>NW_027532607.1:7634815-7712768 GCF_008692635.1 Crocuta crocuta | reverse complement strand
AGGTCCTGAGGAAATAAAAGTCTGCTGAATATACAGGAATGTGAGAAAGTTGAGAAAGGAAAGAAGGGGAGGTGTTCAGAGTAGAGAAAGATGAAGCAAGAGAAGTCAGAAGTCTGAAGAGTCAAGAATGAAAGTCTGGGTTAGTGATGTTAAGAATTTTGGGGGATGCCACCTTGTCAAAAATGGGAAGCCTTCACCTACAAGACTTTTAAACTTGATGTTGGGGCACCTGGGTGGCTCAGTCGGTTGAGCGTCTGACTTCAGCTCAGGTCATGATCTCACAGCTCATGAGTTTGGAGCCAGGCATCGAGCTCGCTGACTTCTGCACCAAGCCTGCTTCAGATATTTTGCCCCCCACCTCTCTTCCACATCCCAGCTTGTGCTCTGTCTCTCAAAAATAAATACATCTTTACATTTAAAAAAAAAATAACCTTGATGTTTTTATGATTGTGTTTGTGTTTTAGAAAGAGCACTCCAGATGCCTGCCACCTTTAAGAATATCTGAAGTCAAGAAACTTAAGTAGTAACAAAGAAGCCTCTTGATCTCTGTCACACGCTCATCCTGTTTAATTAGAAAAGAGTAGTTTTACATGATTGTGTATTTTGTTCAATGAGTTTCATGAAGCATGCATGCTCTTGGGTCTGGTTTCTTTCACTCAACATTATGTTTTGAGATTCATCCATATTATTGCATGTATTTTAAAATCATCCAGTTCAGCTTCTATCATTCTAGCGTGTGTGTAGAGCACAATTTATCCATTCTATTGTTAATGAGTATCTGAGCAGTTTTTCATTTCATAGTTGATTTTCAGAGCTATTCATTTTATTTCTTGAAATAAAAATCAACCTTGTATCTCATCACGTACGTAAATTCAAAAGTTTCCTGAAATTATCATGTTAGATTTGGAACAAATTGAGTGTATAATTCTATTTAATCTTAATGAGATACCATAATATTTCTGGTTACAACTTAACCATAAAACCGAAAAAAATTAATAAATTAACTTGGAAATTCTTTGGTGCCTCTGCATAATAAAAATGATACTGACATTTATTTCAGGTGCTTAGTAAAATAGCCATGATTAATATTATTCACCATATCAAAGAATACTTAATTTGCTATAATTAATGTCAATGGAATAAATTCTAAATGGGTTACATATAATTTGACACAATGATTCATTGATATAGTATGTGTCTGTGCATGTGTGAGAAAGAGAGGAGAAGGAGATTATTGATAATTAATTATAGAAATGAAAAAGATTGTGAAATTTAAGTTTTTAAGTTTCCAGAGACTTGCACCGACAATTAAATTTTGATAGTCAAAATACTAACTCCACTGTGTGAACCTGGTGAGGCTTTTGTTTTTATTTCCTGAGCATATTTATTTTCTGCACTGAAAGTAAGAGTTCAGTTCAAAAGTACTTAATGTGAACCTGTTACATGTCAGAATCTGTGCTGGGGAATTGTATGAAAGTAAGGTGTATATGCTGGTTTTTTAATCAATAGTCTCTGGATCTTCTAAATCCTTCCTTCCTCCCTCCCTCCCTCCCTTCCCTCCCTCTCTCCTTCAGTTCCTTTCCTTCTTCCTTCCTTCCTTCCTTCTCTCATTCCCTTCCCTTCTCTGTCTTTTCCTCTGCAACCCTCCCCTCCTCTCCCTTCCCCTCTCGTCTCCTTTTCTTTTTTCTTTTTTTAAATTCAAGAGGAAGATCAGATCCATGCCGATGTGCACGCTTCAGCTGTGGGAGCTGCAGTTGCCTCAGAAGCCATCATTATCACTTACAACCTACAGCTTTCATGCCTGGAAGCCAAATAGAAGGGGCAAGTGAAACTGAAGTCTAACTGAAATCAAGGTTGGCTAACCTCAAAAGATTGCCACCAAAGCTTGTCTTTGTGAATGGGAAATCACATGCACATCCCTTCCTGCAAGAGAGTCAATTGTGCTGAGTAAATAGAAGGGCCTCCTCCCAACCCAGAAAATTACACTCATGGGGAAGGACGTTTTTCTTTAGAATTTGGTGCTAGAGTTACCCAATTTAAACTGGAAAACAGCTGGGCTTTCAAGTCATATTTCACAGTCATTTTAGCATATTGAAGCAGTTCCAGCCAAGTTCCAGTACCTGTATTTCGTAAGAGCATTTACCTGTGTAGTGGCCGTTAAAATGAACGCAATTCCCGTGATTTATAGTATGTTAAATGTGTAATTAAAGGTTTAAAAATGCTTTTTAGTTTGCTTTGAATCTAAGTGTGGTCCAATTCAACAGTATTGTGTAGTTTGTCGAGAAGTTTCTTTTTGAAAAAATCCAGGCATAAATTACAAAACATTTTCAGATTCCTCATTCTTTAATTCACTCATAAATATTTATGAAATTTATTCTATCTCTTGTAGTATATGGAAATATATACCTATACATATAATATACCCTCATAAAACATATTCTTGTAATATGGTGAGGGGTTTTCTTGAACAGATCCCCGTGTATCAAGAATTTTAATATTTTTTCCAAAAGAGAAATATATTAGCCCATATCTTCTTACCAATATAGTCTCCTTGGTTTTATATATATTTTAGAGTTGTGACAAAATTTTACATATACAGTATAGATATGTATAAATATATAATATATATCTATACTATATATAGATATAATAGAAATATAAATATATTTCTAATATATAGAAGTATATTTTTAATAGACACATATATTCTATATAATACTAATTATTACATTATATACATTATATGCATTATTTATAGACTTGTGCTTATATAAAAATTCTTTATCTACGGACTCTAGGCCCTTAACATGTCTTGCTGAAAGAACACTAATTTTCATTAAAGTGTCATTTCATTCCTGGACTCCCATTCTCTGTTGGCTGGTATTAGTTACAACTCTTTGCATCTGACGTAACCTAATGACAGTTTAGATAATGATAATGGTCAGGCTCTTTTTCTGTCTCCCAGAAACAGCACCAAGGGAAAGAGACAAGATGGTGAAATCCTGGCCAAGCATCATTCAATGTATCACTGTATAATCACCCTTTGAAAGTCATTGTTTGGTTTAACGTTTCTTTTAGAAATGACCCTTCAAGTCACAGGAGGCTTTTCTATTGAAATAGAGAGAAACAGCAAGACTTCAGAGACAACTCCAGTGAGGTCAGAATTTTAGGAATCTCTGAAGTATCCCATGATGGGAACATTCCTGGGTAGTGGTAGAGAAAAAAACGGAGAGGAAGTAGACTTCCCAGCAATTTGTGAAACTGATGCATGTTTTCCTCTCTGCTTCGAGGGATAGCAACTTAAGGAAGGGATGAGGCACCCATGAATGTAGCTCCAGCAAGGGAACCCTGTCTTCCCATGTATTCCTGTTTTGGGCACTCTGGATTTCCCAATTCCATTTTCTAACTTAAGCTTGAAACAAAAATGCAACCACCAGAGGGCGGAAGACATTACATTTCCAAGCTCTTCATGTGCTACTGCAGGCGCTAACTCCATATTCCGAAGCACACTTGCAAGGTGGATACACAGTGTGGCCTTTTGATGTCCCCCAGGGGTCCTGCCACATGGGTCACAGATCCTTTTATCTCTGAGCCTCTATCAGCAGTATTATTCCTGCTGCTTGCCCAATAGATCACACAATTTTTAACTTTCTACTTTCATCAAATAAGCATTCCCTGGCCCCTTGGGTCACGTGGAGCTCAAGGAAATAGTGAATTATTCAGAAGAACTTTAGGCTGTATCCCTATGCCCGAGGGCATTTTTCTACCGAAAATGCAGAAACAAACATTGGAAATGATGTTTGCACGTGCTCACTAGCCAAGTGAATTCCTCCGTGTCTCCCTTTCCTGCGTCCTTTCTTTATGAACATTCTCACTTCAGCTCCTGTGACTTCACTTTTTTTTTTTTTAACTTTACGTTGACTCACCATTGCTGTATTAGCCTTTTGGACTCAGTGACCTAGTTCAGGCTTACCAGCCCACATTGTGACCAGCTTGGAAATCCTTATCCGTGGTGTCCCAGGGCTCAAAAATGACTCATTCCTACTTCTACATTACCATCTCTAGAGCCTCGAGCATCCGTGTCTAGGAGATCCATGCCTTATCTAATTCATGACGCCACCCGTGCAAGGCACTGGGCTCTAAAAACTTGAATGTGGCGTGCAAGGTGCTATTGGCGGCCTGTCTAATTTGAAACCCTTTGGGTACTGTGCAATGGCAGCTGTGTTTAGGCAAATGGCAAGCCTGAGTGAACTGAAGGCTTCTTTCTGTCTTTCAAAAAAAATTTGTTTAATGATTGCTCATTTTTGAGCAAAAGAGCAAGGCAGAGTGAGCGTGGGCAGAGAGAGAGGGAGACATAGACTCTGAAGCAGGCTCCAGGCACAGAGCCTAACGCAGGGCTTGAACTCATGAATAGAGAGACCACGACTTGAGCCGAAGTCGGATGCTCAACTCACTGAGCTACCCAGGCGCCCCGGCCTCTTGCTGCCTTTTGAGTCTACTCCCCGTCTATGTGACATTTCAGACTTATTGTCACTTGCTCGTGATACCATCCAGAGAGTGGTAGACAGCATCCCCTTCAGCTCCTGTCACCATGATTAAGACTTTGCTCTCCCATTCCCTTTCAACGTGGTTTCTGCCTTTAGTACCTTCTTATACCTCTAACATCTCAGTGTTCCAGAGGAGCACAATAAATTGAGGCTCTCTGGGCTGCTGCTTCATGACACTTTATAGAGCAGTTTTTCCAAAATTTGGGGTACATTAGAATCATTGGGAGTACTGTTAAGAAGTAGGCACCTGAGCCTAATTCTGTAGTCCTGGGGAAGTATTCAAGGCTCAGTATTTTCAATCGAAATCCCCAAATTGTTCTCATCTGGTAGGATAGGCACCTCCTATTGCTGTTATAACACCTATGCCTGATACTTCCCAGTTAACAGAGGCTCTCTTAATGAATCAAGAGCATGGAGACACCTAGAACTCAAAGAAAGTAGTCACCGAATCTCTCCACTTATGAGTCATGATTGTTCTAAAGCAATGTATCAGTTAGCGTAGGACTAGCTTTGTAGCAAGTAGATCCAGAAAACTCAATAAATTAACAAAATGAAAATTCATTTCTCATTCACATAGGAATCAAGTGGGTGTGTGTCAGGTGATGCTCTATGTGGTAATTCATGGGCGTCTTGCAGCTCTATCATCTCTCTTGGCCTTAGAATACTTAGCTTCCATCCAGAAGGGACACACACACAACACACACACACACACACACACACACACACACAGCGAGAGACACAGATAGAGAACAGGGAAGAAACAAGATTGCTACCATAAACAATCTATTGTTGGATATAGCCACATGGCCCCACCTACATTCCAGAAAGTCTTGGAAATGCAGCTTGCTCTTATCTAGGAAGTGCTTTCTCAGTCACCATTTTAAACTGTAAAAGGGAAGCGAAACTCTGTGACAGGCAGCTGGTCACCTTGG
Organism: Crocuta crocuta; assembly: GCF_008692635.1. Classification (NCBI taxonomy): domain Eukaryota; kingdom Metazoa; phylum Chordata; class Mammalia; order Carnivora; family Hyaenidae; genus Crocuta; species Crocuta crocuta. The sequence goes on along the minus strand of NW_027532607.1, from coordinate 7,707,289 downwards.
CCATGTCTGGTCACCATAATCTATTCCCCTTTGCCAAGGATTAATTGATGGTAGCCATGTGGCTGAATCCTGCCTAGTGAGATATAAAGGAACAGCTTCTGGAAATGTTTTTGCTCTCTCAGTAAAGCTTAACATAACGTTTAACCACTTTCTACTTCTTCTTTTCTCTTTTCTGGAAGGAAGATGCAATCATGGAGTCACAGCAGTCATCTGGTAACCGTGAGGGAATATGGATAAAGCTAACACATAAAGGATGTTTAATAGAAAAAAGGAAAGAGCCCAGTTCTTTCATGTGTTCTTCAACCACTTTTTCTGTCTTAAGTGTTTTACTCTATATGTATTATTACTTGAAATATATAGCTCCCCCCCTTTTCTTCAAACTACTTTCATTTTCTAAGCCTAGCAGGTGGGGGTCTAAAAATCACAATTTGAGAAACATGGAATAAAGTTTGCCCAACCCACCCTGAACCTTACATGGGAGACAGTGTGTCGAAAATGCTACCTGCCTGTTCTTCTACTAAACATACAGTACCCATTCCTGTAGATAGCTTATGTGACCTCAGTGACCTAAAAGGGCCATCATAATGATAACAGTTATGAACATCACTTCCGGTTTCTATGCTCTGACATTCTCAGCTAATCTGTCCCATATGCTGTCCTTTATTTTAGCAGTCTACTCTGAGAATCTTGGATGGGGAAGCGGACTACGTTGTCAGGTAATGGCAAGGCTCATGGAAACATCACGAAGTACTTGGTTAGTTGGGAGGGATTCAGTCACAAAATGTTAGTAGTCATGGGAAAAATATTTTCATCACAGAAAATACCTGCCCGTGCTTCTGTCCATGGAGATGACTCCACCTGGGAGGGGAGTTTTGAGGGGACAGATAGTGCCTGTCTAGTGTGAATGTGTGTGCCAGTTTCAAGTTCCAGGATGGACCATATTTGTATGCATTTCCCAGTTTTGCTAACTGCACCCCCTTTCATTCCAAATCACCCCATTTATGACCTTAGACTATGCCACAGGTGTGCAGGGAAGACTATATTCAAAGATTCCACAATCACATGCTTTTCATGTGAAAATTCTTCTAGTCTCCCTCTTGCTCCATCCTTGCAGTGACAGGTGCTTCCCATGAGGTCAAAGGCCTCAAGCAAATGACCCTGAGCGCATGGGGCTCTATACATTGGGAAACACAAAGGAGACTTCACGGGTCCCTGGGCTACTCAAGCTCCATTCAAAGGGCAAAGCCACTCAGCATCTCAGCACATCTGAAAACCAGGAAGTGTCAACCTATGTACCTCACATGCTGAATGGGAGGCCCTGCCTCAGGCTTCCCAGCTTGCCTTCTCTTCTTACTGTTTTCAGTCAGTAGTCTTGCTCCCGAAAGCCCAATGCATTGTTAGAAATACCCTAGGATACCATTACTAGGCTTACACGGAGACTTCAAACCACCGAGTACCATCTTGTCTGTACTCCATGGGGCCTCCAGCTCTGAAGATAACACTTCAAAAAGAAGGATTCACTTACAGATAGTTACCTTCGTTGCCTTAGGAAGACTGGAAGTGTCTAGCACCATTTATATTAAACTAAATAGAATTGTTTTCCTTTCCATCCATAGGGACAGTTTTACAATTAAAATTCCCAGAAGGCCAGCATTGCCTTGTTTGGCACTAATGAGGCAGACTCCCCTGCTGCTTGTTCATGACACCAGGTTACAGGTCTTAGTTCCGTAGACCTTAGGCTTGCCACTTGGATCTTAGATCTTAGCTTTGCCACTTAGATGCTGTGCAACCTCAGAAGCCATCGGAACGCAAGCCTCGATCTTCTCTCTGGTAAAACTGGGATAAGCCAAGTACCTACCCCGCGAGAGTGTTAAGGACCATGTAAATTTGGTAAATTGGCTGAACTTGGTAAAACACAATTCGAAAAGGCCCTTTGAATGCTGTGCAGCAGATCTTCCTCATTTCTTTCTTAATTTTATTATTACGTCTGTCTCTAAGAACACGATTATATTTTTAGTTGTTAGAAATTCCCATCCAGTGTAGGAAAAAAAAGCAAGTGAATATATAAATATCTGCCCTCCCCTCAAAAATACCACATACGTACTAAGTCAGGCCTAGTCTGCGATGTGTAGTTATTAAGCAAAACTGTAATCATTCCAACCCTATTTAACCCAGTTTAACTCCATTTTTAGCTGTTTTACATTTAAACTCCTAGGAAAAATGTCATTTCCATAAATGTTTCCACAGCTAGAAATATTTGCAATCTAGAAGATTATGTCGCGTCACCCTAAAACACATCGTCTAAGCCAGATGCTTTTGAGATCGATGAGATGTAGTAGGAACATTACAATGAGACATCTCTGTAATCCAGGACAGTCCTAGGTAAACTGAAAATGCGGACCTCCTAGGCTTAAATGAAGGTATCAGAATAATATTCAGCTGTGAAGGCTAAAAACCCACCCCATGGCAGTTAAACAAAAGGAAAAAGAAAAATCTGTCTGCTTTTCCTTATTAATTTTTAGCCCCTCGTTCCTTAAATGTTGCCTGCCCATGGCTGCTAATGTGGATCTATGATAGTAGGCCTCCAGGCTCCTTTCTGGTCCAGAGTGGTTCCTTGTGCTTCAGCTATCAGGTTTATGTTGGAAAGAAGAAAGAGGATCTTGCCTTATCCCTTTGAAAACATCACAGGAGGACCTGGGTGGCTTAGTCAGCTAAGGTCCAGCTTCAGCTCAGGTTATGATCTCAAGGTCTGTGGGTTTGAGCCCCGTGTCAGGCTCTGTGCTGACAGCTGAGAGTCTGGAGTCTGCTTCTGATTCTGTGTGTGTGTCTCTCTCTATGCCCCTCCCCTGCTTATGCTCTGTCTCTCTCTGTCTCTCAAAAATAAATAAGCATTAAAAAATTTTTAAAAAAGACATCACAAGGGCGCCTGGGTGGCTTAGTCAGTTAAGCATCCGACTTTCGCTTAGGTCATGAGCTCGCGGTTCGTGGGTTCGAGCCCCGCGTCGGGCTCTGTGCTGACTGCCAGCTCAGAGCCTGGAGGCTGTTTCAGTCTGTGCCTCCTTCTCTCTCTGACCCTCCCCTGCTCACGCTGTCTCTCTGTCTCTCTCTCCTAGAAATAAATAAAAATATTTAAAAAAAAAAAAGACATCACAGGAATTGTACAGAGTACTTCTGCTCACATTCCATCAGCCAGATCTAGTCACATCACCACATCTAGCTACATGGAAGTGATTCTCTGGCTATAAAAGAAGGAAAGACTGTAATAGTGGAAAGCAGCATTTTTACCATTGCAACATTTAGTATTAGTATGTGAATGGGCCAGATGTCTATTCAACGTTACACAAAAATGGTTATATAAGAAACTTCAATTGGATTTTTTCATCACTGGCTTTACAATGTTTGCACCAACATATTTTGCTACTTTCATGTAATGAGCACTCAGTAGACGGTAACTACTATCGAAATTTGGTCCTTTTTGTTGAAGAAGCTAGATATACTTGCAGTGGAAAAACTGAAACAAAAAGTGAAATGAAGAAGTGTGTGCGCACATGTGCATGTGTGCGCTCATGTGCGCGCGCGCGCACACACACACACACACACACAACGTGTCCAGAGTGTATGGATGGTATACCCTAAATGCACCAGGGATGAGATAACATATATCCAGACAAGCAAGGCTATTGGAATACCTTGATTTTTATTTGGAACTTATAGATGGCATGTTTTGGTTACAAGGAAAAGAGAGGGGCAAGCAATTCAAATGGGGGCAATGACATGAACAGAGGTATGAAAGCAAAGTGAGACCAATATGAGAGAATAACCAACTCAGATCGCAGGGTACTTGTTAAAGAGGAGCAGAGGGGGAGGCGCAAAGAATGTGTGGAGACGGCAGATTTTGATTCTCCCACACGTACCTGTTGGCAGAGACTTTGCATATATCTCCATAAATCATGCAACCATTTGTGCTCGTTCTGGGCACTGAGATGGAAAAAAATAATTTATCAAACATCTAAATGCCTGAGAAGATTCTTAATGTTTTTGACCCATGGAACTCTGTGCCCTTTATTATACAAATGACCTTGTGTACAGTAATCTTACACAGAATCTTCAAGTCAAACATCCCCATCTCTTATTTTGAGAGACCTAAGTGTCTTCAAAGAAGTTTCCTGAGGAGAAGGAAAAGATTGACAGTGTTTCTGAGATCAAGCTCAGATTCTTTTATGTCTTTTCCCAGCAGTTGGTCAGATTCAACATGTTTTGTAAAGAAGAACTCAAAATGTGATTGGAGCTACTGGTTTTGCAGAGGAAGCAAAGAGGAATAGCTCCCACGTTGAATGATAAGAATAGTTCCTTCAAATCTCTTGGTCTTCTTCTTGCTCGCCTTGCCAAGATCAGGAAGCTCCAAGAAATAAGACATTTAAAAAACACAAATAGAGATCTCTTTCTCCCTTTATTTCCCTGTGCTTCTTTACATTTGAAGTGCAATCGCATCTCTTCCTTTACCGAGTAATTGAAACGTTACGCCCATACATGGATAAATCTAGGTTGATATTTTTGATCACTGAAATCCAAGATAGGAAAACTGAACCCCAACGCTTACAGATTTTGAGGTCATGCTTGTGTTCACTATGAACACTTGTCTATATTTGCCTTTGATTTCTTCAACTCACCAAAAGTGGTCAAGTTCTTTCCTCAGTGGATCATATACTTTCCCAGGACAGACTTCCCAATTATCTTTCACTAAGAAATGTAAACGTGAAATGTCAAGGAATCTCAAATAAGAAATGTTAATTGTCTGCTGCACATGAAATCACAGTAGGTCACTTGATACATTGTATTCTTTCTGCCATTGAGATCAGCAAGGATTGTGGTCTGCACCTTCTTCATATCCTGGCTTAATGAGACTTTTATTAAAAAAAGATATAGCAATGTTTCATTCTTACGTACTTTTTTGTTGTACAAGAGGAAATTCTAGCAGTTTGCTTCTAAATGCAAAATGGATCAAGTACAGAATAGCTAAGCATATTATCACTCAGTTTCCAAATAAAGACAGTGTTTTGACTCTTTACAGAGACAATTATTTTCCAACAAAGGCCTTTAATGGGGAGGGATCTAGCAACACAAATATTATGCACATAGAGGCAGTAAATCCTCAGCATTTTATTTATTTTCTGTATTAGGTCAAGATATTCCACTTTCTCCCATTGAGCTGTCACTTAAACCGCCAGAGCAGTTTTTCTGATTTAGAAACTAAAAATACATACGTTTCAAAAAAAAAAAAACAAACAAACCTAGATTTTGTTTTGTGTAAGGGATTCTGAGGACTTGACTTTAAATAAGCATATTAAAATGAAAATAATTAACAACTATTAGCCTGCTTTCAAGCACAGTATGTATGAGGATCAGGGGTATAATGACCTCCCTAAAAGAAATTGTCTACATTCTCAAACTGCCATGTTACATGGTAGAGTTTCCTAAAATGGCAATGCGTATCAGCTTTGCATATTATTTTGTATTACTCCCCACATGGCAGCTTCTTCCATGTGATCCTCTGGGGTAATTAAGTCAAGCAGCCTAAAACAGACATTTTCAATGGATTTGAAGGCATTTGCATTTTGGATTGAGAGACAGATACAAAAAGCAGAGCTGGCAAAAGAAAGGACTATACAAGGATGGAAAGGAAACAGGACTGGCCACCTGTGTCTTTGGCTTCTAAAGGAACATGCTTTATTCTCACTGAGAAGTTGGATCTGAGAAGGAGTGTGGCCAACAAAAAGGGTGTCAATAAGAATCTTGAGGATAAAAGGGCACCTGAGTGGCTCAGTTGGTTAAGTGCCCAACTTTGGCTCAGGTCATGATCTCACAGCTCATGGGTTTGAGCCCTGCATTGGGCTCTTTGCCTACAGCTCAGAGCCTGGAGCCTGCCTCGGATTCTGTGTCTCCCTCTCTCTCTACCTCTACTTTGCTTATGCTCTCTCACTCTCAAAAATAAAATAAACATTAAAAACAATTAAGAACCTTGAAGGTATTAACTAAATGTATCCATAGTGGCCACTGCTATGGCGAGGCAATGAATGTTCCAACTTATTCCAAACACTAGAACTACATGTCTTTCGGACTTTACTTAATCGTTGAGAAAAACAAGATGATTTACCTGCCCTTGACTGTTCAGGAAATGGAGTCCCTGATGAAGACGGAAGTAGAAGAGGTGCTTCTTGGATGACGTTGGCAGCCAAGCCCTCAAAAGAGGAAAAAGAGGCTTATGAACTTGATATTTTTTTGTTCTTGAGTATGATTCCCAGAACACGCTCTTGACCATGGCCATTTGCCAGTTCAACAGCTCTGTTTGCCACCCAGATTCTTTTGAATTTACAAAAGTGTGTTTTGTCAGAGCCAATACATAAGCTCAGTTTTCCCCCGATTCTCTTTCATTTCACAGGAAACTACCATCAAATACAAATATACTCACAGGATATTAAACATCACTCTTACTTAGCCCAAGATTTCAGAGTCTGAGAGAAACATGGAAAAGGTTGTGTGACTCACTGAATCCCGTGTAGTCAAAGAACCCTGTGATAAAGGCTGACAAACATGATGCATATTGAGGATTCTGTTTTTATTTTTTTCTCTAACTGAGAATGTATCAATCTGCTGAGGCATTTTAAGGATTTGAATTGCTTTGCCAATATTTATTTGAGATGTGACTAGAAGCTACAAGTTGATTATGAAGCCAGGAAGAGTAAAGCAGGAACATTTATTGAGCTAAATACATTGGCAGCGACTCAACCCACAAGAGGCAGATAAAAATAAGTGAAAATAAACAATTAGTAATGTGTGTCACTTAGCTCACAAACACAGTATATGTTTTCTTGAGTTGAATGTGAAACATTCTATACCTGACTATATACAATAGCTCAGAAAGGCAATGGGACTGAGTAGTAGGTATACTAAAAAACAATGTATAGTGGAAAGAAATGACCTTTCAAACATCCTTTGGGTAGAAAGGACCCTGAGATGTCTCCTGGGCTTGAGATCCTATTCTGATGAGACTCATCCTAAATGATGAAACTGACATTACTTTGGACATCTTGAAAGACAGTAAGCATAAAGACCCTTCTTTCAATTCTGGATGTATTCTCATGTTTATATTACCTTAATATAATAGCAATTTAAAAGTAGACCCCCAAAGCATCATGGAAATCTAACTTTGCTGAAACAGAGGTGTCCTGAGGAAAGAGAGAGAGAGGTCAAGAGTGATTGGCTGAGAGAAATCTTGTGCCTCTTGAGAAAATAGGAGGCCATGATTGTTCTATGTCTAGAATTGTAAGTTGCAGGAAAAAAAAATCACTCTCATGGAAATAGCTTTTGCCTTAATCTGACAAGGGATGTAGTTACCCAAGGATGAGGTTTTCATCCAGTTATGAAGGATGGAAAAAAAAAATAGAGAAGCTAGGGCACCAGGTGGGGTTTAGCAAAGCAGTGTTTCCTGCAGAGCCCGTGGTGCCCAATGGAAGAAAATAACCAACCCAGAGTGTGTGGTCCTTGTTACGGAGATGTGGAGGGAGAGGTCCAAGTGAAAAGAAAGCAGACTTTGACCCTACATGCAAAACAAATAAATGAATGTAGACACAGACCTTACACCCTTCACAAAAATTAACTCAACATGGGTCATAGACCTAAAGGTGAAACCAAAGGAAACAAAGCAAGCAAACAAACAAACAAAAACTATAAATCTCCTGGAAGATAACAGAGGAGAAAACTTTGGTGATTTTGGGTACGGTGATGCCCCTTTAGGTACAACATCAAAGACACACTCCTTGAAAGAAATAATTGATAAGCTGGACTTTATTATAATTCAAAACTTCTGCTCTGCGAAAGACACCATTAGGAAAATTACAAGATAGGCCACAGAGAAAATATTTGCAAAAGACAGATCTGATAAAGGACCTTTATTCAAAATATACAAAGAACTCTCAAAATTCAACAGTAAGAAAAACGAAAATCTGATTAAGAAATGAGTCAAAGATTTTTTTTTAAATGTTTTTTATTTATTTCTAGGAGAGAGAGACAGTGTGAGCAGGGGAGGGTCAGAGAGAAAAGGAGACACAGAATTTGAAACAGGCTCCAGCTGGCTGTCAGCACAGAGCCCGATGCGGGGCTCAGCCCACGAACCGTGAGATCATGACCTAAGCGAAAGTCGGATGCTTAACCGACTAAGCCACCCAGGCGCCCCACCTCACCAGAGAAGATATACAAATGGCAAATAAGCATATGAAAAGACGTTCCACATTGTATGTCATCTGGGAACAGCCAAGTAAAGCAATAATGACATATGGTTACATACCCATCGGAATGGTCAAAACCCAGAACACTGATAACAGTGTTATTATCACTGTTATGACACTGTCACATGCTCTGACCATGTGAAGCAATAGGAACTCTCGCCAGCTTTGGTGGTAAAAATACAAAGTGGTTCAGACATTTGAAAACATTCCAGAGATATCTTACAAAACAATCATGCTCTTGCCTTATGATCCAACCATCAAGCTTCTTGGTATTCACCAAAAGGAGTTGGCGACTTACGTGCACACAAAAACTTTCACATGGATGTTTGTAGTAATTTACTCATAATTGCCCCAACTTGGAAGCAACAAAGATGTCCTTCAGAAGGTGAGTGAAGAAATCAACTCAAAGATGTCCTGTGATAGGTGAGTGAACAAATAAACAGAGAATAGAATATTATTCAGTCCTGAAAGGAAATGAGCTATGAATCCATGAAAAGATATGGAAGAAACTTCAATCCACTTTACAAGCGAAGGAAGCCAATCTGAAAAGGCTGCATACTATATGATTTTAACTACATGACATTCTGCAAAAAGCAACACTTTGGAGACCATAAAAGATCCATGGTGGCCAGGGTGGGGGTTGTAGGAGGGATGAAAAGGCAGAGCATGATGATTTTATAGAGCAGTGAAAATACTTTGTATTCAGAGTATACAGAGTATCAGTATAGTATAGTATAGTGTAGTATAGTATAGTGTAGTATATATACATAGTATAGTATTAGTATAGTATCATAATGATGGATATATGTTGTTATACTTCTGTCCAGACACATCTAATGTACATCGCCATGAATGAGCCCTAAGTTAAACTACGGACTTTGAGTAATTATGATGTGTCAGTATACATTCATCCATGGTGAATAAATGTACCATCTTGAAGAGTGATGTTCATAATGGGGAAGGCTATGCACCTGCAAGGGATATTCGGGAAATCTCTGTGCCTCTCTCTCAATTTTGTTGTAAACCGGAAAATGCTCTAGAAAAGAAAGTCTTTAAAAAAAATAAAGAAGGGCCCCAGTCATTTTTATCCTAGATCTACCCAAATAATGATTATTTGAGCTCTCCAGCACAGTATATAATTATACCTAAATATATGAATTCACTGTCTTGGTTGCTGCCAGACTGAAAATCTATTAAAAAAAAAAAAAAAACAACTAGTCATGGAATTATGTTATAAGGATTCCAAACTGAAGACAACAAGCATACTACCTAGTTGGGTGCCCTTTTAAAAAGACATGTGATAAAACTTCTATTTTCAGACAGGTTCCAAGGGGGTAGTTCTGAGATGACTCCTGAGCTGGTTTATGTTAAAATTCACTGTTTTAAACAATTCTTCCTTCACAGAGAAAGCAAGTAATAAATATAGTCCTGGGGACATTTTTTTCCTCTTTTTACTTAATGTACCATCTTTTTATTTAATGTTTTAAATCTCCAAGACTGATAAACCAACAATTGTACTTTTTCCTGAAATAATATATTTACAATATATATTTTAACCAAAGATTATAGAAACACTTTCTCTTTGTTCAAGCTGCTATTGGCACTTATATATCAATACATTTCCACAGAAACACAGGGCTCCTGTATATCTGAGTTTTTATCAGATAAAAACTTTCCTGAATTCCTCATCTTCTCTCTAATCAATTCATGGGATCTGACATCTTAACTATTAAGTATCCTCAGGAAGACCAATGGAAATGTACAGAGATGAAAGGTATTTCAACCACCACAAGACTTTCAGAAATCTTGGCATCTGTAACAGCCTGTTCCTCTAAATGTGTCTTTTTCTGCTTTACCAGCCATCCTTGTCACATATATCTTCTTTCCTCTGGTGATATTCTTTTCCTAATGAGTTAATATCAGAGGTAGCACAAAAATATCAAGAAAAAGAACTCTTATTACATAACCACTAAGCAAGCATATTACATATATTATTTTATGTAAGCCTTACCAGAAGAAAGAAGGAAGGAAGGAAGGAAGGAAGGAGGGAGGGAGGGAGGGAAAGAAAGAAAGAAAGAAAGCAAGAAAGAAAGAAAGAAAGAAAGGAAGGAAGGAAGGAAGGAAGAAAGAAAGAAAGAAAGAAAGAAAGAAAGAAAGAAAGAAAGAAAGAAAGAAAGAAAGAAAAGAAAGAAAGAAAAGAAAGAAAGAAAGCAAAAGGAAGGAAGGAAGGAAATCTGTTTGCATGGTAGATTTTATGTCCACTGTTCTACTTTTTTTTTCTTCTCCAAATTTTTATTTAAATTCTAGTTAGTTAACATATAGCGTAATATTGATTTCAGGAGTAGAATTTAGTGATTCATCATTTACGTATAACATCCAGTGTTCATCTAACAAGTACTCTCCTCAATCCCCTCACCCACTGTTTTACTTTTGAGGAAATTGAAGCAAAGGAAGTCTTGACAGATTAAGTGATTTCCCCAAGAATATCCAGCAAAAGAGTAACAAAATAGAATTTGAATCTACATTTGCTGACCTCCAAAGCTTATATCTTTCAATCATATTAAACTGTCTTCCACATTTATAAAATAATTATAATAATGCTTCCCTTGGACAGTTGCTAAGACAATTAATTAAGGTGTTTATCACATGCCAGGGAGATCGTAGTCATTAAACAAATGTTATATGAGTTTTGGTCCCCGGAAGAGGGGTGTTGCTGTATGTAAGAAACACCTAAAAATGTAGAGCTAGTTTTCAGATTGGGTAAAGGGCAATGGCTGCAATAGGGAACAGCATGGTAGGGAGAAAAAAAAGAAAAAAAAAAGCTTCTATTGTCTTAGAAAATTCCAAGATCAGCTAAACAGATTATTGGTAAAAATAGGGATATTAAAGATACTGCTGGTGAACAAAGAGAGGGAAATGATAAGAGCAATAGAGAAAACCTAATATCATCTTAGACAGTAACTACATCATCGTGAATATAATTTTAGTAAAAAACATGAGTGTCAAGTCATTGCTTTTGAAGCTCAGAAGGGAACAAAGACAGAGTTTTTGGAAACTGAAAGAAAGAAGACCCTTGTAATCTAGTCAAATAAGATTTAGCTGGATTTTGTTCTGAGATTAGGTAGAAAGCAAAACTTGCAAATAGTGAATTTGGGTACTTATCTGAGGAAATCTCCAAGCAAAGTGTGGAAGGTATGACCTGGTTTCTTCCTGCTGCTTAGAGTAAAATATGAGAGGAAAGAGAGAAGTAAACAAAACAAAAAAAACCAAAAAACCTATGAAGCCAAAGGAACCAGAACTTAATGGTTTGGGATTATCTTATCCAGATTTTATAGTACATTAAAATTAGGAGATTCATGGCCAGTAAAGTGTGCTCTGGAAAGAAAGCCAAGGATGGGGGTTGGACGATGTTCTGTCAGTGCCTTGCAAGGACCAAAGAGTCAGAATATTCAATCATATAGAAGGCTTGCAGAAGATAGTAGGTATATGAAGGCTGCATTTCATCAGCCTTCTCAGTAGAGGCCAGGAATAGACATGTGTTTATCCAGGGAAGATTTGTGAAGGAGCCTCTTGTCTAATGAAGTGAATTCAACAGACACAAATGGGAGACCCACAAGGATTTTTAGAATGTTATGTCAATGGAAACACTGCAAGCTTGGAATGGAAGGCACAAAGACACAGATAAAGGAAGGCTATCCCATCCCAACAGCCCTATAACAGGAAATAGCCTGATGAACCTGCTTGGCTACAAACCTGTCCCATCCTTCAGGAAACAAGGACAAATCTGAGGGCAGAGCCAGAGGTCCAGAGGATGGATGCTCAAGCCACAGAGGATTATCCTTGAATTCTAGTGCCCTTTGCCCTGCTGGGTTTTTGAAATTGCTTAGGAGTGGTGATTGTGTCTTTCCTTCCCGCTTTATCCTTTTGGATGAGGGATACCTATAACTATTGACTCTTACCCTATGCCAGCCTCCCCATTGTATTTTAGGAGTAGATAACCTATTTTCTACTTTCACAGACCCACAGATGGAGAGGGATTTTGTTCCATGATGGATTAGACCCAGAGCCTCATCTATACCTAATTTGGATGATTTAGATGATGAGATTTGGGACTTTTGAGCTGATAAGACTTAGATGAGAATTTGGATTTGAGTTGTTGCTGTAATCAGTTGAGACTTGGGGGGATCTTAGGGTGAGAGGGATATATTTTGCATGTGAGATGGATATGAGTTTTTTGGGGCCAGATGGCAAACCATACAATAGACCAAATAATGGCTCCCCGAAGGTATCATATCCTAATCCCTGGAACTGGAGAATATGTTACCTTATAAGGAGCAAGGGACATTGAGATGCAATTATGTTATGATCTTGAGACAGAGAGATTATCCTAGATTATCCAGATGACCCTGATGTAAAAGGTAGGCTGTAAAGTCAGAGAGAAGGCGACATGGGGACAGAAGCAGATTGAAGTGTTTCTGTTTGAATATGGATCACCAACCAGGGAATGCAGGTGCCTTCCTGCAGCTGGAAGAGTTACAGAAACACATTCTCCCCTAGAGCTTCTAGAAGAAATGCAGCTCTTCAGACACCTTGGTGTCAGCCTATAAAGCCCATTTAGGACTTCTGTCCTCCGGATATATAAGGTTAATAAATTTATATTGTTTTGAGCCACTAAATTTATGGTGATTTGGTATAGCAGTAATGGAAAAGTATTACGGTACCATAATAAATATTAATATTGTTCCTTTTAATGTGTACACTTAGCCTCAGTGATAGATACCTTTCTTCTATATGTTATTCAGGTGATTTTTTTAAACAGAAAGTATTAAGCAGAGGGGGACATTTCATCACGAAGAAACGTCTTCATTTTACTTATCCCTGATATACTATATTGCAATGAAGTGAAATATATATGAAATGGACCCAAATGTACTATTTTAAAAACTTGATATTTGTTATTTATAACAGGTTTCTAAAATATCTTGATCTAAATCCGTTCAACCTTCTAGACAATATCATTTTCCTCCAGAAGTCCCTTTTCCCCTTAGAAATTGCACCTCTAATCTAAAATTTGCAATCTGTAACCTACAACCTTGAGTTACTATTAACACCAGAATTGCTAACGATTTTTCTACAATGTGCAATAGAATTGAATTTCATGTGGAACTTTTTATTTGGCTTAACAAAATTGATAAAAAATGTGCTAAATATAAATTTTGAAAGAAATTTGTATATATATATATATTTTGGTTGGTCTGAATCTGGGGACCATATGGCTTAATAGTTTGAGCATTCTTTTCCAAGCTTTTCAGATTGTACATTCCTATCATTTCATATTTTAAGCACTACCCACAGTATATGCAAATTTTTATATTTCTATACAGACTCACTACATTATGTGTATTGTATACCATATACGAAAACAATTTTTAAAGAAACATAGTGATTAAAATGAATCTCTTTCATATTTTCTTATACTCCCAAAGGTCATTTTATATATACTTACAAAGATGTGCATAGCCAGTTTAGAGACTGCTGGCTACAAAGCTTGGGTGGGAGAGAAGCCGACTTTGTCTGGGGACTAATTAGCTCCTTCTCTCCTAATCTTTGTGATGTCTGACAAAGCCAATTGGTTTGTTGAGTAAATTAATCCACTTAAGCACGTCAGATACTTAGCAACTAAAAAGGGCTTAACCAACAGTAAGGTAGTCACTGTGGTTATTATTCTAATACTTGTCCAAAGAGCATATTAGACGTTTTGCTTGTGTTTCTTCTGGGTTTCATCCTTCCTTGGGGAAAGAAAAAAGTGACTTTCTGGTAATCAAAGAGTTGTCCTTCTTGAGAAACGAATGTATTTTTAATTTCCACGCTCTCTCTCTACCTGCAATGCTTAATTTCAGTGACCTCAGTGTTCCGATCACTCTGCCTTTCCACTAGATTTTGTGCTTTTACTGGTTTGCACTTGTCGATTTGGTAATGTATGTTTTGTGTTCGCACGTGTTCTGCCAAGACAGACTTCTGGGGAACTGAAAACACTTTTTATTTTATGTAGCTTCAGTCCCATCCCTTATACAAGCTAGGGAGTAAATGCTTTCTTAATCAGAAATTTTATTATACAAAGCTTTCCCTAAGATGATAGGGTACCATCAGTTCAGTGAGAGCACAGCCTCTTATTTCAGAGAAACAGGCTGTAAGTAAGGAAAGGGCATTCTCATGTTTTCTCCTCCATCTTTTGCCTCCTAGGTTCTTCTCAGCGAGCATGATCCATGCACCCTGTATTTATTTATAAATAATCCCTTCCCTTATTTTTAATTAACTAACCCTTCTAAAAGAGTTTGCGATTTATTAAGTGCTTTCCCACTTGTGGGAAGAGTCGCGTAAGTTCGTTTAATTGCAGCAGAATGATTTAGTGGGAAGAAAGATGTTGGCTTCTTACACTTGAGTCTAAGAGATTTGTATTCCTTTGTGTTTTGAAACCACCACTTCCTTCTCTGACCCCCACCCCCTGGTGTACACACCCCCACTCAGGGCAGTCAGGTATAAAATTAGAAGGGAAAGAAATAATGCAAGCATGGAAAATATGAGATAACATTTCTAAAAATAATTCTGGTAACAGAAGCAGTCCACTTTGAGAGCAATAAGAGGGTGTTAAGTCCTCTCCAGACTGCATTTCTCAATAGTTCTTCTTCGGTGCTGCCTTATGTAGCAGACGAGAACCTCACATTTCTCAACAGCTTTCCTGGGTCATTTACCTATGATTTTAGAAGATTGCCCAACATGTGATGCCAAGCTTCTTTTTATATCCCAGAGAAGTACATGTTCCCACCAGATTTCTTTGTTGTTTATTTCCTCCTCTTACTGTCCCGTTGACTTCTGCCTGCCATGAGGGGCCAGCCTTTGGTTAAGTTGTGAAATTTGAAGAATGTTCTTTAGACTTCTCCAACTTCCGTCACCTCTCTGCGGCAAGCTGATGAGATGTCTTGTTAGAGAATTATTAAGCCCATTCTCTCTATCTCCTGACAATTAAAACTAGGGCAGGTTGGAGAGAAGTTATAGGGAAAGAATTTAAGCTAGAATGAGGACAAATTGCTTAAGAACAAAGGCTGTTCAAGAATAAGAAGACTGACTTGGGGCAGTATACACACACACACACACACACACACACACAATTGTGTATATATATAATATATATAATATATATAACAGTACCTTTTACAAAAGTAATGCATTCTCGCTGTAAGAAGTAAAAATAAATCAGAGGTATAGAAAGAATAAAACATGAATTTCCCTTTTCCTACCCCCTTAAGACCTAGTGTAAATAATTTAGTGTGGATCATCCCATCCATTTTCTATGCCCTTTCTCAGTATTTTTGGAGATGTTCCTATAAATATGTCTTATTACAGCAGCTGGAGGGAACCATTAAGCACAGCTCACCACTCTAGTGTTTAGCACCTTTCAGTGAATCCCCATTCGCACAGAGTAGAGGGCAAAATCCAGGGGTGGGCTGGCTTCCCCGCTACAACTCTCATTTCTCTCCCCTCCTCCTCACTTCCTGTGTGTTAGCTACCCTGTTCCCCATGATTTTCCTTAAACACATAAGGCCCCCTCCAGCCATGAGGCCTCCTAGAAGTGTCTGTTCTCTGCCTGGATTACTCTTTTCTCTGATACTCATGTGAATAATTCTTTCATCTTTATGCCTCTGCTCAGATACCATTTTCTCAATGACTTGTGGTTTTCCTACCCTGTTGCTCTGCTTCTTTATAGAAAGAGATTCAGGGAGATTAAAATCCTGCACCACTTCTGCAGTATTCTTCCCAGAAACCTGCTCCATGCTTGCTTTTAATACAACAAATAGATAGAAGTTATGCTGGTATAATTTCTGTTGTTAAATCCTCTCTCACAGCATGCCCTTTTATAATCCTTTTTGTGAGTTTATTTTATTAATTTAGAGAGAGACAAGATGCGTGCATGCCAGCAGGGGAGGGGTAGAGAGAGAAAATCCCATGAATGCTCCTTATTGTCAACACAGATTCAGGGTTCAATCCCAGGAACCACGAGATCATGACCTGAGTTAAAATCAGGAGTTGGACTCCTAAGGCATATTCACTGGGGGGCGGTGGGGAAATGCTGGAAAACCCATACATTTTCTTCATAATCCAAAGACATGCATTTCAAATGGTGGAATTCAGACTTCGAGCATAAGCATTTTTCTTGCTTCCAGGAGGATGTGGTCTGTACCTAACAGTCAAAGAATAGAAACCTTTAGTCTTAGAGAATATTTCTTCTTTCATTACAGTCCAGGGAAATTCAAAAGAATTTAGAATCCATCAGTTTCTCAAATACAATTTTTATCACTTGAAGAACATGATGCATCTAGATAGGAAAGGTCAACAAGAAAAATGACTTTCCAGCCCTGAGCAATTTTGGAGTAGTTACTTTTTCATCCAGTTCCTGAAAGCGAGAAACTAGAGAGAAAAACAGTGTATGGTCCTGCCAGCTGCAATGCCAAGATAACTACCTTTTCACAGGAAGGGACATGTCATAAGAATTGGGACACTGGTTGTAATTAAATGAGATCATCTTGATATTGATGATATCTCCTTGGAGTTACATATTGCTGAATCCCTTGTCTGTTTTCTCTGTTTTTAATTAACTAGGTTAATACCTTTTTTTTTACTTTGCCTTCACCATCTCAGAAATAGAGAAGACAGAGTTTTCTTCGTCCCCTAGCACCTTTTTCACTATTCTTTCCAATAACATGTGCTTTGGCTTCCATCACACACCTATACATGGACAAATGAAATAAACTAATAATATTGGATTAATATCAGTGATATTTCAGAGGGGAGGCAGTATTCTGGGTGGAGAGTGGTTAAAATATGCAACTTATAATTTTGTATTTAAATTAAGCAAGAACATATAAGATTACTTTTCCAATAGAAACATAAAACTAATCCTCTGATTTCCTAGTATCAAATGCATTGTTTTTTAAACGCATCAACTGTCAAATAAAATGGTCAAATGTTCCTGGTGTGTTAGCTGGAAGTGACTATGCGCTTGGTTCATTGCCAGGGGATTCTCTAAACATTCTCTCAATATTTATTTCACTAATATAATGTGTTGACGTCAATACTCCTTCCTTGCTTCCAGCTCCATTCACTCCATGATGGTATCAAATAGTTTCCTGGATGAAAGAGAGAATCATAAATATTTTATTGTGGTAGACTCATTATGTCGAATACTTCCTAATCTCTTTGAACTGTTTATTTTTTATTTTTAATGGGACATGGTCTGAATCACAGCTGTGGATGTTGACATTATACATGTTATTTGGAATATTTACATGAATTTAACCATATTTTGACTTTTGACTTTGATGTATTTAATCTATCTATCTATCGATCGATCGATCGATCGATTGATCTATTTTCTTTGCATGTTACAGTGAAGGATATTACTTCTATTATATGGCAAATATTTACTTGTATTAATGGTTACGAATTTCACTTTCATTTTGCATCTACCCTAAAGTTCACTGAGCTGATGATTATTTCATGTGTACTCTATGCAAAGGTCTGTACTAGCTAAAAAGACCCCTACCTCTGGTTGTTTATCATTCAGACATGGTAGCACATTCCAAGAAATGCCAAGTTCAGTTTTGGGAGAAAAAAGGCTTCTCGTATCTTGGAATCTTCTCAATGAATTGTTCAGGATAATGAATACACTAGCTTTAACTTTTTAAAATTCAATATTAAACACCAATCAGCATTTATCCAAAATTTATTCTGTTAATTTTGGATACTGTTAGACCCCACCATGAAAATCTAAGCAGCCAAAGTGGATTAAAAATGCTCATAAAATAGTCATCACATAGTGAAGAGCTAAACTTCCAAATTTATTTTGAAATGTCCCATTTATTTTGAAATAACACCATAAGCAAAATTGAGAGCTTTGAAAGGGGGTGCAGCTTTGAAAGGGGGTATAGTAGTGACTTGCACAGTAACCATGGGAAATAATATCCACATGTCCAGGAAATAAATTGGATTTGTATATTTTATCTGATTTTAACTTCAAATATATATAAATATGTCAAATATATGCATGATATAAACTTTCAAATTTGATAACTTAATTACATTAATACATTGACAGAAACTCTGGGCGTTAGGAACTATACATTAGTGAGGTCCTGTTTGACAGAACACTGGGCTTTTTACTGTTCAAAGCAAAATATAAGTACTTAGAGGTTAGGCTCCCAGGGATTCTGAGATATCAGTCCTACGATATAGCTGTAAGTCAAAGATCCAAGCTCCAATCCACAAAGCTCCAGGGCCCCACAAAGCAAGTTTAGAGGTTCTTTAAATAACAAGTGCTAAATCCTACTTTCATAATACTGGCAAGAATTGAAGTTCATGAAAAATAAATTGTAAATCTGGTGTGCTTGTCCACCGGTATTACTCTCTGCCCTTCCAGATTTATTCTCAGCCTTGTTTTCTACCCAAGGAGCTTCATTACAGGAACTGCAAAGCCTGGGATCTTCCCCTCTGGCCCCTGGCCCGGCTGGCTTTCTCAGTGAGAGTTATCAGCATATGAACAGAGTGGTTATGTAGCTCTCCTCCATTTTCTTGCTGGGCTGTCACTCTATAGCTATGGCTTTTACAGGGTGACCCCCTCATCAACGTCTACACTTCTCTCTAGGTTCTCATAACACAACTTTCTCCTCCTCTCCAGGCTTAGAAGCTCAATGTCTGGACTGGTTGAGCCTCAGTAGGCACTTCTGGGCATGTCACCATCCCTTTATGATTCTGTTAATCTTGTCCTACATCAGCAAATATTCCCTCCATTGAACTCTCTCCAACTAACCCTCCGAGTTAATTGAGTGAGTGTGTTTTCAGTGCCCTGGCAGAGCCTTGCTGACACACCTGGTTTGGTCATCTTCATTGCCATGTCCCCACCTATGGGTCACTCCACCTCAGCCTCATTCCAGATTAGCAGTAGTTTAGTAACGACCACCCCACCAGAAAAGAGTAATAGCTTACCATACGCCAGAGTGAATGTTCAACACAGGCTGGAAAATCTACCAGTGTTTTATCTGTATTATCTCAATTATTAGACTCACAATAATCCGTGAAGTAGCTCTAATTATTATTTCCATTCTATAGATGAAGTCAGTAACTTGGTTGAAGCGTCTCATCCAGAGAGTCGTGGGGCAGACCTTCAACCCAGGAACGGCAGCTCTGGAAAAGTAGTCAACTACTTGGCTTTATTTCTTTTCTATAGATAGTTGCCTAAATAGTTGGTGTGAGTGCCCAAACAAAGAGTTTTTTTTTTTTTTTTATCTCAGAATACCTATATTGCCTTCACCTTATCTGAGTCTGAGATTCCTGCATTGAAAGGCTAGATCTCAAGGACTATAATATAATATGGACAGAAGCAGCACCTCTCCCACACATGAGATGTGTTGTCTGTAGTTGGTTTGTAACCTGGACTCACAATGATGGGTGTAGAGTCTGAAGGTGCAGGTGTTGGACAGACTGGATGCCACAGGAATCGACTGTCTCTCACGTAAACACTGGTGGCAGCAAGGAGACTCATACTGGGAAGTGTCACTGAAGGCTCGAAAGTTGCCCTGGGGGCTTAGTGGGAAGAATGAAGACAGACCAGGAGAGGATCCACCAACAGTGAATCTTCAGCGTTGGAGAACTTGGTTCTGAAGATACCCATCGTCTGTTTCACATGCTTGACTAGGGCCTGGCTTTCAACTTGAAGCTTCCATTTTATCTTCCCAAATATTCTTCACAACAGTAGTTTAATTCTTACAAAATGCCAAAGCACTCTATCCCCCCAGAGCAGTCAAAAATAACTCTGAGCCTGAGTTTTAGAAGCTACAACCCAAATATTCAATCCATTACTCGGATTATATCACTGTCACCTTTTTAATGGTCACCTCCAGTTTAATGTAAGCTTTTCTTGTTTATTTTATTCTTTCAATTTTTTCTTTCTTTTCCTAATTCACTTATTCCCTCCTCTTAAAGATTTTCCTCCCCTGAAGTTCATCTATTCTTAGTTTCAGAAATCAGGGCCCTGTACCAGTTGAACTCTTCACCTGTGACAAGAATAATCAGGCCACGGGCATCTGGAAGTCAGGTACTCCAAGGTGAGTAATACTGTCCCTCATTGTGCTCTGTGGCTTTCATGCTCCCTTCTCCCCTCAGGAAACAATGTCTCTCATTCAATTTTAAAAGTTAACAGATTAGAATGCAGTCAGACAAAAGCAAAGCTGTGCAATTGTCCGGTTCTAACCAAGCTTTTATGATGAAGCCTTTGTGTCCCTCAGACAAGAGTGTATTTAGAGTTTGAAGAAGAAGAAAAAAAGTGCCTGTGCTAATACCATCTCCATCTGATGTAAACAGGCATCGTACCTCCAAACAGCACTTCCCTTTAAAATCAATATTAGCATGCTGTACATAAGGTTTGTTTTTTTTTTTCCTGCCTTGGCTAGTTAGAACAAAAAACAAAGAACTGCCTAGATACCGAGAAAACAGTGGGCATTCTGTTCTTACCAGTTAAACCATCTCTTCAATCACTTGGAAAGAACAATGCTCATGATATTATTTAAGACACGTTGTCATAAGTGTTCAAATGAATAGATACCTAGGAATACTGAGTGTTGAGCAAAGCGGAATGAAAGTATAAGTCAGAACGGGGGATCACAACCATGCCTTTGGCATCATGTTTTGTTGCTAGAATGCTGATAGAACCCGGAGAAAGGAAATAGATGGCAGCTTAGGAAGAGGAAAAGAAAAGGGAGACCCTGTAACTAACTTTTGTCCCAAATACTTCCAGCAGTTACCCTTTTATGACTTACCCTCAGGTGAAAACATGGGGGGAAATGCAGGCCAATGGACACTCATCTAAGCTTCCTTGAGCTGCAAACCGATGGTGAAAATTTCATATAACAGTGTTATATAATATTACCTGTCTTCACATTTGTTGAAGAGGCCAACCATTCTGCTAAATAGTTTCTCCCTGGAATTGTAGTGTGTGTGTGCATGTCCTAGAAGCAGGAAACAGAGAGTCTGATTAAAATGAAAAACACAATCTGAACAGACATTAACCAAATTTTGACTTTTATGTCTCACCCAGAGAGTTTCATTTTAATCAATTCCATTCAAATACTGACGAATTCTAAAAGATTATGTATTATTTCTTGGCCTGAAGGAGCTGAATTTTCACTGTCTATATTAGATGACATTAGAAATAGTACTAAGAAATAAAACGTATTTAAACTTAATTTTACAAGGTATTTACACTTCTTGAATTACTTCCAAAATCGCGTCGGCCCTCTCTCATTTAGCATTTTTTTCATTTAACATTTTAAAAGAATGATATTTTCATTTGTGATCTGTTACAACCACAGTCTTTTAAAAAACAAACACAAGTCATGCCCTCATTTTTATCAACATGTCTCTTCATTTCAACAATCATTGATTTGTCTAACTTTAAAATTTCTCAACGCATCCATAAAATACACTCTCCCTGGCATGAGTCATGTTATTACAATGATTCAGGAAGTTCATTGCAGGACTAGCTAAGGACACCCAACTTATAAAATGAAATGATATGCTGGCTTAAACAATTGGCGTTAGGAAGGGTGGGCATAAGTCTGTTTGCCATACGTAAACAGTAGTCTCAAATCATAGATGACCAGTATTTGAACTGAGTAATCATTCTGAGAACCATAAAGATGGATGAGAACTAAAACCTTTCAGCCCATTCTTTAGACAATCATTTTCTTAAATCCTTGGGAAAATGAGATGTTGAATGTTAAGAGGAGATTGATATTTTATAGGAACAGGTAACTTTGGATCAGGAAGTGATCTTAGCATTTTGTTTTTCACATGGAGTATGTAACCGTCCTGTGCTTTTTTAAAGATTCAGCTATTTGGGGCGCCTGGGTGGCTCAGTTGGTTAAACATCTGATTCCTGATTTTGCTTTAGGTCATAATCTCACATTTCTTGGCTCGAGCCCTGCACTGGGGTTCTCTCTCTCCTCTGCTCTCTGCTCCTGCCTGGATTGTGCTCACTCATATGTTTGTACATGTGTACCCGCGCTCTCTCAAAATAAACAAATACGAACTTAAACTAAACTAAACTAATATAAAAAATCACCTACTGAAAGCAAAGCCTGCTGCTAGGATTTCCCCTGTGTCCCCTGGTTATTTATCTACCTAATCCCCCCATGCCTTTTTCTCCCTGATCCTAACATGGTGAAGAGGGACCTCTCTGAAATCTCTTTTATAAGGGCACCAATCTCATTCATGAGAGCTCCACCCTCATGCTTAATAGCTTCCCAAAGGCACCTCCTCTTAAAACCATCTCTCTTGAGGTTAGGATTCCAATATATGAATTTTGGGGGGATGTAAACATTCAGCCCTTAATATATATGAGACACTGGCTCCCAAATGCTAACTCCTAGGTCTCTGTTGTCCTGAAGGACTGGTGTCCTTCAAAGAAGAGGGAATTAAAACATAGGCACACACAGAGGAAAGACCATGTGAAGATACAGGGAGAAGAAGACCATCTACAAGCCAAGGAGAGAGGACTCAGAGGAAACTACCTTACCAACACTCTAATCTTGGGCTTCCAGCCTCCAGAACTGTGAAGAATTACATTTCTGTTGTTTAAGCTGTTTAGTCTGTGGCACTGTTTTACGGCCACCCTAGCACACTAATATGATTTCTGTTTCTAAATCTCATACACTGTTACAACAGTTTTCAAAACTGGACATTTCATACTCCTTTAACGTGATAGCCTTATGCTGTGTATGTTCTCGGGATCTGGTTGTTTTTCTAAAAACAATGTGACATCAAATAAATGATTCACATGTTTATTTTCTTCAACATGAAACTATATATATTTTATTCTCCTTATACTGTAAAAGCCAACATACCACTGATATTTGTAGTGGAATTGTATAGAATGTATAGGTCAAATCTATAGAACAAACATCATTAAAATATGGATACCTCCCAACCACGAAGTGTTCTCCTTTTATTTTGACCCATTTTAAAATCTACTGATAAATTTTACAAAGTTCTCTGTAAAGGGTTTCTGTAGGGTCTGTGCCTATATATCTGTTGCTTTGCTGAATTATAGCTTTTGTTAAGTTTCCTCTCTATCTTAGGTGCATAGAAGTACAATTGATTTCTCTATTTGATTGTATATACGATGAAATATACTTAAGTCTCTTTTCATAATTTCCTTACATGATTTTTTTTCTTTTAGGCAATGACATCAGCTATTAATGTGGCATATTTTATTGCCTTTCATTTTTACACTCTTTATGTTGTTTTTGTTTTGTTAGGGGTCTAAGTTGGAACCCCAACTAGAATGTTACATACACATGTGTATAGACTGTATATATGTACTATAATATAAATTATATACATAATACTAAAATAGAAATATTTTTAATTTTTAGTAGCAAGCTCTGTACTTACTGATTTTTATGTTCTTTAGCCTATTTAAGATGACAACTTCTATTCTTAGTTTGTGATCGTAATTTCAGAAACATATTTCCTGATCCAAATCATNAATGCATAATACTTTATATTTTATGATTATATATTTATTAATATATTTCTTTTTGGGATCTATGTTCTGAGATTTTACATTTTTCAATGTAATGCCTATAAAAGTCCTCAAATCCAGGATTGTTCATTCTAATTCATTATTTTTAAATACTTTGATGGTTTCATATTTCTTCTCAAGATTTACATCTGTATCATGTATATTAGTCTTTAATAAGATATAATTATTGGATAGCTTCTCTATTCCCATCAATTCATATGATCATTGATCCTTATATATCTGGATATATACCTCTGACTTCATAATACATTTGTTATTATTATTATTGCTTCAAAACTTAGTGGCTTAAAAGAAAAATAAATCTTTGCTATCATAGAGTTTCCGTTGTTCAAGAATTTAAGTGCGGCTGAAGTGGATGGTTCTGGCTTGCAGTCTTTAAAGAGGTTACAGTCAATGTGTGCCCAGAGCTGTAGTCATCTCAAGGCTTGACTGAGGTTGGAAGATTGACTTCCAAGATGGCTCACCCAAATTGCTTGCGAGTTGCTTCTGACCGTTGGCAAGAAGCCTCAATTCTTTGACACATGGACTTCTTTGGGGTTTCTTGAATAGCCTCAGAACATAGTAGTTAGCTTCTCCCAAAGCAGGAGATGCAAAAGGGAATAAGACAAAAACCCCGGTGTCTTTCCTAGGCTTACATCAAACGCCACACATATTCATTTCTACAATAGCCTATTTGTGCACAGGTCTGCACTGTTCAATCTTTGAAGGGAAAAAATAAGGGCATGAATGAGTATCAGGAGATATCTGGGATATCTGAGTATCTGGGAGCTATCTTGGAGGCTTGCACCATATTGGATCTATATTGGTAGTTCATGAATGAACTACCCATTCTTTTTCTTTAATTAAACTGAATATCCCGTCCAAACGTACAATAGTGTATTACTCAAGAGGACAATGCATCTCAAGTTATTTCTCTGTTGTATTTTTTAAAATATTTATTTTCAGGGGCGCCTGGGTGACTTAGTCGGTTAAGCGTCCGACTTTCGCTTAGGTCATGATCTCGCAGTTCGTGGGTTCCAGCCCCGCGTCGGGCTCTGTGCTGACTGCCAGCTCAGAGCCTGGAGCCTGTTTCAGAGTCTGTGACTCCCTCTTTCTCTGACCCTCCCCTGCTCACGCTGTCTCTCTCTCTCCTAGAAATAAATAAAACATTAAAAAAAATTAAAATATTTATTTTTGTAGGTGAATTTCAGGATCATTTTGTCGGTTTGAAAACACATGGGCAGAATTTTTTCTTAAGGCATAATTTACATATAATAAAATTCACGTATCTTAAGTAGGTGAGGTTATTAAGTGGCATTACCCTGATGTGTATTAAAATATCGAGAACTGCCACCTTGATCATAATATGTCTTCCGCCTATGATTAGAGTATGTCTTTTCATTTATTCATTAAGTTTTCTACCTTGTTTCTCAATAGATTTTTTTTATTTCTTCAATGAATATTTGTTATACTTATTCCTAGGTATTTTATATCTCACTTCTATTGTGAATGAGATTTTTTTCCCATTATTTTTCCAAACATTTATTATTTTTCTGCAGGAAAGCTATGGCTTTTTAAATGAGTTGGTATTTATAGTAGTGGGACATTTATGCCTCTTGGGTTTTCAAAATAGACATCTGTCATTTTCAAATTATGATAATCATTATTACTATTAATAATTATTACCACCATTTTATTTTTACCTTTTAATTAAATGTGAAGTTCTAATAAATTGATTAGTGCTTTAGGAACAGTGTTAAATATAAATGTTTGCCATCAGCATCTTCCTTGAGTTCTATAATTAAGAGAGAATAGTTACAATAGCCAACACTTATGTAACACCTTATTTTCTCCCCAGGCACTTCTTTAAGTACTTTGCATATGTTAGTTTAACACATTATTCCTGAGACTAACTTTATGAGATGATCACTCCCAATTTTACAATGGGAACATGGAAACTCAGAAGTGAAAAGTGCAGTAACTTACTAAAGGCACCCAAGTATATGAACTGTAGAAGAATTTTATGTATAAATATAGACATATATTATATATGTCTGTCTGTCTGTCTACCTATCTATCTATCTATCGCAGAAACAGGAATTCAAACTTTAGAAATCGGATTCCTTACTTGATGCCCTTAAATCCCAAGCTATGTCACCTTGCAAGGGCCTATGTTGGTGGCACCTGAAATCTTTAGAAAGAAACACAATTCTGAAATTAGAACTGAGTAGATGTGGTGTAAAGAAGCAAGATCTTAATCCATGCTTCATTACAGAGGCTATTCTCATCTCCAAGATGGCATCTTAGATCAAAAACTAAAATAGGAGGGAAGGGCTGAGACCACCCAGTCCCATCCAGTAGGTTACAGGATAAGGAATCCACAGGGAAGCTGTCTCTCCCGACATTACCCAGGTACCTAATAAAAGTCATTGGCCTATTAAAAACTGAATAAAAGAAGATGGAATTATAACTCATGCCTTTCTACTGACCTATAATTTAAAGCACTTCTGCTACTTACAGTGATAAATGACCAATAGGAATACAGGGCATGAGCGGAAATGTTTGAATCCATGCTCCTTGGGTTCTTAGATGAGGCAGCACCCATACACCTTGATCTGAAAATTATTGATTGGAGCCTGGGTAGCTCAGTTTGTTAAGCATCCAACTTCGGCTCATGTCCATGATCTCACTCCATTGGTTCAAGCCTGTGTGTCCCTCTCTCTCTGTCCCTCCCCCACTTGCTCTCTGTCTCTCTTTCAAAAATAAACAGTAAACAAAATTTTAAAAATTGAATTACTGCATACTCCCTGTGTGTGAAAGGGAAGAGCTGTTTTCAAAGTTTGTCAGTGTTCCTCGTATTGTGAGCAACAGACACAAAGCAGAAACAAAACCAACAAGCAAAGACCAGATAAACCAACACAAAACCTTAAACGCATCTGAAGAAAGGTCTGGATTTGTTTAGATTTGTCAGACAGAACTAATCCTGGTATCCTAGTTTTCAGGGGTTTGGATGTTGGTTGTTTTACTTTTTAAACATTATTTAAAAATCGTTTCATCTTTTGGGTCGCCTGTGTGGCTCAGTTGATTAAACATCTGACTTTGACTCAGGTCATGATCTCATGGGTGAGTCCAAGTCCCGCATCGGGCTCTGTGCTGACAGCTCGAGCCTGAAGCCTGCTTAGGATTCTGTGTCTCCCTCTCTCTCTGCCCCTCCCCCACTCACTCTCTGTCTCTGTCTCTCTCAAAAATAAACATTAATTTTTCTTACATTTTTTCATCTTTCTAAAAATTGTTATTCTTTTATTTATTTATTTATNCAAGAGTATGTTGTCCTTTCATAAACACATGGAAATTCTTATTTGCACTAATTTACTTTTTCTTTCCATGGAAGACTCTTTGGAAACGTAGCATCTCGTTTGGAATAGCAGTGAGTGGTGAAAATCCGTTTTTAGCATTTTGCCCATCATTTCCGCAGGGCCAATATTCTACTCTGGAAAGATGGCATTAGCTCGGTCCTCAAAAAGCAGTCTCTATTCCTTAAAATAGCTCTAGGTTACCAGCCTCAGCTCACTCTTTCTTCTTACAGGTTGGAAAGGGTTAATGACTTGACTGTGTTTTCCCTGCAAGTCTTTCCAATTCAGTTTCCAGGTGCCCATAACTGCCCCCTCAGAAACAAAACACTTCAGGAGCTACTGGTCTTCTGTAGTCTATTTTCTCTCTTTCCTTACAATTTGGATTATAAAGTCAGTAAGAAACCCATCACTAATCTCACCAGCAACAAATGGAAAATGGTCAAGTGACGCAGTTTTGAGCTCCTCGGTGCATAAATTAGATCGAGTGCGTCAATTGATTGGAATATTCTGACCTTTTCCCCTTTAAAAAGTATATTAGGGAAAAATAGGTTTGGATGACATTCTATGTTTAAAATATTCTGCATTAACAATTTAGGCAACTTCTTTGGTAAAGAGAATGGAAAGTTGGCAGGGAACACCAACACATATACTACAAACTATGGCAAAATATCCAAAGTCTATTTTACACATTGTCCACATATGGATATGCAGTGTGTTATAGAGAAGGTTTTGTGAAATGCTCAACATTAGAGGAAATGTGTGTTTTTTTAAGTGACAAGTAATAAGTCATTCTCGGCCTACGCATACATTATGAAAAAGAACATTGGAAGCTGGATACTGTTGTTTTTGTGTATGTGAAAATCTGGTCTGTATAGAACTACAGTAAATACTCAGTACATTTTTTGTTAAAAGTTTACTTCCCAATGAACAAAGTAAAGCACAGAGCTAAAAATTAACTGGAAAATTATGTAGGCAATTGATCCTCCCTTTTACCATTTTTTATTTTTTTAATGTTTATTTTTGAGAGAGAGAGAGAGAGAGAGATGAGATTGCTAGTGGGGGAGGGGCAAAGAGAGAAAGAGACACAGAATCTGTAGCAAGCGCCGGGCTCTGAGCTGTCAGCACAGAACCTGACGCGGGGCTCAAACTCTTGAAGGGAGATCGTGATCTGAGCTGAAGTTGGACACTTAACCCACTGAGCTACTCAGGCACCCTGTTCCTTCCTTTTAAATGTAAAAGTCTTTTCTTCTGAATCACACTGCTTAGTCTTTTAAATAGATGTGTGTGGTGTGTATATGTGTATGTATGGTTTATATCATATCTTCATATTTTCAGAATTAATAGAGACTTATCTTTGGCTTGAAAGAAATCTGTTAAGCAACAAATAATTCTTTTAAATCATTTAGTTAGAAATGCACATGTCTGGTTTTGTGTGTGTGTGTGTGTGTATAATTTGTTGAGATTTGGTTTGTTGGTATATCAAACATTAGTAATATTCACTTTGTTTTAATTACAGTCCACTTGTTAGGGGTCTCATATTTTTTGATAAAGGTAGCTTTTTTGTTTTGCTTTAATGTTCAGTTGAAGATGTGATGAGGAATCTCTCTTTCTAGAGCAATTGGAAGCTTTTGGTATGATTCCATTTGCCAGACAATGTGACACAGCAAACCAAATAATTCCATTACAATATTATATATGTGTATATGTAATATTATATTATATATCTATATTATATTTCATTTTTCTTGTGAAATTAATATGCCTCACACACAGGCATGCTGCCATTTTTCCTAATCTGAAACAGTCTGTTATACACCTTGATGAAACGTAGACTGAAAAAATAATATGGAGACATGTGAATGAAGGTACAATGAAAATACTTCCCTTTTCCTATGCTTTGAAGGGTGGCTGACAACAAAAGTAAAACCTAATAAAACAAAAACCACACCATCAGTGACCCTACTTCTATAAACATTACTGGCAAGGTAACAGAAATGGCATCAAGTTTGTACGGATTTGAAATGGAGGTGCAGATGGATTATTTTTTCCAGTTTGCATTGTCCATAAATAAAAAAATCTTTTAACTCCCTAACATAGCATCAATAAATTAGAAAAATCAAGTAAATCAAGTAGTAAATTCCATCTCCTACCTACACAATATTTTATTTTCCAAGATGCTTTGACGTGTATCAGTTATTTTGTATACACCTTTTTAGATAGGTAATTTAAGTCTTATCATCATCCCAGATATGAGGTATTATAAGGGATACAAGCATAAAGTAGAGAAATGTAACTATGGTGGCTGATCCTTCTAACAACCTTGTGGCATTGACAGGGCAGGTGATAGTTCCTGTCTTCAGAGGAGAAAACGGAGGTTGTGTGCACAGTCAGGTTGCAGACCATACGTGGCCGAGCTAGGATCTAATCTTCTTGGGGCCAGCCTCATTTCCACTCTCCCTGGACTTACTCAAATTCCATTCCATACTTTTCTAAAAGTATAGAATTAATGTTAACCAAAGATAAATGGGCTTTTCCTCAGGATCTTTCAGATTCTCAATGTGCATAAGGATCTCCAAGAGAAGTCCTTATCATGAAATGTTTTCAAGGTTTTGGGGTCCTGAAGTCTTTTATTTTTCCCTTTTTATTTTCATTCTCCTTCCATTTAAATCTTCTGGAACTACTGTTTAGCAAAGTAGGGTTTAAGAAACATAGCACACTACCTTTGTAAGTAAAAATAGAATTTTTTTTTCCTTTCAAGTATTTAGTGAAAGTGTTGGAAAAGTGGTGCCTGATGTGCTGAAAGCAAAGAACGATGCCCCAAAGGCACTGTTCCCATTCATTTCTGGAGAGTGGTTTCTTGGGAAATCATGAGGGTCCTTTGGAGTTACCTCCAGTCTAGCAGACCAACTCTGGAGTCCGGGGAAACTTCTCTCTTGTAGAGATGATGATGATAATGATGATGATTCCACTTCTGTATTAGTTTCCCATCACTGACAAATCAAAGTACCATAAACATGGCGGCTTAAAGCAACAGCAATTTATTCACTCACACCCTCAGAGTCTAGAGGTCTGAAAATTATGATGTCAGCACGTCCATGGCTCTAGGAAAGAATCTTGCTTCTTCCTACCTTCTGTTAGCTCTTGGTAATTCCTGACATTCCTTAGGATGTAGCTCTATACCCCTATACTCTGCCTGTGTTTCCACATGTCTACCTTTTCTCTATATCCTTTCTTCTAAGAACACTAGTCACTTGATTGAGGGCCAGTTCGAATCTAGTATGACTCATCTGAACCTAATTACACCTGCAAAA
The DNA here is from genome assembly GCF_008692635.1 of Crocuta crocuta. Classification (NCBI taxonomy): domain Eukaryota; kingdom Metazoa; phylum Chordata; class Mammalia; order Carnivora; family Hyaenidae; genus Crocuta; species Crocuta crocuta. The sequence continues at coordinate 7,676,706 of NW_027532607.1, read as the reverse complement.
TCTTTATTTTCTTTTTTAAAAAAATTTTTATTGTTTTTTTTTGAAAGAGAGAGCAAGCGAGCGCAAGTGGGGAAACAGCAGATAGAGGGAGACACACAGAATCCGAAGCAGGCTCCAGGCTCTGAGCTGTCAGCACAGAGCCCGATGCTGGGCTCGAACGGACCAACTATGAGATCATGACATGAGCTGAAATCAGATGCTTAACCAAATGAGCCACCCAAACACCTCGACCTTATTTTCAAATAAGATTACATTCTGAAGTTCTGAGCAGACTTTTATTTTGAGGGGACAGCGCTTACACCTCTAGAGCTGCCAAAAAATCTTTTTTGTTGGAAGGAAAGTTTCATATACTAAAAATAAAGCTTACAAGTTTTAGATTTATAAAGAGGAGCAGTATCTACCTTTTAAATTGTCATGCAGCAACATGAACACAAGAAAGATTCAATGAACTAAAAGAAATGGCAGAGATATCATTGAATATAATTTGATCCCTGTTGTGTATCAAAGTTTACAGAGAAGTGTAAATGTGTATACTTTCTGTTTTCATATGGTTGGATTATTATAACACATATATTTATATTTGTACCTTGAACTTCTCACTCAACTATGACAACTTTGTCATGACAATTGACATAAACCTGCAAAATTTTCTTAATTTTCCGGAAGTGCCATGATCCATATTTTTATGTAGCCACTATTCAGCATGTTTAATTGGTATTGTATAGAAGCAATTTGTATCCCAGTGAGGGCTTGTATAAAATGAAGGATGTCTCCCTCTCGCCCATTTCTTTCTCAACCAACACTTCTGTCTTTCACCTCCCATAGAAGCAACCATTGTGGAAGATTCTTTATCTTTGTTTCTTGTTTAAATCCCTTGGTGATTTTCCTATGACTTAGGTGCCATACCTTTATTTCATGATTTTGCAGAAGTTCAGCCGCCAATGTTGGGCTAATTTAATCATCTCTTCTGAATGGCAAGATAAATATCGAACTCCACTAGAGAAAAGCTGCTAATTCCAAACAGCGCTGTTTCAAAAGAGACAAATCCTATTATGTATGTATGTATGTATGTATGTATGCATGTATGTATTTTTGAGACAAAATCTTTTTTGAAGGATAGATTTCTAATGTAGAGAGAAACAAATCCACCTTACTTTTAACTACCCAAGCAGTTAAAAGTAAGGATTTGCTGTGAATTATACATTAAAAGTCATTGATCAGCTTTCTAGGTGGATTTATGTGCAGAGTTTGTGTGAATGAGAGGAAACAGAATAAGCTTTTAAAAAACATGATACAAGGGCCATTCTCAGATTGTGCTTTGCCTCCAGAACTTGGATAACAATTATACTGTGCAGACTATAAGTGCTATCAATGTCAACCCTATTTCAAGTTTCGGCCTTCAGCCGAACATGGCAAAGTATCAACATAATTGCTTTCCAAGCCTTGAATCTTACCCGACTGAAATGAAAAAGGGGAGGAAAAATTCTTTAATTTTGTTTGATATACATGAGGAGGAAAATAGAAATCTTTCACTAGAAATCATTCTGACCTTTTGACAATGTATAAAGAGAGGTCTTCAGATGCATGATTGGAGTCCTTTTCAGTAAATCAAGGGTTTACACGTGTTCAAATGGCCGAGAGTAGCAGAAATTGTCTCAGTTACTCGGACTTTCATTGTACTCTGAGGACAGGAACCAAACTGCCCACTACGCTCAAAGAACTTAGGTACTTGAGTTTCCTCAAAGTTTCTGGATTTCTTTTGTTTTTTGTTTACATCAACCACAACAGAAGTTCTACAGTTTTCCCTGCCTCTTTATTTGGACTTGTCTAGGGGAGAAGTGTCACATCTGGAGAATGTCTAGTTTGGGTGCATCGAGAAGGGAGATAAAGATAAATCAGAACAGGGGCACTTATGGGGGTCAGTCAGCTAAGCCTCTGACTCAGGATTTCTGCTAAGTTCGTGATTTCACGGTTTCTGGAATTGAGCCCCACATCCGGCTCTGCGCTGACAGAGTGGACCCTGCTTGAGATTCTCTCTCTCTCTCTGTTTCTCTCTCTCTCTCTCCTCTGCCCTTTTTGCCCACTTGCACTCTTTCTCTCTCTCAAAAATAAATAAGTAAACATTAAGAAAAACAAAACAGGATGCTACTGATTACTCAGGCAAAGAAAGAGACTCTCAGATTTAAAAAACATCCACAGCAGTAACAACTTAATACTACAGAACACAATGGTTGAAAACTGATATTTTGAATAAAGCTTCTTTTGTTATATTTAGTTTCCTTCCCAGTAACAAACATGTTTGCTGTTGTATAGCTCTGTCCTTTGTCTTAGTTTCTTCCTTTGATTTCTTCTTCTAATTTAATTGTTAAGAATTTCATGTCAGGAAAAAGTACCCTGGTCTTGGAAGTAGGGGAGCAACTTTCACTGATTTGACACTGACTTGACTGTATCACAACTTTGAAGGTGTAGAAGTTATATTGTGGAAGCCTGGGAGTGATGTAATGTTTCCTATTCAATACAACGCCAAGTAATTTTGTCTGTTAGAGAGTGTATGTTTCTGTGGGTCAAATTCTTTTTTCTTTTAATTTTTTTTATGTCTTTATTTTGAGAGACAGACAGAGAGCGAGTGGGGGAGGGGCAGAGAGAGAGGGAGACACAGAATCTGAAGCAGGCTCCAGGCTCTGAGCTGTCAGCTCAGAACCTGATGCGGGGCTCAAACTCATGAACCGTGAGATCATGACCTGAGCTGAAGTCAGCCGCTTAACTGACTGAGCCACTCGAGCGCCCCTTTGTGGGTCAAATTCTCATTGGAACTGCTTTTAACATCTTACTGGGCTCCTCATTATTTAGTAAGTAGAATATAACCTTTTATATGAGGAATTTACTATATGTAAGTCACAGTTTTGAGCTTTGGAAAACATTTGTAACATGGAGGTTCCCTACGTCTTGAAGGTTAGAAGTTATTTTATAAACTGTTGATTCCAAGATGTGTGCAAATCATGTAAAATTGAACTCCTTACTCATAGTTTGGAGCACTTCTGGTCTTTCAAGGAAATAATAGTCGAACAGAGGTTATATTTGGAAGCAATGCAAATCTTAATTTCAAGTCTCTAGGGAAAATTCAAAAGAAAAGGGAGTGCCTTCTTAAAGCACAGCTAAACTTTTAAACATCATCTATTTGGCTATCTCTGCCACAAGGGTAAGGTCTATGTCCCACATACCAGACTGGAGACCCTTGCTAATACACTCAATACCATGAATGTATGGAAGTCATGAGAAACTGCCATTGCCCCTCACCAGGGATCAACACGCTGAGAAGTCCCATCATACCTAGGAAAGGTATTATCCCTTGGAATTTGCAATGAGACTTCCCACAAGGAATGGGGAGTTACTTTGCACCCCTAGATAAGGGGGAACTACTCAGTCTTCACTGGGATCCCATTGTCCTGCTCCAGCCGGACTTGTTGAAGTTCACTCTTCTATACCTGGAATAGAACATGCACTATTGAAAGAGAGGAGAAGGTAGGCCTCCTGGACTCCCGTATCCGGCCCCCAGTCCATCTCCTCACGCCTGACAGTGCTGTCTCCCCCAGCCAACATGCATGGTATGTACAACCAGGTCATGTTTCTAAAGCTGCCAGGCCCCCTCTCCTCGATACCAGGTGGACACACTCTCTTTTCCACTGGTAAGATCATTTGGCTGCCTTTGTTCCCTCCACTGACCTGATGGACGATAAGGCATCATAGTACTAAATTCACCTAACAAGTCTCTTTAAAAATCTTTTAAATGTTTATTTGTTTGAGAGAGAGAGAGAGAGAGAGAGAGCGAAAGCACAAGATTGGTAGGGGCAGAGAGAGGGAGATACAGAATATGAAGCAGGCTCTAGGCTCCCAGCTGTCAGCACAGAGATCGACACGGGGCTCGAACTCATGAGCAGTGAGATCATGACCTGAGCTGAAGTTGGAAACTTAACCAACTGAGCCACTCAGATGCCCTCAACAAGTCTTAAATAATAACTGACAAAGCCTGTCCTTACCAATCACGGAAATACCTCTAATGGGAAAATTTGCCCTACAAAGTAGAATAGATCTGACATTACTGCATCTCAGAGTCACCCGTGCCAGCGTCCAAGCAATGCTGTATGTGTTCATACCTGTGAGTTTGCTAATGTATCACCTTTATTAAATCACAGGAGGTCACAAGTGAATGCCCTGAGGGATCTGACCCCTAGGTAGGGGTCTTAGTTAATCAGGCGTTTGGATTATGGGGCTCTTGGAGGGGAAAAAAAACAAAACCTGGTACTTATTTTTTTGTTTTTATTTTTTAAAGTTTATTTTTATTTATTTATTTTTTTTGAGAGAGGTAGAGAGCAAGCAAGGGAGGGGCAGAGAGAGAGAGAGTGAGGAGAGAAGAATCCCAGGCAGGCTCCGCACTGTCAGCACAGAGCCTGACGCAGGGCTCCAACCCTGAGAGCATGACCTGAGCTGAAATCAAGTCAGACGCCTAACCGAAGAAGCCCCCCTTAGGCGCCCCCAAACTGGTACTTATTTTGAGAATCTTTCTCTTCATCTGTGTTTTCTTTTGCCTGTGCCGCTAATGTTGATGTGGCATCTGCCACCAAACCAGCCACCTCCGTGTTCACAGAACCCCCTGCTGACTTCCCAGGGTCCCTGTGGAAGAGGGGTGCATTGACGATTCTAAGAGCCAGGAGTGGTGAAGGAGGTCATGGAGAGGACGTGACCTTAGGGTGACCCGGGAGCTGGCCAGGCCGCGAACAAACAGAGGTTCCTCTCCCCTCCCTGTTCTTGAAATGTACAAGGTATAGTCCGCCCGCTGCACCCCTGCGGGGACCCACTTTCAAGAATGCAGGCCCGAGAGCGACGGCACACGTGACTGAACCCCTTTAAGGCCTCCGTGGGAACGCTGAGTGCGCGGTGGCTGCGAGACCTGCTCACGGTGGCACCGGAGACGAGCCTCGTAGGTTAAGTCCCTTTGCTTCTTCGAAGCGCCACCCGCCCATGCGGGGTGGCCAGCCCCTGCCTTCTGCGTCCCCTGGCCCTCCCTGGACGCGGCCTGTCTGTGAACCGACGCTTTGTCTTCCTGCCTTCTCTGGGTTCAGGGCTGAGGAAGTGTAGCAGGACAGTTCTGCACTGGGGACCCAGCCCCAGGATCCCCCCTTAAGGGCCTGACGCTCACACTTAGAGGCTGTCGAGTAGTAGAGCTGCTGAACTCTCTTCTGCCTCAGTTTCCTCTTTCGTAAAAAGGGCGTGATGCTAATGGTTATATATCACCAGGATATATATGATGGTAAATGTAAGTGAGCCTTGGGAGCTCACTCCATGTATCGGACTTTAAAGGGAGCTGTGGTTCTCAATTCTGTTCCATTGGTCTATGTGTCTGTTTTTGTGCCAATACCGTACTGTCTTGATGATGACAGCTTTGTAGTAGAGGCTAAAGTCTGGGATGGTGATACTTCCCGTTTTGGTTTTATTTTTCAGTATTACTTTGGCAATGAGAAACAATGAAATCTGGCCATGTGTAGCAACATGGATGGACCTTGAGGGTGTTATGCTGAGCGAAATAAGTCAGGCAGAGAAGGACAAATATCATATGTTTGCACGTATAGGAGGATTAGGAGGAACTTGACGGAGGAACAAGGGGGAGAAGAAGGGCAGAAATGGTGGGGGAAAGGGAGAGAAGCAAACCATGAGAGACTCTTGAATGCTGACAAAAACTGAGGATGGATGTGGGGGGAGGGGGGGATGGGCATGGAGGAGGACACTTGTGGGGATGAGCACTGAGTGTTATGTGGAAACTAATTTGACAATAAACTATTAAAAAAAAAAAGGGAGCTGTGGTCTCGGGCCTTTCTACTAATTAGAACGGACAGGAATATATTTTATTTAAATTACCTTGGTTTTTTTTAAAAAAAGTTTATTTATTTATTCTGAGAAAGAGCTCGCATGCACGGGTGTGAGAGGGCTGGAGGAGCAGAGAGAAAGGGAGAGAAAAAGAGAATCCCAAGCAGGCTCTTCACTGGCAGCACAGAGCCCAATGCGGGGCTCGAACCCACAAACCAAGAGATCATGACTTGAGCCAAAACCAAAAGTCAGAAAAATTCAACCAACTGAGCCACCCAGGGGTCCCCTCCATTACCTTCTAACGTTCAATCTCTGAGCATCTGACTCTATGAGGTATCTCCCACACTCATCAGGATCCTATACTGACTCCAAAATCAAGTTTTGGAGGATTTTCTCCTTACCTTTGGTTCTTCATGAGTCCTGCCTTCTGGCTTTGGGTCTTTAATTTATATTTAAAATAAACACAGTTTAGGTCGCGTTGCCCCTCCCATTTTAAATGTTCGCTATTAACTCCTCTGCAAAGACTTTGCTGCTACTTCTTTACTTCTTTTCCCGTATGCTCAGGAAGCTTTGCACTTCCTTGAATCAAGCATCTATCATATCGCTCACTCTTTCTTTGGTGCGTTCTCAACCAGTTTTGTCGTGGCTGCTCTCTGGGTTGGGGACTTTGCTCTGCTTTGTGTCTCCGTGAGGCCTGAGTAAACTATCTGGTGTGTAGGATGTACTCAATAAATGCTTGCAGATTGAATACATACCAAAAATAAACAAACTAAAAAAAAATCATTGAGGAAAAAGGGGATAAATGATTTGCTGAATCAATATGATTTCCATTCTTCATCGCCTAGGAAAATTGAGGCCTTGGAGCTTCACCTAGAGAATGAAGACCTCCTTGATTATCCCAGACTTGGGAATATTTTTTTCCTAAACATTTTTTCCTAAACTACTACTATGTCCTCTTTCCCATCTCCTCCTCCTCCTTCGCCTCCTCCGTCACTATTATTATTATTTAATAACCATCTGCTTTGAATTGCTACTAACCTTGAGGGTAAGGACAATGTGATACAATGTGATACATACACATGAGGGACCTACATGTCCTCACACAGCATTGGACTCCCGTTAGGCACATAATAAATTCAGGCTTAGTGAAAGCCGCTGTCTCTTTTCCCCAAAACTCATCGGAGGCAAGGAGCCTCCCTGACATTGATAAAGCAAGAACCGGAGGAACCTCCAGGCCATCTGTGGTTGCATGAACCTGCTCGGGGTCAGAATAGACAAGTGAGTCACTGGCCAGCACTGTTGCTATTTTGGGTTCACAAGCTGTAGGCAGCGATGACCATAAACAACCAAATTCTTAGAAAAGACAGAGGAAGAAGGACAGGAAAACCCTGTACAAGCAGGGGAAGTGGGGACACGCAGGCGCCGAGTGCGGCTGAAAACAGACAGGAGATGTAACGCAGACCCCGCTGAACGAGTAACTGGGGGAAGAGGCCGATGTGTGCAGAGCCTCGTTGAGAAAGAGAAAGCGGCCGTCGGGCTGTAGGGACATTTGCTTTGCAGGACTGTCACACCTTTGAAAGCTTTTGTTATTACAAGCAAATAGACTTAAATGACATCAAAGCAAAAGGATGCTCAGCGATGAACTTTAGGAGGCAGTCTGGCATCAGTTTCCTCTTCTGCTTGCTGGGTCTCCTCTCCTTCCTTGGGCTTTGATTGTTTTTCTTTCCACCAAGGAGTAAAAAAGGAATAGCAGGCAAATTTCCAGCATTTGGAACATTGTAGGATACCCCCATTACTAGTCATTGCAATATGCTTTCTGTATTTCTTTTCTAAGAGAAGTGTTGGATTAGGAAATGTACAGGTTCATCAAACAAACGACAGAACGCTGGCTACCATTCGGACCCCACAGGAAATTTTTGGGGGAAAAAAATCCTGGAATGGTGAATGGAAAAAGGACAATCTAAGAGCAAGGCCCACCACCGGAAAGCACTCCACAGGCACGTTTGAGTCTGAAATCCCAGGTCAGGTCTTTAAACTTGGAAAAAGTATATTTTCTTTGTCTCTTGGACTCTGTCAGTCATTTGAGAGACATCAGAAATTAATTAACCTTTTTATTTTCCGTTTTTTTTCCCTGAAATTATGAAAAGAGAACCGAATACAATAACAACAGCCCTGCTATCTGGCAGAGGATAAAACATGGCTCTAAAAAAATTAAGATCCTTAAAAAAATGCCAACTTTAAAACAGGCTAGACAAGGTTCAAGACACGATCTCTCACAGATAAACAGTTTCATGGATTTGACTGTCCTACCATTCATCATTTTCTCGGGTTGTGCTTATAAAGTCATGATACCATGATACCATAAAGCCATGTCAGCTTTGCAACAAAGTATGATTCTTTTAAAGAAATAAGTTAAAAATGAAATCGTTCCATGTTTTGATACTTTATCTGGCACAAACGACACCATGCAAGTCTTTTGAATTTTGCCAATTATTTCACGTTTCAGTATTTTAATTTTTTTAATGTGTATTTATTTTTGAGAGAGAGAGACAGAGCATGAGATGGGAGGGGCTGAGAGAGAGAGGGAGTCACAGAATCTGAAGCAGGTTCCAGGCTCCGAGCTGTCAGCACAGAGCCCCACCCAAGGCTTGAACCCACGAACTGAAAGATCATGACCTGAGCCAAAGTCAGACGCTAACCAACTGAGCCACCCAGGTGACCCTCATTATCGGTATCTTTATCGCTGAGTATCCATCGGTGCTATTGTTATATAACTGGAGTAGACTTGTAGACATGTGTTTCTTCCAACTATTACAAGATTTCTTATGCAACAGTGCTGATTTTAGATAGAAATGTAAAGTTTCAGTAGCCTCACCATCCTGATTATACTTACTTTCTTTAAAAAGTTAAGAGAATGTCAATCAGAAAGAACATTCACGAAATAACTCTGAGAAAGCTGAAGTCATTCCTCTGGGTACCACTTAGGATGCTTCTTTCTTGAGATGCTGGCTCGAAGGGTCTACTATTTGGTTGCTATTATTCTGTTTACTTCTTTGTACCTTAATATGCAGGAAGGCTAAGGTCCAGTGACCTCTTCACCCACTCTTAAAATAGCTTCTTTATATTGCTTTCAAAGTGAGAAGCAATAAGAATACCATAATGGGAAAAGGGTGTGCTGTGGGGTCAGACAGACGTGGAAACATAGCTCAGCTCTGTCTTCTAACAACTATGTCACCTCTCTGAACCTCGGTTTGTTCATCTATGAAATTCCAATATTAAGACTGACCCTTCCTGTGATGTTTCAAGGGTTTAACACAATGTAGGTCGGTCTTTAGTAAACCGATTAGGTAGATCTACTGTCTTATGGCTCCATTATGGTTATGTCCTATCTAGGGCCTCCTTGAAGATAAAATAATATATGAAGTCATCAAAATTCTTTACTTACAGATGGATTTCGGGGCGCCTGGGTGGCTTAGTCGGTTAAGCGTCCGACTTTCGCTCAAGTCATGATCTCGCGGTTCGTGGGTTCGAGCCCCGCGTCGGGCTCTGTGCTGACTGCCAGCTCAGAGCCTGGAGCCTGTTTCAGTCTGTGACTCCCTCTCTCTGACCCTCCCCTGATCACGCTGTCTCTCTCTCTCTCTCTCTCCTAGAAATAAATAAAACATTAAAAAAAAAAACTACAAAAAAAAAAAAACAGATGGATTTCCTTTGGAGATTCATGGATATACCTCACACACACCCTAGTAACTTCTGCTGCTGGGAGAAGAAAGGTTAGTCTCATTTTATTAAATTAATAAAAGTACTGTAATCTAGAAACAATTTATGCTTTCGCCATCCCCTCAATCCCCAGAAAAGATGAAAACTGTTATCAGATTGGTAATATTGTTAACAAATCATAGGTGGGGCAGGGGACACCTAACACTCTCCAGAAGACATTTTCTGAACGGTGGGACTACTTTTATTATTTTCAAAATGAAACAAGAGATCTGCATTATTCCAACAGATTAATTAATTGAATGGACAGTTTGGGCCTTTGCATAAAGCTGATGAAAAATTATGTTGTGTGCTTGAATTTTGAAATAGAAAATGGAGCAAAGGGATCATTTATACCCAAATCTGCATTGGGCCTAAGCAAACTTCAATAAGAGGAATTACGTATATCTAAAGTAATATAACTTAATGCATTTTAGAGCATATATTATATGGTTCTCAAAAAATGAAAATATTGAAAATTACCCAGCAACTATAAATACTTCTAGAATTATCAACTTTTCCCTCCTCAATTTGATAATAAGAAGTTAGTTGGTTGCAGACATCACCTTCAACAAACGTAATTGATTTGTCTTTTCATGGTTCAAATTAGAATGAAAATACACTTGCCTCCGTAGTTCATGTTGCCCTGAAATGTTCATAGACATGTGTGTTTTCAATTTGAAGCAAAAATTTCATGTGCACTTTTGGTCTAGTGCCATACTGTTTTGGTTACTACGGCTCCATAGTGTATCTTGAAGTCTGGAATTGTGATAACTCCAGCTTTGTTCTTTCTCAAGATTGCTTTGGCTAATGGTGGCCTTTTGTGGTTCCATGCAAATTTTAGTATTATTTGCTCCAGTTCTGTGAAAAATGCTGTTGGTATTTTAATAGGGATTGCATCTAAACTGTAGATTGCATTGGATAATGTGGACATCTTAATATTAATTCTTCCATTTTATGAGCATATCTTTCCATTTGTGTTGTTTTCAATTTTTTCATCAGTGTTTTATGGTTTTAAGAGTACAAGTCTTTCACCGCCTTGGTTAAGTCTGTTCCTAGGTATTTTTATTCTTTGTGATGTGATTGGGAATGGAATTGTTTTCTTAATTTCTCTCTCTGCTACTTTGTTATCAGTACATGGATACACAGCTGCTCTCTGGGTATTCATTTTGTAGCTTCCACCTTTACTGAATTCAGTTATTACTTTTAATAATTTTTCATGGAGTCTATAGGGTTTTCTATGTATAGTATCATGCCATATGGAAATTGGTACAGTCTGTCTAATATCCCCCACACCCCAACTAAGATATTAGAACTGGAAAAAATTAGAAGCAGGCTGATTGCAGGATGATGCATGAGAATCCTTTAAGTGAAATGTGTTCCCTCATAAAGAAAAGAGGTGAAGTATTTTATTGGGTAAATGAAAAGTTTCTTTGAACCCATGTTGCCAAAGAAACATACATTGGTTCGTCTGGTCATTTTGCTTCACAGAGATCTTTTAAATGATAAGTTATCTGAAAGCCTGAAGCAGACATTCTACTTAATTATTTTTCAAATGTGGGCCAGAAAAAGAGAAGTCAAGGATGATTGTACCAAGGATGAATGAAAAGCATGCATAAAAGAAAGGTAATGGAGGAGAGGAGTAAGTTCACTACAGCATGCAAATTTATCGGAACATGTCTTTCTGAGTTTATGAATATCTGATCAGTGAAAATGGGAAATGTTATCATTTGAAGTATCCAAGCTAGTTGGGAACCATTTCTTATGGGACTTTTCTCTTGTATACAGATTTGTGTGTTCTCTTCCTTTAGACCACAATATGTTGTGTTTTATTATGGCTGCTGCTCTTACTGTGTGTACCAAATGCACAGGACAAAAATCCAGACCTCAACTTTGAACCTGATTCTCTTTGTTGTCTCAGATTTAGCATCAAGACTCTTTGGCTTAACTCCCCCACTTTAAAATGGAAATAATCATGTACCCATAAACCTATTCAAGAGAAAAATGATAGTCTTTAGTGCCGCAGAACAGGACCATCACCAAGAAAACAATCCCCCATCACTGCTTCAAAGGTTTCTTTTTAAAATCTGTTATGCTTTTCCTTCTTAACATTAGGGTATATTTCTCATTTTGCTTTATGGACACTACTAATTTATAAGATTCTTTTCCCCTTCCAAATTTTGTACCATTCCTCTCTTTCTAGAGGATATAAATGATAATCATTCTCTTTGACTACTGAGAACATTTTCTTGGAGTCATTTATAGATACAAACACTTCATCCCAGACTCTTCATATAGACTTGACTCCATGATAATGTCTTTCGAGCAATTGAATGGGAGGACTTCTAGATATAACGTGGAAGGCAGAAAGAGAATTCACCATGGATGAAAAAGAAAATGAACCACCAGAGACAAGATAAATGCATACAGTAAATATAATATTATACCCTAGGGGATGAGAAAGCCACTGTACCTAATAGCTACAGAATATGGTAAAGCCATAAAAATAAAAATAATAACTGCCACTCTCTCAAATGTGCCCATAAATCTAGCAGTACTACCGGAAAAATGAACAGACATTTCCATGATGCATGGACCACCAACGAGGCTCAGAGAGATAGGATTTAATTGTAGTTTTCTGGTTTATCTTTTAGAAGCAGTTTGCATTGGAATGGGAAATAAAAACCAATTTCAGTTTCCAAAAGAAGCTTAAACTACACAGAATTTATAAACTCACATAAGGGGATATGTATACTAATGTTAAGGTCTAGATGGGCTGGTATGTTAAGGAATTATAAAATTATTGAGAAATAATTATAAAATAATTACTAAGTAATTATTAAGGCTGTCATTAAGGAAAAATAATTAAGGAAAAATAATTACCTTTTTTTTGAAACTATAGTTTCCAAATATAATGTGTATATACTTTAAATTTATAGAATTGTGAAATTTAAGGAAGGGGTAAATAGTGCATAAAACATAAAATAATGTCATATTCAGCTGAATGAAGTATTTATACTTGAGTCAAGAAATAGAATGTTCCTGTATCCCAGAAGCTCTTCCCTATCATAGACTGCTCCCTCTTCCCTAAAGGCAAGCACTTGTCCAAATTTTTTATAGCTTTATGGAGGTATAATTGGCTGTATTCATATTTAAAGTCTGCAAGTTGATAAGTTTTGCTGTATTTAGGTGTTTGTAAAACAATTGTCATAATAAAGATGATGAACATATACGTTAGCCCTCCAAATTTTCCTGTCTCCCTTTATAACTCCTCTTCTAACATCTATACCATCCCCATCCTTAGGACACTAGGTATCCAGTCATCTTTTTTATGGGCCTATGTTTTAGTTTACATTTCCTAGAATTTTCCATACATGGAATCACACTGATACAAGTGAATCACACTTCCTGTACTTTTTGTATTTCTGCTTTCATTGTGTCCATTTGTTTTGAGATTCAACCATGTTGCGGCATATATTAATAGCTCATTGTGTTACATTCTTGAATAATAGTTTATTATATAAATAATGTTATCTATATAGTATAATAATACAAATATATAATTATTATATATTAATAACATATGTATAATTCTATAATTATCATTCTATTTATAATTATGTAATTATTTATATATTATTTTATAATGGGATATTATAATAGAATATTGTGTATATATAACAATTATTTTATCCCTATGGCTATTGATGGTCAAATGTGCTTTTGTCCATTTGGGATCATTACATATAAAGGTGCATCAACCTTCTACGAACATTCCTATATGTGTTTTTATATGGATACATGCCTTCCCTTGGGTAAATACCAAGAAGTAGAATGGCTGGCTTATACTGTAGATTTATCTTTAAATGTTTAGATTAATGCCAAATGAGTTTTCCAAAGGGGTTATATCTGTTTACTTGCCCACCAGCAGTGGATGAGAGTTCCAGTCATTTCCCATCATTGTCAAAACTGCGTATGGTCAGTCTTTGAATTTTGGCAATTCCGTTAAGTATGGAGTCATATTCCATTGTGTTTCTAAAATTTATTTTCTGAAAGACTAATAATGTTGAACACATTTTCATGTGTTTATTTGTCATCTGTGTATCTTCTCTGGGAAAGCGCCTATTACTTTCCCTTTTTAAAAAATCTATCATTTGCTCTCTTATTTTTGCATTTCAAAAATTATTTATATACAAGTCCTTGGGGCGCCTGGGTGGCTCAGTGTGTTAAGCATTCGACTCTTGGTTTTGGCTCAGGTCATGATCTCATAGTTCATGAGTTTGAGCCTTGCATTGAATTCAATGCTGACAGTGCAGAGCCTGCTTAGGATTCTTTCTCTCTCTCTCTCTTTCTCTTTGCCCTCCTCCCCACTTGTGCTGTCTCTGTCCCTTTCTCTTAAAATAAATGAAAAAACTTAAATAAAAAAAGTCCTTAACCAGATACTTGATTTACAAATATCTTCTCTAGTCTACGATTGCTTTATTCCCATCACAGTGTCCTATGAAGAACAGAGATTTTTAATTTTGATAAAGTATAATTTATCAATTTTTGTGATAGTTCATGCTTTTTGTGTTCAGTCTAAGAAATTTTTACACAACCAACTTTAACAAAGCTTTTCTCCTAGGTAGTCTTTAAGAAATGTCACAATTTGGGGCGCCTGGGTGGCTTAGTTGGTTAAGCATCCGACTTTCGCTTAGGTCATGATCTCGCGGATCGTGGGTTCGAGCCCCGCGTCGGGCTCTGTGCTAACTGCCAGCTCAGAGCCTGGAGCCTGTTTCAGAGTCTGTCACTCCCTCTCTCTCTGACCCTCCCCTGCTCGCGCTGTCTCTCTCTGTCTCCTAGAAATAAATAAAAATTAAAAAAAAAAAAGAAATGTTACAATTTTACATTTAGGTCCATGCATGATCCAATTTCTATTTATTTTTGTATATGGTACGAGCATAGCTCAATGTTACTATTTTTCCCTTATGGGCATCCAATTGTTCCAACAGCATTTATAGAGAATTTTACATAGCCCTCACTCAATAATTTCTAAAACAACGAGACAGACAATTAGTAAACATATAGAGAATATGTAGATAATGTACTTTGAATCAAGGTAAAACAGTGTGGGTGATAGAGAATTGTTGTGGTTTTTTAACATTCTAGAAGTGAGAAAGAGAATAGGAAATTTTATTCTTTGTTTCCTTTCCAACAGCTCTGGGCCCAATGGAAATCTGTTTTCCTCCCTAGGGTAATGCCTAGGAAATTATTCTGTCTCAATATCCTGAGTACCGAATTGACTATTATCAGCAAGATAAAGGTTATGGATTTGTGGAAACAGCCAAATGTAATATTTCACAATGCAATTAATTTCTGGTGGGAGTTTTCCACCAGATACTGATAATATTTCTATTAAAGCATTCAGAATATTTGGGAATAAATATGAAAAATTTCTCCCAATCAATAAAAATTATGTATATATGCATATGTAGATGTATATGAAGAACATAATGGAATATTGTGGCCAGTAATTTTCCTAGGAACAAACACTGTTTCAAGCAAAATTCAGATTTCTAGCCTATTTATGATGATCCAAGATGTCAGTGACGATATTAATAAATTACCTTTGAAAGAATATCACTAGTAACTATTTTAAGCCTTTATATGTCAAGAGCTATAATTTTTTTATGTTTCAAATACTTCATCTAGAAGAGAGGTTAAAGCTGAATAGAGTATGCAAGCAAAAAAGAGAAGTAGAAAATGAGGCTATTATCTAGACCTAAAATTTAACCACATGAAGCTAAATAGTTATTTTCCCCACTTTAAAAACCACATGTTGTTATGTAACAGAAAACTGTAGGTTTCTATCCATTAACTTAGCTTTTTTTAGCGATAAAACTGAAGCCAGAATTGTCTAATACACACGCGCGCGGGCGCGCACACACACACACACACACACACACACTTAATAGGTTATAACACAGGCACGTTGAAGAGGTAAACCCCTGGCTATATCTTGTTAAACAGGCACAAAAACTAGGATATGTCTTCAAGACATTCACCTTGAAAACCTGAGTATAAACTGCAATCCATGGTGAATGTCATTTCCTATCCAAATAATACTTGTTCCTTATCTGGTTACCATGAAAGCTTCATTGCTAGTTCACAAGATATACCTTTGGGACATCTTGATTTGAAAAGATTATTGTTAGCTCCTGTGAAAGACAGCCCACTATTTATGACCCCACTGACATTACTCTGTAAGCTAATTCGAATATAAATGGCTTGGATTTACCTAATCAAAAAACATCAAAGGGCTTTATCCTACTCTCGTCATTCATGATTGACTGTAATAAAAATCAGACTCTAACAAATCCATTTCTTAAAAACACAAAAAGTGAAAAATTTTCTCTAACACAGTAACCATTTTAATATCGTGTCTGTTATTTGCTTGCATTTGTTGGCTTAGACACCTGATGTTAAGGAACGATACTCAGAAAAGTTCTAGAAATAATTAAATGTAGAAAAACTGTCCCTTTTCACACAGAAAGTAAATGACTAAGAGTCAATTCTGATCTTTTCTGCTTCAAAAAACCTGAAATGGAATATTAATAATGAAAAGAACTAGAGGTAGGGTAAGAGGCTTATTGTTTAATGAGGTTGTACTCTAAACAGGATCCTTGGAATTGATCTTGGAAATGCAAGATGCAGGCTTTCTTTCCTGGCCCTCACTGTACCTGCTGGGAGTATTGCTTGCTGACACAAATGAGTCCCTCCCTAGGACTGTCTTAGGCTGAAGATAGTTTACGTCTCGTCCCTGGGACAGCCTATGTCCAATGACTTGTCTGTGCATCAGGTCTGGCCACCGTAGCTTGACTTGAGGCATCTTGGAAGGACCATATCAGCTGTAGAGCTTGCCTTGGGATTGGCTGAAGCCCTTGAAGCATCTGCTTCTCCCTCAGTCCTTCTGTCTTAGCTCCTTACCGAAGATGATGGCCTCAAGAGCTTGGCCCACGAAATCTTTTTGTACACAGATCTCTAAGTAGGAGTCTGTTTTTTGGGGGGGAACCTGACTCACCATATGTGGGGTCCAGGAAACAGGTAACACTTTCTCATGAACAAACTTGGCTCACTTTGCTTCCAAGATTACCAGAACCATTTTTGTCATACAACGTGAGTTTTAATGAGTACACAAAAATTATTTCCAATCATTTCCACATTTAACTTTAAGAATCATAAGGGATCATATGGGCACAAGTGAAACCACCCCTGGTTGATCACCCCTGGTGATCATTAGATCACCTTGGTTAATAGTCAAATGAAAAGGGATGCCTGGGTGGCTGAGTTGGTTGACTGTCAGACTCTTGATTTTGGCTCAAGTCATGATTTCGCAGTTTATGAGTTTGAGCCCCGCATCGGACTCTGTGCGGACAGCTCAGAGCACAGGGCCTGCTATGGATTCTGTGTCTCCCTCTCTCTCTGCCTCTTTCCTGCTTGTGCTCTGCTTCTCTCTCTCTCTCAAAAATAAATGAACACTAAAAGATTTATTTAAAAAAAAAGGTTACTCTAGGATAGCCCTTTGGAACTCCATAACATACATGTAATGTACAATATACATATGATTCATGTTAGTCAATGGGCTTGCATGTGGGGTGATCAGGCTGTGGTTGGTCTCTTAGAACTCCTTCTGTGCAAGTAAATCACACCTCTCAGATTTTAAAGACAAGAATCCTTTAATTTTCTGTTTGTTGAGATGGGGCTCTGTGTCTAGCTGCTAGTATTCCAGGTGGAGGATTTTGGAGGGAGTGTGAGAGACTATATTAGTTTTTGATACTGCATAATAAAGTACAAGAAGCCCTGGGGCTTAAAACAACACACATCGATGATCTCTCAGTTTCTGTACGTCAGAGAGGCTAGCATGCCTCATGTGGGTCTTCTGCTCCAGGTTCTCTGCTCACAGGCTGAAATCCAAAGTTGTCGTCTTATCGGAGCCTCAACTGAAGATAGATATACTTCCAGGATCCCTCACGCTGTTGGGAGAACTCACTTTCTTGTTTCAGAACTGAGGTTCCCATTTCTTTCTAGAAGTTTCCTTCTGTTCATAGGAAGGCCACTCAAGAGTTGTTTGTCACATGAGCTTCTTGAACATGGCTGGTTACTTTACGACAGTTTGCTTCTTCAAGGCCACTGCGGGGGAGTCTTGATAGCTCCAGTCTGCTAAGACTGAGTCTTACATAATGTAACATAGTCATAGGAGTAACATCCCATCTGATTGCCATATTCTATTGGCTGAAGCAGCTCAGAGGTCCCATTCATACTACAGTGGTATTGGTCTAGAAGACAGGAATCACTAGGGCTGGTAGGTGTCCCTCAGGGTTTGTCCTACCATTCAGACCATGGTTCACTATATATTGGTTCACTGTTTATGAATTTGTATCTCTAAGGCCTTTCTGGTTTAACTTCTTCAAATAAGAATCCCCCAGGAGGAGGAGGAGGAGGAGGTGAGGAAGTCATTGGATTCTGCAGGCTCTGGGAGTCCCAACTGTATTTAATTCAACTACTTTCTATATACTCAGAACTCCACCTTGCCCCACCTCTGGGTAGTATCCATAGTCTCTAGCCTAAGTCTTATGAGGTTTTTAGGACCAGTTGGAATACTTCCTTATCAAATTCCTATCAGACTCTCAGGTTGCAAATTCTTACTATCTGCTGAGTCTGTTCCTTTTCTGAACCTGTAGTTTTCTAAAAGTCGGTTGAAATTCCTTTTGAAGTTGAGTCCTTTCCATTTTTTTAAAAATGCCCATGAACCTTACAGAAATCCACTATTTAACACAGAGGTAGCCTTGCCCTCTGGCTTCCCTTAAGTCACTCATTACTTAGTACACAAGAGGAAGTACCTTGGTATATTTCACAAGGATAGGCTGTATAGTCTTTAAAGAACAGTACATGGGACAACAGCAATGTGGAACGATGGCCATTGGAGTCGATTCCTGTCTAAGTTTGTCAGCCAGTGTGATCAGAATGGCAGGACTGCATTTTTTTTTCTTTTTTTTTTTTTAATGTTTTATTTATTTCTGAGAGAGAGAGACAGCGTGAACAGGGGAGGGTCAGAGAGAAAGGGAGACACAGAATCCGAAACAGGCTCCAAGCTCTGAGCTGGCAGCACAGGGTCTGACATGGGGCTCGAACCCATGAACCGTGAGATCATGACCTGAGCCAGAGTTGGACGCTTAACCGACTGAGCCACCCAGGCTCCCCAGGACTGCATTTTCAGTGTCCCAGGACTCAGTGTCTCTGCTCCAAATCACTAATGACCAAATGAATTAGCTCCTACTGACCCACTTCCCCTAAATAAGACATTATAATTTGATAAAGAGAATGCAAAATCGAACAAGAGCAAAGCAGAATGTTGTGCAGAAGTGGCTCGTTTAAATATAATGAATCTGAAATACCAGAAAGTCTGCATCAGGGGTTGGAACACCCTCCCACCCCAAACCAAATGGCAGGTCCTGGGTTTTTACTTTCATAACTAAAATCCTCTTAAGATGATGATCCCACAATGGAGAAGTAAGCTACCTCCCCCAATTAATTCACGTTTCCATTCCTTAAGTCAGAGATACTGTTTACAGGTTTAACTGGCAGTATTTTCTTGTTTCTAGCCTTAAGAATTTTCTGGTATTGGGACCCATCCTCATTTTTGACTGGAGTTATTCTGATAGATGCAGCCTATGGAATGCATGGGTGTAAGTGTGTGTGTCTATGTGCATGTTCAAGCTTTTAAACATTGCTTTAAAATTATAATTTAGTTATTAGTTGCTGAAATATGTCCCACAACAAGTATTCACATGTTTCAGGTGAGGACAAATAAAAGACATCAAGAACATGATTCAACCACGTTGATGCTATTCTAATTAGGTCTTTCCCTCCAAGACTGATATTCCTGGCCATCTCATACAGTTTGGTGTTTATTGAGACATAGAACTAGAAAGAACACTATTCTTTCATAATTAACATACAGTCATAGTGACCATACATTATTCTCTCAGAATGTCCATGAGTAAATGGCATTGGCCTCTTTCAGAAGAGAGGTCTTCTTTATAGACCTGTGGCTGGAGCTTAAACAGAAAGAAGCAATTTTGACCCCACATTCTCGTCTCTGTTAACTTGACAATGTTCTATTTTCTATTTGCTGGAAGCTACATCTTGAGACTTCAGAATGCAGTTAAAAAAACTTTCCACATTCTTATTCAGCCATTTAGAAATCCTTACATTTTTTTTCTTCCTATAGAGGGATATCAGCTCCATGCAGTGAGTGCTAATCTCCGTTTTAGAAAAAAAATGTAAATCTTAGCGTTTCTTTCCATCGTTTAAGGATAAGCTGTTGAAACTTAGAAAGGAGGTAAAAAATAAAAGAAGGACGGCATCCAGCGATTATTTGGAAAAAAGACTGACCTCAAAAATTTGAGCCTAAATGCATGAAAGGAAATACATCATATATTTTTTTTTCCTATGGGTGATGACAGGACTTAAGATGCAAAATGCTATGCTTGCCTGGAAAAGCTACCTATTTAAAAAAAATTAGAGTTTAAATGATCTCCTGGGTACTACTATGTTACTCAGGACTGTCGACACAGAGAAATGAGGCATTCCAGTTACTGAAATGTTGAAAAATGGCCCAAACACTGCCAAGTGCATGTCCCCCTATCGTGAGCCATTTCTCCTTTCCCTGGACACTGGCCCAATTACAGGGTGAGAGTCATTCCTATACCAAATATGGGAAGTCAGGGTACCAGGCCAGAAACGTCCCCTGATGTTCTCCCCTGTACTCATTCAAGAGAATGAACATGTAATTGTTAACTGTGATAAGATAATACCTCACTCACTCTTGTAAAAGTGTCTAAAAAAGTCTTCAGATTTTCCAGCAACATTTGGATAGCGATATGGAGTATACGATGTGTGCCAAACTCCGAGTTACAAAGCCTTATTCTTGGCAACAACTACAAACAATTTCCATTTTACTATGAAAACGAAAAGAACACACAAAGTTACAGTCTTCTCTGGGGCGTTTCCAGTGGTGAATACAATGTGTTATCCTGGAGTAAGTATGTTCTTCTGAATCATTTTTCCATCCGAATCACAAGTAATGTAAAAGGACAATTAAAATTATTATTTCAGAACATAAAGCCCTCATAAAAGAACGTTAAATATTACTTATTTTATTTCGGGTGATTTGAAAGACTCATTTAGGATGGGAAATTTAGAAAGTAAACTAAAAAGATGATAAAATGCCACCTGTAGTTCTACAGCCAGAATTAGAAGTAATGTCATTATTTCTGTGCATTTATTTCCAGACAGGGATGTATGCACATGTATTCTTTGTATCTATGCTTTTATGTGTTTATCATTTCATAGATTTGTGGTCACACTGTGTAAATTATTATTTGGGTTTTCACTCATAATGAACATTTTTAAGGTCTCCAAAGTCATGGGCACAGATAAGGTTTATAAAATGCTTTGGTGGAGAAAATATTTATGTATAGTCATAAGCAATGTTTAACCATAGGCAATGTAATTGTAGAGTGACATATCTAGAGTAGTTTTTAGAAGTCTTTGAATCTTAAAACAATTACATCCACAGGGAAATATTTGCTTTAATCTATAGAAGTTCAGACCTTCATTTATCTGCTTTGTATAAGAGAAATACCATAGGCTCAGATTATCATAATTTTCTTTTTCTTATGTGGATGCTTTTATCTGGTTTTCATTTTGACTTACCGTTCCTTTTCAGAAGAACTGGGAATCTAGTTTTATTGAGTATTCCATTGTTTCACTTCATATATTTCTGTACCATCAGTGTTCCCCATTTAGAATGGTGTTAGTCACGATAAATATTTTGAGTAAAAATACACTCCCCAGTGTGCATTAGTTCATAATTTCCTGTTGATTTTACTTTTGAAATTCATTTTAAGTTCATTTGTGAATCAGGTGTCACTTTAGGTGCAGATTACTTTCTCCAAAGCCTGGCCACTGCCTTTGCTACGCTAGGAATGTAAGCCCTATCTGGGCCAGATAGCTTCGATTTGTTCCTCCCGATTTTCTCTGCCCATCCTTCTTCCCTGTGCTCTGTGTCTTGAGAAGTTGGTCTTTTGGGGTCCAGACACTGGCAAGCCTCTGTGTCAGTGAGAAGGTGGGAGAAAAGTGGGGTCAGCTGCCTCATTCCCTGGTTCTGTCCTTGAGAGGGTCCCTCATTTGTCTCTACCCTCCACTTGCGGTATCTTATCTGCTTTGTTCAAATCACTGCCTTCTGGCCTGCCAGGAAGCTGACCTGTTCTTTTTCTGTTGTTGTTGTTTTGTTTTTTTTCCTGGGGGCGGGGGGATAGATCTAGGGTCATAAGATTGAGCCAAAACAAAGTGGGGGGGGGAGAGACATACTTATCCTAAAACATTTATAACATTTATTTGTTATCTACCTTAAATATAAAGTTAAGTGGGCACCTTATATTGTATCTGGTGACCGTAAGAGTGATACTAGCACGTTGGTGCTCTAATGCGGTTTATCTTTGTGTTTTCCCTACCATCCTGCACATGTTATAAGTGGGTCTTTTGTCGATAAAACTTTCTCGATTTTCCTTATTCGATTATGCCACTTGTTTCCTTTTGAGATCCTCACTGACACACTGTCTCCTCTCCCTTTTCCTCATCAGACTAAGTTCAAGATAAATTAATTTTAGGTGTCTTCTTCGTGTGTCTTGATTTGTACCTGTGTCAAAAGGAAAGGATGTCTGTACCATCTCAATGTACAACAAACGACAATGAGCTCTTTTAGGCTATAGGATGAAACTCATTATGTCAAGAATGACAGGAAAAAAAGCACCTATAGTGACCAGATGTCAGCCAACTGTGCCAGTTTAGTCTTGGAGCACATGCAATCCAACTTAATTATTCGTAGCATTCTCTTTCCAGCCAGGTTAGATAATGTATTATAGGATCAATCTGTGCATCGTGGTGAAAAGCTAGGGGAGGTTTACCTTGTACTCTGGACATACTCATTGTATAGCTGTGTGACCTTCAGAAGGTAGCTAGTTCCCAAAGCCCATCATAATTTACTTACGAAGAATATAATAGCGTGAATTCCTAGGATTTTTGTACAAGTTAGGTATACATTTACTATCAGAAACTTTGGGCCCTGTTTCCTCCTCTTTAAAACAAAAACAGGGGCTCCTGCGTGGCTCATTCGGTTAAGCATCCAACTTGGTCTCAGGTCATGATCTCACGGTTTGTGGGTTCGAGCCCCATGTCAGGCCCTGTGCTGCCAGCTCAGAGCCTGGAGCCTGTTTCGGATTCTGTGTCTCCCTCTCTCTCTGACCCTCCCCTGCTCATGCTGTCTCTCTCTCAGAAATAAATAAAATATTAAAAAACAAAAACAAAAACAGTAATGGTACCTGTGAGAATGAAATGGCTTGGTGTGGGTAGAGCCCACAGAGGAAGTACTGGTTGTTAGTAGCCATTGCTCACATAAAATAATGTGTTACTCAATTGCCAAGTCTGAGTCTAAGATGCTATTTCTACTACATTTAGGAGTAAAATGAACATACGATTTATTATTCAAAGGAGCCAGTTAACACACACACACACACACACACACACACACACACACACTGCTTTATTATCAAACAATTGACTGATACCAAAGTGCACCCATTTTAAGTATGAGTCCAATGAGTTTTGACAAATGCATACACTTAATGCAATCACCACCCCTATCAAGATATAGAATATCTCCATCATCCCAAATAGTTCCCTTATGTCTCTTTGCACTCAGTTTCTACCCACAATTAGCCCAAGGCAATTCTAGGTTGTGCTCTGTCATTGTAGATTAGTTTTGCAAAGGACTTGTGAAATACAGTTTATTTTATAAATAGTCTCAGATGGACCTCTAGTCAAGACAGAATTTCAGTTACAATAAGTCAGTCTGGAAATTAAATCATAAATGTAAAGAGGAACATCAACTTCTTTATTGTTCTTCCCAACTTCAGAAAGTAGCCATTACAGAAAAAAAATGCCATTTTATGAATATAAGGCAAGAATATAAGAATACTTCAGCTTTTGTTTTTGTCTTGTTTGTAGGCTTATCTAATGCTTAACAGTGACCCAATCCATTGTCTAATACCCTGCAGAGAACATAGGGTCTTTGTTTGTTCTCAGTAGGTAGGATTTTGAAATTCGACTTAGTTATTTTAACTATTACATTAGGCAATGGTAGGAAGACATGTTTCGCCTCTGGTTTGTCTAAGTCCAGAGAATGTATTTTATCTTTAGCCTTAACATTTCTCAGACCTAGATGTCACACACACACACACACACACACACACACACACACACACACAACCAGAAAACTTCCTAAAGTAGAAAGCAAATCCTTTATTATGCGGGGGAAGAAAAGTTTGCTTGTCTTTAGACAAGGATTCCTACTTACATTTTGACGAGGTAATTCTTTGCTGGGGGCAGGGGTGGCCTCTCCTTTGTAATTCAGCATGTTTACCAGCATGCCTGACCTCTACCCACTAGATGTCAGCAGTAAACCCCCTCTGGCCACGCTAATCAAAAAACTCTCCAGACCTTCCCAAATGTCCCCTGAAGGCAAAATCAACTTTTGGAGAATCACTTCTGTAAAGGGTACTGGGATGTGTAGTATTTTTTATTCTTCTATTAAGATAGCAATAAGCTAGCGGTTGACCTATAGGATTCTCCTACAGTTTAAATCAGTTTGACATTAATATTGTTACCCATTAAAGTTATGCATTGACATTTTTCCATACTAACATTATGCTCATAAATATGATGTCAGTATGTACTGTGGGATGATAGGTAAAGTAGGAGTCATGGGATTTATTATTTTTAAAAAATGACTTTTTTCTAATTAGGGCAGGATGCAGTGGACAGATTTACCACTACCTTTCTACAAATTAATTAGGAAAAACTTCCAAAGGATGGAAGATTTTTTTTGAAGCAATCACATGCAGTAAAACCATCATAGGTGACACTGAATTTTGATCTGTATGTGAACCAACTAGTTTGCCTGAAATCTCCAAATCATTCAACCACCATCGTTTTGTTTCCTCAGTAGCAGATTTCCCTGAGAATCAGCTGAGTACGTACAAAGGTAAGAACTTTGTACAAACAAACAGATGAGCAAGCCATCAAAACTTTGGAGGCAGAAAAAGCCCTCATTCAGGTCACCAAAGCATGGACCAGCAGATTATATTTAGCAAATTGTTCAGAACACAGCTCGTGGCTTCTTATCAGTACAAATTAGAGATAACCTTTCACTATAATAAAGACAATTAGATGGTCACACTCTCTGAAATGCATACATGTGACTCAGATAGGTTCCCAGTTTAAATTCCTCTATTTCATCTCCCTTTCTCCACTGACTCTCAGAATCCAGGTTATTTTACCCTGAGAGGAAGGATTTCGGGGCAGCTCTCCCCCTCGCGTTTGAGAGCCAACTGGATGAACAGTGTGGCTGAGAAAAGTACTCTACCCTTGTTCTGGGGTAGCCACACGTGTTTGCCCTCAGCACTTTTCAAATAAGAATCAACTTACCTTATAACCTGTGTTTTTGGCCATAGTTCCCACCTTGACGGATGTGGAGAGGAGAGGTGTTCATACCAATGATTGATCAGGGCAGTTTTTAAATACATTCTCCTCAATGCATTTAAATATGTTCTTCTGAACGTATTTAACAACAGTCTTCTCAATGTATCTCGGTGTCAGTCTTTATCATCTTCTTAACTTGCCATTTGGGAAAGAGTTAAGTTCTCTAACTTTATTTTTCTTTAAATTCCAGATAATCTCCTATTTATAAAACCAATTTTAAGAGCATTTCAAACTTCCACCTCCAGCCAGCGTGTGTGTGCGCGCGCACACACACACACACACATACACACACACACACACACACACACACTTCAGAATTCAGTTCAATAGCCTGTTTTCTTGGTCATTGCTTTTTTCTATTTATACTACTTTTCAATACTAAATTCATAGATCAAAGGATAAAAGGTATGCCTTCACTCTTTCATGAGCATTTAAGAGCTCTTGGTTGGTTTTACTCTTTTTAAAAAAAAATTATTTCAATGTTTATTTATTTTTGAGAGAGAGAGACCACACAAGCAGGTGTTCCAGGCTCTGAGCTGTCAGCACAGAGCCCGATGCGGGGTTCGAACTCACGAACTGTGAGATCATGATCTGAGCCGAAGTCAGATGCTTAACTGACTGAGCCACCCACGTGCCCCTGATTTTACTCTTGAAAGTTCATGTAGCCTTACATATAATGCATTTACATCAAATATCATGATATAAACTTTCCAAAGACTGCAAACTCATTTTGCATATCTCAGTTTATAAATTTCATGGTTAAGAAATACCTTTCACTCAAATTATGGAATTTTTATAGTAACTTTCATTTTTTTTTCTATCACTGTTTCCATTTATAGACTGACATAGGGACTCCAAGCTTAGAGTTGGATGCAGAATGTCCCTCTAATCAAATATCTACTTTTAATAAATTCAGATGGAAGAAAATGGTGTATCAAATGATCATTTCTTTTTTTTAACGTTTATTCATTTTTGAGAGACAGAGAGAGACAGAGCGCGGGTGGGGCAGGAGCAGAGAGAGAAGGAGACAGAATGGGAAACAGGCTCCAGGCTCTGAGCCATCAGCACAGAGCCCGATGGGGGACTTGAACCCACAAACTGTGAGATCATGACCTAAGCCAAAGTCCACCACTTAACCGACTGAGCCATCCAGGCGCCCCCCAGATGATCATTTCTTAATCAAAACTAACTTGAACAGACTTAAAAAGTGAGTTCTGTTGCAACCTAAAAACTATTTAAGATTAGTGTGTGCATGCATGCATGCATGCGTGTGTGTGTGTGTGTGTGTGTGTGTGTGTGTGGTTGGCTGGCTGACTGGCTGGCTGGCTGGCTGGGGAGGGGGGAGGTCCGAGGTTGAAGTACTAGGGGAGAATTGTGGCAGGTTAATGACACATTGATGAACACATTTGCAATATTTTTAGTAAGTTGTCCCCTAAAGGATATTCATTTTGGTGTATTGTACAGCCAATAAATCATAGCATCTTAGTATCAGGAGCTATGTGGATGCACACAATAACAAAAGAATACTTCTAAAATCAAGGATATTCAAGCAGTTGAACCCCCTAGCAGTTTAAAGGAGCAATCCAATGTAACATGTGAACTCCATGTTGGAGAGGAATAACTTCTCATTGCTATGATTCCAAAAATGAAGATTCCCTTCTTGTTTTTGGCTTCCTCCCTCCCTCCCTCCCTTCCTTCCTTGCTTTCTTCCTCCCTTCCTGCCTCCCTCCTCCCTCCTTCTCTCTCTTTTTTCCTTCCCCCCACCTCTCTCTCTCTCTCTCTCTCTTTCTCTTTCTTTCTTTCTTTCTCACTTTATTTTAATATCAATTTGGGACTTTTGATGCCTCAATCTAACAAAACTCCTTGAGTCTCCCAGCCCAGTGGCTTCCTCCTTCATTGTCACACAGCAATTTTTCCTTTCGGTGCTGCCACTAATTCACTTTATGCTCACTGTCCCCTTCACTGTGACAGCCGCAGTCCCTCATCTCTGTTCCTTCAGTCTCTTCCTTATCAAATTAATTAAATCTGCAGCAAGCTAAGTCTTTTGAATGTAACACTTTAATTCTGGGTGCAAAACTCTCAGTTTCTTATCATCTCCTGGAGGGTAAACTCATAAATTCTTCGCATGCTATTCAGAACTACATCCAATCAATCCCTTTTCCCTTTCACTCTTCTGTACCCTTTGCTGCTAGCTAGTCAAGCTAGATTTGGGACTCCAACAATCCCTGCATTATCTTGCTTCCCTTCCTTCCTTCATACTTACCTCTCTTGCCTAAATGCATCTGCTCTCATTTCAAACAATCTTCCTAGGCCCAGATAATGAGCTCCTTTTTCAAAGTGGCTGACTCAGTTTATTCATGGTGAATGTAATCCTCTCCCTCCTATGAAACTGCAGCAGCCATTGTCCTTACCAATGGAACTTACCTTAGCTTGTGACATTGTATACAGATATCTTCAATTATTATTTAACTAACCTATGTCTGTAGCTTGCTGATCCAATATGATGACATGTTTATCTTTTTCTTTCCATCCTTTCTTCCTTCCTTCCTTCCTCCCTCCCTCCCTTTCTCTTTTCTTCCTTCCTTCCCCCCTCTTTCTTTTTCTTTCTTTCTTTCCTTCTTCAATTATATTCAGGGAATCATATTGGATCATGAAGAAGGAAAGATCACATTAAGGACGAGAAAAAAGCTAACCCTAAAGATTTCATGCATGTTCAGTAGAATTAGGAGATATTTAAGACCTAATCAGAAGTAGACTGGATCTGTAAGACAAACATAAGTGGTTTTGAAAACTTACTTGGGTGATGGCAAAGGACAGAAGATGTTCTTATTGCAATATTAGTACTTTGAGGAATTAGTCTATTATTTTACCGAATTACACAACTGAGAGCTGAATTGGAAGTTATAATAGACTAATAATATCTGCCATACAGGAACCATTCATCAATAAAGGTTCTTCTCTCCTAGTACCTATAAATTCCAAGCATGAACCCCATTGTTGTAATTTACATATGGGAAGAAGTAGCTGAGCGTGGAGCCCAGTAGAGGGCTCAATCCGATGACCCCAGGATCATGACCTGAGCTGAAATCAAGAATCAGGTGCTTAAATGACTGACCCATCCAGGTGCGTCTGGTTTGAATGTCTGAGAAAAGTTTTGTCCAGGTTTTATATGGGCCTTGAAGGGTCACGGAGTTTACAAATCATGGAGAGAAAAAAAAGTGTCAAGAAAGACTGTCATGAGAGACAAGAAGGGGAGAATAAAACAGCGAAGAACTACATGGGAATTCTAAGAAAACGCTGTTCTATTTAAGATGTTAAACTAGAATTTAGTACTTGGCTTATGTGTCATAACCTGTTCATGATAAGAGGAAGTCTTTTTAAAATTAAATCTTCTGAGTGTATGCCTTGCAAATGTTGAAAGAATGTTAACAGGAAGATATTTTAAATTCCCTCTTGGCTAAACTTACTTACTTGTAGCCAATGAAAGAAAGAAAGAAAGAAAGAAAGAAAGAGAAAGAAAGAGAGAAAAAGAAGAAAGAAAGGAAAGAAAGAAAGAAAAGAAAGGAAATAAAGAAAAGGACAGAAGAAAGGAAGGAAGAGAGAAAGAAAGAAAGAGAATGAAAGAAAGAGAGAAAGATGGAGTGAGTGGTGAGTGAGTGATGAGGGAGGGAGGGAGGGAGGAAGGAAGGAAGGAAGGAAGGAAGGAAGGAAGGAAGGAAGGAAGGAAGGAAGGGTGGGTGAGAAATCTTGTCTCATTATAACTTAGGGTAAATGATCTATCCCACTGTCTTCTCTTCAACAAGTAGTGACCCAGAATGATAAAAAGGTACCTCCTACTATAACATGTTTTTAGGACTTTGGTTCATGCATAAAATGAAAAAGGAAGTCTGTGGCTTAGTGACTAATGTTTATACCAATCTGGATTTTATGATACCTCATGAATTCATGTAAAAATGATAGTAGAACTCTGCCCCTATAAAGATTTCTACCCCAATCTTCTGGAACAGAAAATTTTCCCTGTAAAATGGACTTAACTGTGTTATTAAGACATTGCATCTTTGAGTTAGATGTTATCATTAGTACCTGGGAAATTGAATTCAAAATAACATCACTTTTGAAATAGAAAAACATTTTAACAAGGACCTATATTAGTTTCCACTACGTAATGTCATGTACAAACAGTGGAAAATAGGTTAAGGACTTGAATTTAAATTAACTCTTTTTATATGCAAGTAACTAGTCAGGAGAGACCAATGCCATATAAGCCAGGAGTTAAAACAAGGGAAATTATTCTTCTGGAAAATTTAACACCTGGGAAATAGATCCTATTAAATAAAGACATTTTATAGGAGAAATAAAAGTTTAACCAACATGGTGATGATTCCAACTGGAAAAAAGGATATTATGCTGTCTTTCGACACATTCTGAGACCAGAAAATTTCAGAGACTATTGCTTGAGAGAGAAAGGATTCAGAACTTTTCACACTAATTAGAACACAAAGCAGATTGATATTAAAATATTTCTCTAAAGCTGTCTGTGGTTTGAAATACCAACTAAATTGTAGCTTTTTCAAGATATCCTACCCACATCTATTGTTTAAACAATTTATTCTAAAATGGACAAAACTGATTCCAGAATTATTCAATAGCCACTATGCACAATGTATTGATAAAATTTGTATGTGTTTTAGAATTTCTGTTTCTCAAAATTATCATCACATTGTTACATTTCACTTTCATTTATAAAATCCAATTTAGTTAGGTGAAGGTAGTTATTATAATCTACAGCTGCCTGTGGGAGGCAGGAATGTGGGGGTATAAGCATTCAAATCAACTTTTGTTCATTTAAGTATAAGAAGAGGAGCTTATTAACATTAAGCAATGTCTCCAGAAACCAGGGTTAAAATGTAGGCAGCGATGGAACCACGGAATGGAGACATTAAGGAGCCCAGGCTGAGATGTTTGGAATCTCTCTGGACATATCCTTCCTTCTTACCTTTCCACAGACTGGTATTCTATGCTGAGAGTGAATTTGGGTGAGAGGGTCATCTCAACCATGGAAACTGTCCATCTCTCTTCCCAATGGCAGCTCAGGCTGATGAGAACCACTTCACCACAATTTTAAGCTTTCGTGGGGAGAGAATTTTTCTGGTTCCGTTTCTCTCAAGTGCTGACCCTCATTCAGTCAACTATGTTCAAATTTGACTGCTGGAGACACGTTACAGTGGATGCTGTGAGGAAGAGAAAAAAAATCATTTCAAGCTAAGAAAACATCATCTATATGGTACCTTTTGGTATCTCAGGTTGCAAAAAAATTGTAAGACTCAAGCATTTTCATGACTGACCAAGAACCCAGAGTTGGTGGTAGATTTAATTTTAATCTAATGTTCTCTCCAGGATAACTTCGGGTGCAAAGTCCCTCCTTATCAGCGAAAGAAATATTCGAGACTATATACCTGACCTACGATCAATTATTTCTGCTTTCTTTTGTCCAAAGGGTTGATATTTTAATATTGTACACATCGACTCATGATGTGAGACATTCGAGTTCTTTTTCCCTCCCTATCTCACTCTTTTGTGTACATGTGCGTGTGCTATGTGATTGGGGAGAAATGACATAGTTGTGCTGGCAGAGATTTATCACTGAAATAATATTTATTGTGGCATTATTAATAACTGATCAAGAAGGGGTATTCTTATTAGCACTATGTCATTTAATTTCCTTTGGATTTTATTTTTAATTATTTATTTTTAAATGTTTTTTATTTATTTCTGAGAGAGAGAGAGACAGCATGAGCAGGGGAGGGTCAGAGAGAGAGGGAGACACAGAATCCGAAACAGGCTCCAGGCTCTGAGCTGCCAGCACAGAGCTCGACGCGGGGCTTGAACCCATGAACTGTGAGATCATGACCTGAGCTGAAGTCAGACGTTTAAGGCACTGAGCCACCCAGGCGCCCCTCCTTCGGATTTTAATATGAATCTAGCCTTTGTATCCTCAAAGTATTTAGTAGTTCAGAACATAAATTTGGTAGCTCACTGCTTATAAAAATTTTTTAAAAGAAAACTCCATCAGCACAATTTAAATTCTCAAATCTTAAAGATGTGATCCTGAAGCTCCCGACTAAAGATTTTTAGAAGGATTTTAGAGTATTTAGTCAATCCTCTCTGCTTTCTAAAATGAGGCATGATTCCACATTTCTTATAGAAATCCTGCTTCTCTCTATACTGCAGTTTTAAGAATGAAAATATAGGAATGAAGATCGAGTACGTTTTTTAAATCTCCAGATTGTGAGAGATAATTGTGAAAGATTATTCTGTCAGTTAGCAAGTACTTCTGAAATGACACAGCAGACAGGAGATAATTCATTTGGAAAGTCATTCATTTGCCCCTTCCCCGTAGGTCACAAAGTGTTTAAATAATTTTGTGGAGGAAGTAGGAAACAGCTGTGGTAAAATTGTGGATTTTATGTCTTTCACTCTTGGGTGTGTAGCTGCCAAAATGAAACCATTAATAAGATTGAGACGAGGTGGGGTTAAAATGTGCAAACCTGGGCTCCTTCTTTGGGTGAGGTCTATAACGTGGTGCTTTTCTATTCCATTGTTCCACAGAATACTGAGGGTAAGTGAGTTAAGGATTAACTTTTCTTTTCTTTTCTTTCTTTCTTTCTTTCTTTCTTTCTTTCTTTCTTTCTTTCTTTCTTTCTTTCTTTCTTTCTTTCTTTCTTTCAAGCTTAACTCTTTGCTGGAGTCAGAACTGAGCTAAGGAAATAGAAGACAGGCTCTAGTCACTAATATATTTTCCCCATGTCATTCTACTCAATAGATGTAAATTGAACACTTGCAAGATACTTTCAAAGCTTTTAGGTAGATGGGTTATAACACTTTCGAGCAACGAGAGGAGAGTTTGTTCTAAATAAAGAAATAAGTCTTAAGATACTCTAGGGTTTAAGAACAGGACTAAGGGGGCACCTGGGTGGTTCAGTCGGTTAAGCGTCCGACTTCGGCTCAGGTCATGATCTCACGGTTTGTGGGTTCGAGGCCCACGTCGGGCTCTGTGCTGACAGCTCAGAGCCTGGAGCCTGCTTCAGATTCTGTGTCTCCCTCTCTCTCTGCCCCTCCCCCACTGTTTCTCTCTCTCTCTCTCTCTCTCAAAAAGTAAATACACATTAAATTAAAAAAAAAAAAAGAACAGGAATGAGGAGATACTGTTCTGAAATGTCCTAAGATCCTATTCTTAAACATCCAGATATAGAAATTTATATATATATATGTATGTATGTATACATACATATACACACACACATATAAATTGATTGATGGAGGAGTTCACACCGCTATAAAATAAATATTAATGTGAGGCTATAAGTGAGGTACCAGTCTCAATGGAGACAAAAGACAAGTTTAGCTGCCTGGAATCTTAAATCATATTTCTGAAAACAATATCCAACACCTAATGAAATAAGTATACCAGACAACCTCAGGTATAATTAGACAGACAGCAAAAAAATAGTGTTTATTTTAGAAACTATTTAAAGACATCACGGATAAAATTCAGACTGATTGAAGATGACTACAGAGCCATAGCATTTTAGCAACGGTAGGAAACTTAGGGATTAACTCACTTCATTATTGACTATAAGGGAAAAATTCAGAGACATTGATTTACTTCAACAAGATCATAGAGCTGGTGTAGAGCACAGAAAAATTTGTGTCGTATTTCCGCTCCAATTCCAGTGTTGTTTCTGCAAAACCAGGTTTATCTTTGATGTCTGATACTCTCTCCTGCGAGAGAGGTAATAATTCAAGGAGAAAATAAATCATATCTCTTACTATTAAGACTGAATAGGCACGGGGAAAAGCTGATTCACTTCTCTAAATTACAGTGTAGACTGTCAAACTCTCAGTATATTTAGGCATACACACAAAATGAAATAGTATTAGCAATATCCAGGAAAATGGATATATTCTCTGAATTAGATTATAACCATTTTTGCAACTTTTTGCTTCACTCTCTAGTCATGACCAGTACTTAGAATTGAAATATTAATCTAATAACTAGTTGTGGTTGAGTGATTTATTCAAAGAAGAAACACAGAGAGTGCTGTAATGATATTAAGGCTATATGTAATAATATTATAACTGACCAAAAGGAAGATGGGAAAAAAAAAGAATTTTTACTAGAATTAGTTGGTTTGGAATTTGTCCCACAAAAACTAACATGCATTTTATCCCCTTCATTCCTTCTTCCTTGTAACATTTAGAAAATACTGCAAAAATATATATATACAATAGTTATCTAAAGCAAGACACTGGGAACACAGCCTAAGAAAACTACCAAAAGTACATTTGCAAACATAAATCAGCATAAGGCCTGTAAAAACACAAGAATAGGGCTGCATTCTTGGGCATCAAACCAGAGGGGTGTTGGTTGCTTAAGAAACCGTTTCTTCATAGTGTCTCTTGAGTTACCAATAACCCCAGCTATGCTCTTTTTAAACATCAATAATTAATGCACACTTCAATACAATTTTTGAGCACCAAACATGAAATCAGGCAGCTGTGCATAGCCCATGCTTATGGAAAGCAAAGAGAAGGTGTATAATAAAGAAAATTAGTACCATTAAGTATATATGATGGCCAAGACATTTGGTCTTTACAAAACCCAGCTAAGATTTCTATTTTACACAGGAGGCTTAAAGAGTTTTGAGTGCTTTTTCCCCCCAGAGTTCATATAGCAGGAAGCTGTAATGCCAAGATTCAGACCAAGGTTCATTTGAGTCCAAAGTGCAAGGTCTTTTCACTGCACTGTTGTGAAGTGATATATTTTCTGGATCACTGATCTCTCTATCTGTCTGTCTGTCTCTCATTGTGTGCGTGTGTGTGTGTGTGTGTGGGCTTGGAATGGTAAAGGGATATGTTGAGAAAGAGTTATATGCTCTAGATAAATTTATAGTTAATAAGACTTCCTTCCTAACACGATGGGATTAGGAAGTTAACTATCCTCTCTGATCACATGCAACCATGAAAATGGGCAAAACTGGCAAAAGCAATCATTTCATATTGTTAACAATCTAGAAATCAACCAACACGGAACATCAATGTGAGTAGCATTTTTATTCATGAATACTATTAAACTCTGGGTAAGAACTGCGTGAGTCTGTGGTATTCTTGCCCAGGACAGATCCCATGAGCCCACTGGCTCTGTCCGTGATCATTTAGCCAGGGGGCTGTCGCTATCACTGAGAATAAGGACACACAGGATTTAGAACATTATTATCAAACTGGTGTATGATGATTCATTTTATCTGTCAACTTGACTGGGTCACAGGATATCCAGATATTTTGTTAGATATTAGATATTGGGTATTTCTGTGAGGATGTTTCAGGATTAGCATTTGAACTCATAGACTAAGTAAAGCAGATCGTCCTCTTCAGTGTAGGTAGGAAATCTGTTAACGGTCTAAATAAAATGGAGGAAGGCAAAAGAAGAGAATTCCCTTTCTCTGCCTTACTACTTGAACTGGATCTTGGTCGTCTTCTGCTCTCAAATTAGGACTTATACCACTGGCACTGGTGGTTCCCAAGCTTTTGGACTCAGTTTGGAACTAACCACTGGTTTTATGGGTCTCAGAAGCCTTGTAGATGCCAGATTATGGGACTTCTCAGCCACCATAATCACATGACTATATATGAATATGCAAATATACACATGTATATACATTTGTATGTGATTTGTATGTGTGCATGTGGGTTTGTGTGTGCACCTATTGGCTCTGTTTCTCTAGAGAACCCTAATACAAGTGGAAATCCTGATGCAAGTGGAAAGAGAGGCCAGCAGCTATATTTGCTCGAATTGGCACAGCTAGTGATTAAACAAGAGTTCAGTATGTGAGGCACCCAGAGGGGGTTTGGTAAACTTTCTACTTATCTGGGGTCAGCCAGAAGCTGTGTGTATACAGCAGAGATCAAAGCAGATTTAAGCCACTCACACAACTCTGTGCACATGCTCAAAGGAGGCACAAGGAAATTCCATGGAAAGGAATATATTCTCCCACTTACATACAGTCTTTATCAGCAGTGAGTGGAAGGACTTGCAAGGTTGAGGTATTTTATAATAACCTCTAACCCTGGGCTGGACAGTAAGGTATTTCGAGAAAATACTCCTAGGTAAGCCATCTTGAAAATAAACACAGGCTTGGAAATAAAAATAAAACGAGATAACAAAAATAAACAAAACCCAGCCAAAACATCAGCCCCTACACATTTGGAGGCATAGAGATGACACAGATTTAATGAAGAAAACAAGCAAACAAATGAATAAACAAAAGCCAAAACAATTCTCAGGAGGGAAAGAGTCAATATTGTCTAAAATAGGCAATATTCAACAAAAAATTATGTGAAGTGATAGGAAAATGTTACTCATATTCAGGAAAAAGATGGGCAATCAATAGAAATGGTGTCTGATTGCCCCCTGAGTTTGGATTAGCAAACAACTTCAAAGGAACCCAAATAGCTAAAGAATACCATATTTAAGGAATGCAAGGAAAGTATGATGACAATGACTCAATGAACAGAAATTTGTATGAAGGAGATGGCAATTGTAAAAGAGAAACAAATGGAGATTTTGGATTTGAAAAGTAAATTACTTAAAATTAGGAATTCACTAGATAGTTACAACAGAAGACTCATACGGGCAGGAAAAAAAAAAGAATCTATGAAGTTGTAGATAGATTGACGGGAAAATGAACAGAACTCAGAGACCTATGAAACACTCTTAAGCATATGTGTGCATAATGAGTGTCCCACAAGGAAAGAGAGTAAAAGGGGGAGCCATTTGAAGAAATAATGACCAAAATCTTCCCAAATTTAATGAAAGCCAATGATCTTTATATTCAAGAAGCTCAGTACACCCAAACTTCTCTTTCTTTCCCTCCCTTCTTTCTTTCCCTTTCCTTCCTTCCTTCCTTCCTTCCTTCCTTCCTTCCTTCCTTCTTCCTTCCTTCCTTCTTTTCTTCCTTCCTTTCCTTCCTTCCTTCCTTCCTTCCTTCCTTCTTTTCTTCCTTCCTTTCCTTCCTTCCTTCCTTCCTTCCTTCCTTCCTTCCTTCCTTCTTCCTTCCTTCCTTCTTTTCTTCCTTCCTTTCCTTCCTTCCTTCCTTCCTTCCTTTTCTTTCTTTCTTCCTTTCTTCCTTCCTTTCTTTCTTCCTTTCTTTCTTTCTTTCTTTCTTTCTTTCTTTCTTTCTTTCTTTCTTTCTTTCTTTCTTTCTTTCTTTGTTTCTCTCTCTCTCTCTCTTTCTTTCTTTCTTTCAATTTAAATTCCAAATTCTTTTAAATAATAGTAAAATAAGTGATTCAGGAATGTACACCAGGCTTGCAATTGCTTTTCAAGATATGTATGCAGATATATTGCACTGGATATTTAAAGTGAAAGAAAGAGCAGTTGGAGAAGTAGGATAATGGACCATGTACTTAACTGACCACCAGTTTTTACTAGGCATCACCACCAGTTACTTTTTTTTTTTAATTTTTTGCGGTGGGGGGAGGGGTAGAGAGAGGGAGACACAGAATCTGAAGCAGGCTCCAGGCTCTGAGCCATCAGCACAGAGTCTGTGGTGGGGATCCAACTCATGAACAGCAAGGTCACGACCTTAGCCAAAGTCAGACGCTTAACTGACTGAGGCACCCAGACCCCTGCCACCAGCTCCTTCTAAGGTTTCCTTTTAAGTGGAGAGAGGAACTGGGTTCCAGAATTTGATTCAGAGTTAAAGTGTATGAAAAGCAGCCATTGGAGTCTAACTGGGAAGTCTGGAGAGAAGGATGCATGGCTTTGACAGAATGTTTGAAGCAGAATGTGTGCTCCAATGGAACTTTGGATAATTATCCACGTTGGAGTTCTAGATTGCTATAAGTCATTAGGAGATCACTAGGATTTTTTTTTTTTGACCTTTTAAATTTAATTAAATTTAATTTAATGTCTTTATCCCAGGGATTCTTGAGACTTGCAGACAAGCTCCTGAGAATTCTGTTCTGGTTCTGAAGCACCTGTTTGAGGGCAGGTTTCCCTGACCATTCACTCCCCTACACCTTCACTCATTGTATAAACATCTAATCCCATATATTAAAAACATTCATAATTTGAGAATAATATAATGATGCTTTAGTATTAACATGATGCTAAGTTTTACATTTTGTGATTCAAGTTTCTAGAATATGTTTATCATCATTAGGGAAATAACCATTACCATACCCTCCAAATAACTGCTCTAATTCTTCACCCTAACTCACTATGTAGATTTTGGTCAGAGGCGTTTTTAAAAATACTTGAACTGACCCCAGAGCTGTTCATTTTAGTCATGGCTGGGGCTAGATATCAGCAGTAGAAAATGCAAAACTTTGAGTTCCATAAATGGCACAGATTTTAAAACAAAACCTGTAGGTGCATATTAAAGCTTACTTCCTGGGATGTTTAAAAATACATTTGGGGGCAGCTGGGTGGCTCAGCGGGTTAAGCATCTGACTCATGGTTTCAGCTCAGGTCATGATCTTGCAGTTCCTGAGATTGAGCCCCACTTTGGGTTCTGTACTGGCAGCATGGAGCCTGCTTGGGATTCTCTCTCTTCCTCTCACTTTGTCCTTCCCTGCTCACTGTCTCTGTCTCTTTCTCAAAATAAATAAACTAAAAAAAAAAATCTAAAAGAAATACATTTAAATCTCTACTGTACTCATTCAACAATCACTTTTTCTCTGCTAACTCTTTATTGGAATGCAAATGAGGACAAGGTGAACGTCTGTTCCAGAAAGATGGATAAGAGATAACTAGAATAAAGCCTCCAAAATGCATAGGACATATAGCCTGGTTCCCGTAAGAAAAATGCCACTATTGTAGTTTGTTCTTCAATAGTTTTGAATTATTAGTGGTTCATAACAATTCCTTAATTCTTTTTTTTAAATAGTTTATTTATTTTTGAGACAGAGAGAGACAGAGCATGAGTCGGGGAGGGGCAGAGAGAGAAGGAGACACAGAATCTGAAACAGGCTCCAGGCTCTGAGCTGTCAGCACAGAGCCTGATGCGGGGACAAACCCACTAACAGTGAGATCTGACCTGAGCTGAAGACAGACGCTTAACCAACTGAGCCACCCAGGTGCCCCACGATTCCTTAATTCTTAAGGCTAGTCCTTCATTTTCAACACAATATGGCACCAGATTGAGGAAATAAAAGGGGTGTTTAGTATAAAAATAAAAAGGATTTATTTTTTAGAGCAGTTTTAGAGTCACAGCAAAATTGAGTGAAAAGTACAGCAAGTTTCTACACACCCCCTTCGGCATCCCCAATTATTTGTAACCCCAACCAGAATGGAGCCTCCATTCATATATCCTTATCCCTCAATAAACCTTAGTTTACACTGAGGTTCATTCTTGGTGTGGTACATTTTATCAATTTTACCAAATGTAAATGTCACATATCCACCTCTGTAGTTTCTTTCTTTCTTTTTTTTTTAATGTTTTATTTATTTCTGGGAGAGAGAGAAAGAGACAGCAGGGGAGGGTCAGAGAGAGAGGGAGTCACAGACTCCGAAACAGGCTCTAGGCTCTGAGCTGGCAGTCAGCACAGAGCCCGACGCGGGGCTCAAACCCACGAACCGTGAGATCATGACCTAAGCGAAAGTCGGACGCTTAACCGACTAAGCCACCCAGGCGCCCCCACCTCTGTAGTGTCATACAGAAAAGTTTCCCTGTCCTAAAAATCCTCTGTGCTTACATATTCATCTCTCCTTCTCCACCAGTTCCCAGCAACCACTGATCTTTTTTCTAGTCTCTATAGTTTTGCCTTTTCCAGAATGTCATAGTTGGAATCATACAGTATGTAGCCTTTTTAGATTGTCTTCTTTTATTTAGTAATATACACTTAAGGTTTCCTCCATTTCTTTTCATGGCTTCCTTTTGTTCAGACTTTTGTTGTTTTTAGATGCTGAATAATATTCCATTGTCTGGATGGAGCACAGCTTTTTTGTTCTGTTTTGGTTTGGTTTTGGGTTTTTTTTGTTTTGTTTGGTTTGGTTTTGTTTTTTGTTCACCTACTAAAGGACATCTGGGTTGCTTCCAAGTTCGGGCAATTAGGAATAAATCTGCAGGGTGCCTGAGTAACTCAGTTGGTTAAGCATCTGGCTGTTGACTTTGGCTCAGATCATGATCTCACAGTTCATGGGTTCAAGCCCTGCAGCGATTCTGTGCTGGGAGTGCAGAGCCTGCTTGGGATTCTCTCTCTCCCCCTCTCTCTGCCCCTCCTCTGCTCTCTCTCAAAATATATAAATAAACATAATTTTTAATTAAAAAAAAGAATAAATCTACTATAAACCATGTTTGGAGGTTTTTGTGTGGATGTAAGTTTTCAACTCCTTTGGACTGCTGGATCGTTTGGTAGGAGTATGTTTAGTTTTCTAAAAGGCTGTCTTCCAAAGTGACTGTATCATTTCCATTCTCACCAGCAACATATGAGACTTCTGCTCTATATCCTCACCAGCATTTGGTGTTGCTAGTGTTCTGGATGTTGGCTATTCTAATAGGTGTGTAGTGGTATCTCATAGTAGTTGTTTTAGTATATATCTCCCTGGTGACATATAATGTGAAGGATCTTTTCATATGCATATTTGGCATGTACATATCTTCATTAATGAGGTGCCTATTCAGATCTTTTGCCCATTTTTAGTTGGGTTATGTTCTTTTTGTCTTAAGAATTTTTTTTATATTTCGGAGTGAATATTTTTGACAGAATTCTCAAGGGTGGGGCCTCTGGCATGAGGAAATGCAGAAGGGTCACTGATAATGATCTTGGTGAGGGGTTTCCCCACAAATACATGAGATGTTAATCCCTTCCAGGGGGAAATGTACCACTGCTATGCTAATGACTATGGCTTTTCCAAATGAAATATTATTGGAATAGGAGAAGCTGGGAAATGATCATAGCTAAGGTTTGAACACACATGAAGCATGAAAAATGAGTCCCTTAGCTGCCAAAGTCTGCCACTTTTCTTTTTTTTTTTTTTAGCAAAGAGTATGTTCAATTATAGAATTACTCTGTTCTCAATCACAGTTATATAAAACTAATAGATGATCACAGATATGGACGTAGAGTACTATAGGAAATGCATTCATCCCCCCAGGAATCCAGAAGGCCAAGTTATGGTGGTTTGGTTATTTGGAATTTGAAATCAGTTTGCTTTGTATCCTTGGTGATAGCTGACTGAAAACCTTCAAATTCTAAAATTTTTATAGCAGTTTCAACCTAAAAGAGACTTCTTTAGCTTCGATGGAAAAGAGACTGCTTCCTCAAATGAGTTAAGAAAAATAAATAAATAATGATAAGCATAACAATGGCTGTTCTGACTCAGTTTGCAATTCACTAAAGGTTTCAGGATCTTATCTTCCTGATCATAAGTATCTCATCCTCCAAATTGTAGAAAAGTAGAAAAATTTAAATCTAGGCTATTTTGACCACTTCCTCCAGAAATAGCATGGCCAGGCATTTTGGGGGTCCTTTTATAAGTATCAAAGTGATGTATGAGAATTGCATGAGTAGGAATGACTTCTGAGAATGAGAATTGTATCAGGTATGAATAGAAAGAATGATATCTCTTAACCTCTAAATAATGTCAATCAACCCCAGGCTGGTGCAAATTAGTTAAATTAGTGCTTATATTTCAGACACTATGTAAATTAATAGAGCCCTTTTAAAAAGCCATTTAGAAATACACTTGACCATCATGAAAAATGCATATTTTGGGGGCAATAACTTCATTCTTGTTCTTTCCTAAAAGTTTCTGATTTGAAAACTCTAGACAGTAGGTTAAAATCTGCTTCTTTTGCCTCCAGTAATCAGAGATGTTACACTATTTGCTGTTACCTCTTCTTCTTTTAAATGTTTATTTATTTTGAGGGAGAGAGAGACAAAGACAGAGAGAAAGACTCCAAAGCAGTCTTCTTGCTAACAGACCTATGCGGGGCTCAATCCCATAACCCTGGGATTATGACCTGAGCTGGAATCAAGAGAGGGATGCTCAACCCCTGAGCCCCTTTCATAAATGGTTTGGCTCAGCAAGGGAGCTACTAATTACTTTCCCTATGGTTATGATATTATACCATTAAAATGATAGAGCTGTGGGGTGCCTGGGTGGCTCAGTCGGTTAAGCATCTGACTTCAGCGTTCAGGTCTTGATCTCACAGTTCGTGACTTTGAGCCCCATGTCAGGCTCTGTGCTCACAGCTCAGAGCCTGGAGCCTGCTTCTGATTCTGTGTCTCCCTCTCTCTCTGACCCTCCCCTGCTCATCCTCTGTCTGTCTTTCTCTGTCTCTAAATCAATCAATC
Source organism: Crocuta crocuta (assembly GCF_008692635.1). NCBI lineage: Eukaryota > Metazoa > Chordata > Mammalia > Carnivora > Hyaenidae > Crocuta > Crocuta crocuta. The sequence goes on along the minus strand of NW_027532607.1, from coordinate 7,635,087 downwards.
AATCAATCATTAAAGAAAAGAATGATAGTGTTGCTTCAAATTTGGCCATAAAAACTGAGGCCCTCTGTAGGCATAGCTAAGACAGAGAAAGAAGCACAAAGCTGCTCAATGACACTTAGGAATCTTTATTTATTCAGACTTAAAAGAAAAAGAAAAATCTCACACCAGAGGATTTTGACGAGTATAGATTTATGTCCTAAAAGTTTCGAGACTAAGCCAAAATCTTGCCTCATCAATCAATGTTTTGTGGTTGTTGCTGTTGGTATTTGGGG
>NW_027532607.1:7517494-7634631 GCF_008692635.1 Crocuta crocuta | reverse complement strand
GGGGGGGGTTGTTTTGTGTTTGGATGGGGGGTTTGAGGAGGTGGAAAGAGCAGGAGGCAAATCATTGAACTCAACCTTCAGCTTCTGTTGTAAAATGGAGGTAATAAAACTCCCTCCTCACAAACTTGTCGTGAGGGCCAGTAAACTAATAGTTGTGGATGCAATGCTTACAACGTCTAATCCAAGATAGAATGCCATTTGTGTTACTCATCATTACATGCACATGGAAAATACAGCGAGAGAACCAACACTGTGTGCCTCTCAGACCATGCTCTTCTGGAACAACTCCAAGATCATAAGCTATTTTCCAACCAGTATCCAAGGCGATACTTGAGTTTCAATATCTGATTTTGCCTTCGAATTTGAATGACTTGGGGTGACTGGGTGGCCCAGTCGGTTAAGTCCCTGACTCTTGGCTTTGGCTCAGATGACAGTCTCATGGTTCATGAGTTTGGGCCCCACATCAGAGTCTGCACTGAGAGCATGGAGCCTGCTTGGGATTCTCTCTCTCCCCCACCCTCTCTCTGCCTCTTCTCCACTCATGCTTGTTCTCTCTCTCTTTCTCTCTCTCAAAATAAAGAAATAAACTTAAAAATATATATTATTTAAAAAATAATTTGAAAGACTTCCTGGATTACTACCTTAAGACTCTCACAAGTTTCCTTCCCACCCCCCCTCTTAGAATGTGTAACTGGGAACCCTGATATCATTCTTCTACAACTTGTACTGGTATAAGAAGAAGTATAGCCTATGGAGGCCAGTGTAGACTCCAGAACTAGTCTAACACAACCTGAATCATGATTCCTCTATTTATTGGCTATGTGACCTTGGGATTGTTTAACTACTCTAAACAGAGAAGTTATTTTTCACCTACAAAGTTGAATACTAACAGAACCTAGTTGTTGGAGATTGCATGAGATTCTAAATACTTAAAACATACAATATAAATGCATAGTCAGTGCTCAGAGCTTGTAATCATTGACAATAGTCATTTTTAAAGTACAACTTTATTATTATTTTTTCTCTTTGCGATTGGTAGTGATGTTGTATTTCTTCCTAGGTACTAGGTTAAGAATTTTACTTAAATTTTTCTGACCCAATCTTCTGAGAAACTCTGAATAATGTACTATCACTGTCAACATTTTACAGATGAGGAAACTGGTTTTGAGAGTTTGATATGTGATGTGCCCAATGTCATATGGAGAATAAGTGGCTGAAGGGAAATGGGAAATGTGTCTTTATCATAACAAAGCCAGCAAAAATCGAACAAAATGTAGACATTGAAGGGCAAAGGTTTTTGAGGAACTCTGAAATATAAACAAACCTAGACACAAAACATGTAAGAAAAAAATGGGGGATTATTAAATTAGGCAAAACTTTGGGAAGGTAATCAATTTTTTCTTTATTCCTTTCTCATAGCTTGCATTAATATCAATTAGGAAATAGTTTAGCGCCAATATGAGAATAAGCATTGGATTTGTGGCCTATAATTAGCTGCTATATAAGTTATATTCTGGAGCAGCTCATACTATACAATTTTCTCAGAAATAACCATAAAAGTGCATGATGCATTTCTTTATCTCTTGGCTGATACAGAATTAATAGTCCCAAGCAAACCGGGTCTTAAAAAGTTCTGGAGCAACATAGCCAGCGTTCAACAAAGATTGGTTGAGTGATTGGTAATTGTATAATTACCCTAAGTATCTTCAATAGGAATCTAACCAACTTTTGAATCTTAGAATTCCAAACTCTTCTATAGATTTTGAAACTGAAAGATCTGTTATCTGCACGAGAAAGCTCCGGGACAGAAAGGTTAGTAGGCTGTGAGGGAAGATGATGAAGCCGTGTGTGACATAAAGTTCTGCATTCTAGAGATAACCCACAGGGCTCACAGATAAGCTTTGAGGACCTGATTGATTATTCTTCAGAAAGTGAACATTTTGACGGCCTCTGAGTAGGAAAATGGGAGGTTTTGCAATTATTCTATGCTTATAAACAGTGAGGAAAATTGATCTGGACATTCAGTCCCCTTAGAATATATTCTTTATCATCAAAGTTAAGACATGGTGCAGAATTCCAAATGTAATTATTTTAACTTTTTAATTTATTCCCCCAGGATGCAAAAAACAAAACAAAACAAAACAAACAAACAAAAAGCTTAAGTAGCAAGAGAGCTTCTATTCAGGCACCACTTGTTTTAAATAATCCCCTGCCTCCTTTCTATTCTTCAGTCTTTTAAAAGATGGTAAAAGATCTCAACTCTTGGCCCAGGAAAACCTTTCCCATCCCTATTGTAACCTCCACAGTGATACTGAGATTCAACTGGGAAGGAGTATTCCTAGGGTGTCTTTAATTGTCTAGAATTACTGTGTTCATTTACACGAAGTCTGGAGTAGGCTCGCACAGAGCTCATAGGACATCTTGTTCCATCTAAAAAGGCTTCAGTTAAGTGCTGGGGATGTAAAAGCACATCACCTGCTTCCCTTCAGCAGGGAAGTTCTCACGGCTATGGTGTTATGCCAGCTGTTTGCTGTCCATCATGCTGTGCTTGAGACATTATAATTTTCGGGGTTCTAAGGATTGATTTCATACAAGCCTGCTTCCGTGACTTCGTCTTACAATAAGCATCTCAAATGGTCTGATGTTTCAGAAATATCAAAGAGCTGCTGCACATGGTCTTATTAGGGAAAGAAAATTAAATGCAATAAATTCAATTAAATCCAGTATAGGTCTTGAGGTATAAGCCTATCTAATAGCATATGAGGAGAAAGAGAGAAAGCACTTAGGAATCAAATATGGCCGATTACAATATGGATTTTGAGGCTGACCAATTATCCGCGCATACCAGGAATTGAGTGTCCTGACAAAGATTTAAGCAAACCAGGGTGAGCTGGTGACTCTATCTGTACCACTTCCTTGGGCAAACCCTTTCACCCTTTGCGTAGCAACTGTTACTTCATTTGCTACATGCAGAGAGGGTATTATTTTCCTTAGGGTGATTTTGAGGATTTTATGGGATCACACGGCTATTTATTAAGCACTACGTGCCTGATCTTGTGGTTAAGTATTTTATGTACTTGATTTTATAGAATCCTTGAAGTTTAATGAAGTGGCTAAAAGCAGCTCGATTCTCTCTGCCTGGGTTTGAGCTGCGGCCCCACCACTCACTGTTAGACCACCTTTTCCAAAGGAGAATCACCGAGGACAAAGCCCACAAACACAAGAGGAGTTGGTTATTCAGGTTTATTTTAGTCCAGCCGGGCAGCCCCTCCCAAGCACCCAAAGAGTCCTCGGAAGAGCGTGCCATCGAGCCATAGCTCAGGGTTTATATAGGGAGAGGGGCGAAGCCGGTGTACAGAAGCCAGAATTTTGCAGTTAGAGGTGGGGGGTTGCTTAACAGTCGCTTGAAGAACATGTTTGACCATTCTAATCACAATGTTCACTAAAGATTTACATCTCAGGGGCTTGCTGCAGCCAGGAGGAGCTAGGTTGCTCAACCCCTGACCTTTTACCCGAATGGAGTTTGAGATCAAACAATGGTTGGTATGTCCTCATTTGCAAGCCCCTCACCTTTTGGCTCAAGGGAGTTTTACATCACTAGCTGTGTGAACGTTAATCTCTGAAACATTTTTCTCCATTGTAAAATGGAAATCGCTTCAACTCACAGAGTTACCATCCGGACAAGGTCTAGAACAGAGTAGGCAGATATGGTTTCTACTTTTATGGAGCTTGCTCCCTTGTGAGAAGGATGCGGAATCAACCAAAACCAAACCAAAATCAAATTAAATAGATGATTTTGGAATTCAAAAGTACCTTGACAAGAGAGTGTTTTGTAATAGAAAACTACCTCTAAAGAGGGCAGGGTCTACTTTCTGGAGAATTATGCAGAGAGAGCCTGTCTGGAGAAACAATATGTGGGTTGACCTTGAAGATGACAAAGGAAACAGCCATGGGAAGAACAACCAGATCATTCCTGACAGAAGAAATGGCAAGAGGAAAAGGCCTGAGCCAAGAATAATTGTACTGGGGCAGAGGAATGGAAAGGAAGTTGTTTGGTTTAGAGTGTCCCCCAAATACGGGGGTGCTACGGCAGCTGGGGGCGATATGGTTTGGCAGCCAACAGAAGCACCAGTATTTAATGATATAAACCCAAAGCAACTGAAGTTCTCCTCTGATCTCTCCCAGACAGTGAAATGACTTTCATAAGAGCTGCATGTCAGCAAAATCTGCTAGATGACCCAGAACATATCTTCAGAACTAGATGTAGCCTAGAAAACACACAGGCAGCATTACCTGAGCATTTGAGGGGGAGAGCGGATGGAGTGAGTAGTGTGGGTCCAGGAGTTCTGAGAACTCCCTCTTCTTGCTCACTGATCTACCTCTCCCTTATTCTACCAGACAAAATAAGCACTGACTGCTTTGGAAGGAATAACAATAAATTGTATATTTTGTTTGTTTTACTTTCTGGGCAATTGTTTCCGATTTTATAAACTGTAGAGTTTAATGTTTCAGGATTCACTTTTCCCTAAAGAAAANTGGGGGGGGGGGGAGGGAGAGGAGTCAATGTTCAATGAAAAGAAAACAATGTGAGCATTTTTATTATATGTGTGCTCTTGGGGCTAATCTGAAATAATTATCCCTACTTTCAAAAATCTACATCATCCAAATATTGTGACAGCCTGATGTTCTGTGATTAGTAATTAATTGCCTTAGGCTAACACCAGATTCTCCCTCGAAGTGCGCATACTACAGACACCTAAATTCCATTTTCAGTTTTTAGTTTAGTGAGCTAGTCACTGATGACAAGATAAGAAAGAATACTGGGTGCCTGGGGGGGGGGGGTTCAGTCACTTAAGCATCTGACTCTTGGTTTCGGCTCATCTCATCATTCATGAGTGTGAGCCCCACGTTGGAATGGAGCCTGCTTAGGATTCTCTCTCTCTCCCTTTCTCTCTGCCCCTCCCTGCTCCCATTCTCTCTCTCTATTTCAAAATAAATAAGCTTAAAAAAAGAATAATGTTTCAAGAAAGTTGAAGGAAGAATGAGAAGCATCTTAGAGAGAGAGTTTAGAGGAAGAGTTGCATGCAACACAGTTCAAGAAGTAAAGGCAGAGAATGCCTTTACTTTTTAAAGGGCAAATGTTTAAAATGAGGGCAATGTGTGGGAGATTAGAGGAAAAAGAGGGAAATTGTTATTATTTAATTATTCTTGTGAAATCTTATATTGAACAAAGCTTTTCCAAGGTCCCTGCCAAATGTGAAGTCTCTAATTCTATGATTCTGTGAATTATACATTTGCATTTCCCAAAAGATTCACTAGTTCCTGTCCTTCCAAAGAAGTACCAGTAGCAATAGTCAGACATAATCTGGCCATATGCAAACCACATCCAAAATTACCAAACAATAGGGACACCTGGGTGGCTCAGTCCGTTGGGCATCTGACTTCAGCTCAGGTCATGATCTCACAGCTCATGGGCTCGAGCCCCGCGTCGGGCTCTGTGCTGACAGCTCAGAGCCTGGAGCTTGCTTCAGATTCTGTATCTCCCTCTCTCTGTGCCCCTCCCCTCCACACACTGTCTCTCTGTCTCTCAGAAATAAATAAAACATTAAAAATTTTAAAAGATTACCAACAATATTTCTAAGTGTATGTATTATATATTATACACAGATCCTCAATATCCATCATTCTAACACCTGTTTTGACTCTCCCATGTTCTTTTAAAGTTTTTATCCAGATTTTGGATGCCAGTTTTTTAGTTAGTCATCTATCTGAGAAATCATAGTATGGATTCATATTTTTAGCTTTTGATGTTGATCTAATATTAGAGCTATAGAAAAGCTGCAAAAGTAATGCAAAGAATTCCCATAACACTTCACTCCCTATCCCCTAATGTTGTTAGCATCTCATAAAACATGTTAAAATGATCAAAATCAGGAAATAACATCCATACAATACTATTAACTGTAGACCTTATTTGAATTTTGCCAGTTCTACATATATCCATTTTGTGTTGTATAATCCAATTGAAGATCTAACATCATACTTACTTTTTACATCTGTTTAGTTGCCTATGGTCTGTAACAATGCTTCAGTCTTTCCTTGTCTTTCTGATTTTGATACTTTTGATGACTACTGATTAGCTATTTTGTAGTAATTCTTTCAGTTTGGGTCCATCCAAAGTTTTCTTTCCTCCTCAGAATGAGGTTCTATATTTTTGGCAAAAGCAACATAGAAGTAAAATTGTGTTCTCCTCAGTGCATCTTATTATGGTGTTCATGATATTATATGCTACTACTTATGATGTTCTTGGTCTCTTGGTTAGGGTGTTATCTGCAGCATTTATCCACCGCAACATTACTATTTTCCTTTCGTATCCAGGAGAGGACAATAAATATTCTGGGGAAGATACTTTGAAGCTGCGTGAATATCCTATTCTCCTCCAAAATGTATCATTTTCATAATTTTAGTGTTCATTGGCCGATCTTGTATGAAACAATGATTACTGTGGTGTTTACCCACAGTGATATTGCATTCTCTCCTTCCTTTCTAAATGCATTAATAGAAACCTTATATAAGAAAGACCTGTCCTTTCTGAGACATTTATTTATTCACTCAATTATTTAGTTTTGTATGGGCTCATGGATTTTGTTCTATGAGAGTCCAATACAATTATTATTGTTGTTTTGCTCAGATTGTTCTATATTTGGCCATTAGGACCCCCTTCAGTTGGGTTCTATGTCCTTTGGGTATGCTCTATCCTTTTCTGAACACACTCTTATTTTTGGTACTTTAAGATGCTCCAAGCTCATCCTGTATTTTCTCTGCCCCAGCCCTACATTTGGCAACTTCTTCAAGGAGTTCTAGCTGGGGAATGGTGTTTAGAAACCAACATCTAGATGCTAGTGGTGCTCATCATTACCAGGGTTTCACCGCTCCCAGGGCCTCCCAGCAGATAGAGCTAGGAAATGTATGTGTGTATGCTAACCTCTCCATGCACACACACATCTGTGTTTACTTGTGTACACCTGTGTGTGTGATTTCATAATAATAACTCTGGTTCCAATCCAATGCCACAGTGTTCATTTTAGCCTTCCTCTTCATTATTTGTAACTCCTTTCTCCAACAGTGACACATCAGGCTTTCGTTACATTAAAAAAAGCTTCTGTTCTTTCAACACGATACCCGAACAAAGTTGTTATGCAATAACTAATCCATACCTTTGTGAGAGATAGATTTACTAACTGGAATTGGTATTTATGTATAGATCTTTTGATCTTTTTAAAACAATTTTTAAATGTTTATTTATTTTTGAGAGAGAGTGTGTGTGAGCGGGGGAGGGGCAGAGAGAGAGGGAGACACAGAATCAGAAGAAGGCTCCAGACTCTGAGCTGTCAGCACAGAGCCTGATGCAGGGCTTGAACTCACAAACTGCGAGATTATGACCTGAGCCAAAGCTTAACCGATTGAACCACCCAGGCACCCCTGATCTTTAGACTTACAGGATCCAGTCAGCAGATTGTTTTCCAAAGTTACTTATGTTACTTATTTCCTTCCTCACTCCTCCAGTATGGTTTTTATAATTTAGTTCTAATACAGTTAGGTTCATTTGACATAATTACATTACATTTTGGAGTTCTCCAGGTACACTCTGGTTGATTTTAATATTGGATTAATTTGGGAAGGTGTTTAATTACAATGTCTCTAAAAGTCAGAGCTTTACATAAAGTACACATGATGTCATGCCATTTCTCCTCACCCTTACAACCTCATCCCTGTTTATCCCTCTTTCTACTTGTTCAACCATCCCTCTGTAAGCAACCAATCTTTGTTGGTTCCTAGTTTGTCTTCCCTACGTTTCTGTCATGCAAATGAGAATATACATGTGTAGTTTTTTATATCCCTTCCTTGTTACACGAGAGTAGCATATTCTAGGTAATCTTCTGTGTATTTTTTCTCTTACTGGTATATCCTGGATATCACTATCATCTCATAGAGATGATATCCATTTTTAATATCTGCATAGTACTCCATCAAACATATACACACTATTTAACCATCTTCTTAAGTATGCACATTTATATTTTTGCATTATTTCACAATTGCGAACAGTACTGGAAAGAATAACCTTGGACATATGTACTTTCCTACTATTGTACGTGCATCTGCAGAGTGGGTTCCTAGAAGTGAGATTATTGTGTCAAAAGGCAAGTGCGGAGGCACCTGGGTGGCTCAGTTGATTAAGTGTCTGATTTTGGCTCAGGTCATGATCTCCCGGTTGGTGAGTTCAAGCCCCATAGTCGGCTCTGTGCTGACAGCTCATAGCCTAGAGACTGCTTCGGATTCTGTGTGTGTCTCTCTCTACCCCACCCCCACTTGTGTGCTCTGTTTCTGTCTCTCTGTCTCTCTCTCTCTCTGTGTCAAAAATAAATAAACATAAATTTTTTTTAAAAAAAGGCAAGTGCCTATATATGTAGTTTTGTTGGGTGATGCTAAATTTTCTTTACGAGTGTGCAAAATTGCATTCCTGCCAGCAATGCATGGCAATGCCAATTTCTCTGTGCTTCTCCAATAAAATACATTGCTTTTAAGTTAGCTAGTCTAACAGGAAAAAATGGCATCTCAGTGTTTTAATTTGTATTTCGTTAATTATGAGTTTCTGGGGCACCTGGGTGGCTCAGTCTGTTAAGTGCTCAACTTCAGCTCGGGTCATGATCTCACAGTCTGCAAGTTCGAGCCCCACATCAGGCTCTGTGCTGACAGCTCAGGGCCTGGAGCCTGCTTCAGATTCCGTGTCTCTCTCTGCCCCTTCCCTGCTTGCACTCTGTCTCTCTCTCTCTTTTAAAAATAAATATTTTAAAATGTTTAAAAAATATTAGTTTCCATATTTTTCAAATGTTATATGCCCATTTCTTTACCTCATTTTATAAATTGTTAATATTTTCCCCCTATGTTTCATTCATTTTCCCAGAAATATTTGGTTTTCAATATTTAGGAATTTTAAAAATATAAAGATAATAGCCATTTGTCTCTGATATACATTGTAAATATTTTCTCCTGGTTGTCAATTGTCTTTTGACTTTGCTTGGTGGGTTTGGTCATGGAAAATTTTTATTTTTATGCAGTGTATTTTTTCTTTTATTGCCAATGGATTTTGTATTGTAGAAAACTTTCTATATCAACATCAAAAAGGAATCCATCCATTTTTTCTATTATTTGCATAATTTCCTTTTCTTCTTTGTCTTCACATTTAAATTTTTTCTTTAATGTTTATTTAGTTTGAGAGAGAGAGAGAGAGAGAATGAATGGAAGGGGCAGAGAGAGAGAGGGAGAGAGAGAGAGAGAGAGAAAGAGAGAGAATCCCAAGCAGGCTCCATGCTGCCATCACGGAATCCGATGTGGGGGTCAAACTTATGAACTGTGAGATAATGACCTGAGCCAAAATCAAGAGTCGGCCTCTTAACAGACAGAGCCACCCAGGCACCCCTTTTTTTTCACATTTATATCCCTGGTTCATTTGGGCTTTACTCTTGTGTAAGGTGTGAAGTATGAATATAATTTTATTGATTTTATTCAAATGGTTACCTCATGGTTCCAGCACCATTTATTAAAGACACCATCTTTCCCACATGGATTTGAAAGACTACGTTTATCATATACTTAGCTTCCATATATATTTGATACCATTTCTTAACTTTCTATTCTATTTCACTGGTCTACTTTTCTGGTCATGTGCCAGTACCACAAATTTTAGGTTTGGAAGCTTTACTATATATCTCATTATAGCTAATTCCCTTGTTCTTTTTTTTTCTCTTTTGTTTGCATTTTTCTGGATACATTTTCATGTTTGTTTCTCTGAATAAACTTTATTATTGGCTTGCCTAACTTTATAAATGGCTTATTTAATATTTTTGTTGAGATTGCCTAGAATTCGTAAATTAATTTAGAGAGTTCTGACATCCTTGAATGTTTAATCTTACCACATAAGAATTGAAAATCAATATCTATTTATTTAAGTCTACTTTTATGTCTCAGTAGTATTTAAAAATTTCCCTTATTTAGTCTTGCATATTTTTGTTACATTTATTCTAAGTATTTAATCTTCATTGATTCAGTTTTGTTTTCTGATCTTTAAAATATACAAGCATTTTGCTGTATTATTACAGGTGTACATCATAATTATTTAAACAGTTTTTCAATATTTCACTGGAATTATACAGTTTTAAAGTGAGGAATTTCACTTCCTCTGACTAGTCCTCTTGGATATTCTGATGCATGAAGTCACTTCATATATTACTTTCTTACTTTGGGATGATTTCCTAGAAATGGGTTATTATTTTTTTAAATACAGTTCAAAATGTATTTCTTAAATGGTTTAATCAACTTATAGTGTCAACAGCATTAAAACAGTTTGCCAGCATTATTGTTATCTTTTTTAGCATTGATCAAGAATGAATTTTAAATGTGGTTAATTTGAGAGGGGCAAAATGTCATTTCCTTTTAATTTTGAATAGTATTATTAATTATTAATTGCTTAACATATTTATGAACTTGTTCTAGTTTACATTGTTTATTAACTGTCTAGTTTTCATAAATCTATTATTGCACTCAGTAGAATTTTGAAAGACTAGCAAATGTGTTCAATTTACCCAATATCTTTGCACTAAAAATCTATTCTAGAGATATCTAAGCAGTACCTTTATTTAAAATGTGTGCTCTCAGATCCATAATTTATATTTTAAATATGTGGTTCTAGTTTCAAATGAAAATCGAGCCTCCATTCTTAACCCTTATCGATTACAAATGTCCTGCTTTGTCTTGGGGTTACCTCTCCCCAACTCCTACTGGATTCTCTTGTGCATATACATAACCTGGAGAACTTGTTAACGTGAATTATTTCAGTTTATTCTGAATGTGGGTTCCCTCTTTAGCCAATTTTCAATGTATTAGAGCTAGACACTTTTCAATAATTCATCCTGTATAAAATCTAAACCATGGCTACAATGTGAACACCTTGACTATATATATGCTTGCCATTACACACCTGACTATTCAACGTCATCAAGGTTAAATTTTGAAATGTCCTATTTCTTCTTTACTGCTAGGCATCTCATATGAGTTGTGGGCCACCCTGTCTGTTCCTTAGCTCAGTCGTCCTCTAACCCATCAAAATAAACTGTGTGTCTTTAAAATAGAGTTAATGCAATTTTTATCTATATCTCTGAGCTAAACTTTGCCTAAAACCTTCCTGCAACACTCTCGTATCAGGAAGAATGATCTGTTCTTGAAGATGATGGTATTTCTGAACTGCACAATATGTACTTTTCATCTCAAAGGACGGAAAATGTCATCTCTTCAAACTGACATTTTTCAATGAAGCACACTGTGAAGCCGAGAGTTTTCTGTTGTACACCAAGATGGAGATACAGTGCTCTACACCCCAGGGTGGAGGAGAGATGGACAGTTGTGTGTATTTGTGAGAATATCTGTGTGTGTGTGTGTGTGTGTGTGTGTGTGTGTGTGTCTGAGAGATAGAAAAGGGGGGAGGGGAAGAGCTCGTGCTCACAGGAAAATTCAATTCACACAGAAAGAACAATAGTTGGAAATGGTCACATACACAATAACAAGCAGTCACCAACCAGTGTCCTTAACGAACACTTTCCCATGCATTTTACCAACGAAGGCTAAGATTTTTAAGTTATGTGTAAAGTAAATGAACACAATTATCTAAGCTTCTCTCTGAGACTTTATTACTGGATTCTATGCATGATCAGTGATGTGTCACACCTGTACTTTCCATGCTAGTCTGTCTTTTATGTAGGTCTTTACCCCTTTATGGTAAGGGGTTTTACAGAAATCACTTCATCTTAATGAAACTACTTAATATCTCTATAAACTTGATTGTATTTTTCAGGGAAAATCATTCATTCACTCATTTATATATCTGAAGCATTTGTCCACCATGACATTTACTCATTCATTATTTTGTGACTTCATTTATTTATTTACATAATGCCTTGTCTACAACGGACTTAGGATGGCTGGAAATATCGATTATACAGACTGTCATCTCTTAAATTTTAATGTACGTATTAGGACCCTGAGAATCTAGCTTGATAAATACAAGTTATGTTTAAATAGTTCTGAATGGGGCTCGAGGTTTGGCATTTCTAACAAGCTCCCAGATGTTGACAATGTTACCAGTCCACCAAGCACATTTTGAGTAGTAAGGTCACGATGGCCTTCTTGCTTCTTGAGGAGAAGTTAGTAAGAGAATATAACACATCCTGAACATGAAACAATTAAGAGTAATTTCAAAAGCACCCATTTGTGTCAGAAGGAGTGTGTTCGGAAGTGTTTAATGTTGTTACACATGGTGTGCAATGTTTCTGTATAATAAGGATGCAATATTTAATTACAAAATTTTTAAATTTATTTTTTGAGAGAGAGACAGAGCAAGCAAGGGAGGGGCAGAGAGAGAGGGGGAGAGAGACGGAATCCTAAGCAGGCTTTACACTGTCAGCACTGTCTCACAAACTGAGAGATCATGACCTGAACTGAAACCAAGAGTCGGATGCTTAACCGACTGAGCCACCCAAGGTGCCCCTAATTCTACTTTCAAGAAGAATGTATTATTTCCCAATTTAAGATGTTACATCCATCCAGGTTATCTTCAGGATGTAGATGAGCAATGATCCAACAGAGACATTGCAGTTCTGCAATGCTCATCTGCTCTGTTGATTTCATAGATAAGTAGGCAAAGATGGGAGAGTGATCTGTGATCACTGGAATGATTCTGAGGCCAGAAACTGTACTCCCTGAAGCACATTGGGCACACAGCTTGAGTGTCCTGGAGTCATTCCATTCGTCTGTCTCCCTTTCTCTCTGCCCTTTCTCAGCTTGTGTTCTCTCTCTAACTCTCTCTCTCTCTCTTTCTCTCTCTCTCTCTCCCCTACCCCCTCTAAAATAAATACACATTTAAAAAGAGAGAGATAAGCTCATCTTCCCCGACCACATGTTTCATCTAAAATTTTTTTTTGTTTTAAATTAACCCTTAAGTCAGATTATGGTTTGGCTCAGCTGCTTAAAGAAACTGATTCTGAGGTTAACTCAATGTACCTGTCATTTGTTTTCAGTAAATGTGTGCAATTTTCATCACAGCAGATGGCTTGGTGAATTTCAGTGAATTTCAAGCAGTCTGTTATTTTACCTTTCTTAAATTTTATTTTTATTCCTACATAAAACTCTAAAGAAAACGTCTAGATATCGATATATATTACACATACTTGGGGAGTCATACCCTACCTGAATAATAGTCCAACTCAAGGTCAGCAGTTGGGAAACTACAAACTGTAGTCACCCTGCCACCTCTTTTGGTAAATAACGTTTTACTGTAACACAGATACATCCATCCACTTACATGTTGTCTATTGCAGCTTTCACACTACAATGGAGTGGAGTAGTTGCAACTGAGATCATGTGATCTGTAGGCTGAAAATATTTACTGGCCTTTACAGGAAATATTTGCTACCCCTGGTTAAGAGCATGGTAAAAATCTAGATTAAACATCTCCTTCATAAAATTCCATGTGAACAGGGCAATTATTACATTTGGTGATATTTGGTGATATTAACAGTGTATGTGCGCGCGTGCGCGCGCACGTGCTCTCTCTCACACACACACACACACACACACACACACCAGGAGGACAGAGAGAAAGATAGATATGCATTCCTAATAAACAAGAATCCCATGGATCTTTCTCTTACTGTATAAATAACAGATTTACTCCCAAGGAGTCATTTAAAGCATAAAAGACGGGACACGGAGGGCATATAAGAAGTCCCCTGACACTGAAAACAGTAAACGACTCATCATGATATAAATAGTGTTGCCTGAGTACTGAGAGAGTATCATACAGGTTCAGCAATTAAATCCATGAATAAAGGTACAGCCTCAACGGATGTAAAACATGAACCCCGGAATAAAATTAAAGTTTGATTAATTTAATACAGGAAATAAGGCAAAATTCTCTGTGCCCTCTTACCGACTTTCCTTCCCCTTTCCCACCTTCCCATCACCTAAAAAGTGATCTTGACTCATGTTTTTAAGGTGTCTGGGAACAAATACAGGAAGGGTAAAAACAACAAACAACAGGAGAACAAGAAACATAATTGAGGGGCACTAACCTAATTGGAACATGAATGAGGATTGTGTCCTTTCTGTTATGTGATTGTTCGTGTCCTTCAGAGTATCCTGAAAACATAACCAGGGAAAATCCATGCCAAAGAAGGCAGAGAATCCCACGGGGTCAGAGAGAAAGCACACTGCTTTGCAGAGGTTGAGGAATTTTAAAAAATGACCAAAAATGAGGAATACAATATGATCAAATAAAAATTTCGTAGGTCCCTGGTCATTGATGTTCACACAGTGCTATGTCAGTCTTCCGCTTATCCATGTAATGGTGTCATAGGTCAGACTAGAGAAGGTTTGTGATGTTATAATAACTGAAAACACATTGGTTGACTACCCTGATAGTTTCTCTGCTCCAGTATTGTCTAAGCTTTCTTTTCCTCTTCCCTTCCTAATATTAATATATTTTATTTTGTTGTCATTAAATCTGATAACAACTCTGTGTGTGAGTTTTCAAAATATCTCTCAGGACCTCTTTTGACTTGCTTGAATCCAAAAGTGTTCAGGTATAAAGAACGGTATTGCATTGGGTTCTGAAAAGGTGAAGCAGAAGTTTGAATGCTATAGACATCTGTTTCCTAGTCTGCTGAGAACGTTTTGCCCAGTGTCAAATATCTTCTGATGAGAATGAGCCTCAATATTGGTTAATCAAGGCCCATATCAGGCACGTTCTTCTCAAATCCTGGCCAAATAAAAGAGCAAACTCCTTCCACCTGGGGTTCAACTTTGCCTAATTTCAAGATCATAGCAAAACATGCCCCTAAAGTCTCAGGGCACCAGCTGATTGGGATCAGTAATTCCACTGACTAGGGTCCATCTAGCTGGCATCTACCCAGTGCCCATCGGATTGTGAATGATCCCTGTCAGCCCACAAGCTTCCTTATTCCCAACTTGCCTGATTTTCTTGACACTATTCGGATCTCTACTGGCACTACAGCTATGCTGTGATCTCTTGCTTGCCTGCCAACTCTTCGGAGTGGTTAGATTCTGTTCATTGTGCTTCCAAAGGTATCTTTTCTTCTGTGAATTACTCAATTATCAAGAAGGAGGTACCTAAAGAAGCCCTTCTCCTCCAGGATCCTGCTGTTATTTCTCACATCCTGGATTCACCTCTTTGGTTATAAAGATTGGCCCAAATCAATCCCAGTTCTACCAGTGTCTCAAAATCTGTGTATTGGACCCTCCTCTCTTTGCTATAAAGGGCAGTTCTACCGGATTATCAGTTCTCTTAGCTCCTACTTGACCAATTAAGCTATCTTATCATTCTGACAACTTGCTCTCTGTTCCCAGGGTTTCCTAACCTATAAGTCAGGCTGCATTACAGATAGCCAGACATGAGAAATTAGATTTTTCTGAAACAAAGAATCTTACCCCCAAAGAACCCCTGTCCCTTCCCTAAGTGAAGATTCTTAGTTACAAGCCACTGAACCTGACTATGGCTAACTTAAGAAAGGAAGTAATGGATTGCAAGGAAACAAGGGTAGCTCATTACCTATAGAACCTGGTGTAGAAATGGTTAATAACCAATGTAGAAAAGAAAAATATCACACAAGCTATACAAAAGTGTGGACAAAATCACATCAAAGAATCTTCTCAGTAGGTGATGTTTATTGGTACCATACCTCTGGTATTGCCACCATCAAATGCTCTACCCCAGGATATCTGGATTCCTGTTGCTGCCACCTTTACCACACCTCCAATGATTGCCATTGCCACCATGAATAATGTTTAGCTAGCCCTGTATAGCTGAAGTGGTCGACCAAGATTCAAAGTTCAAGGTGGGTATATTTAATGGGTCTGTGCACTAGCTGTCAAGGATGGGAGGTGTTTCCATAGTGGGAATCAGGACCCTATCTTTCACCCAGATTCATATAATAGGGGATTCTTTAAAAATAAACATAATGAAAATGAATGAAAGAAGGATGGCCAGGTGGATAACTTCAGTTATCCCCAACATTATCCTTCAGTGTTCCCCAAAACACATATCACAGTTGGACTGGTGGTAGACAGAATAATGACCCATAAAGATGCCCATGTTCTAATCCCTGGAACCTGCAAATATTTTAAATATGTTACATTACATGGCAAAGGGAAACCAAAGCTGCAAATGGAATTAAGGTTGCTAATCAGTTGATCTTAAAATATGGAGATTATCCTGGATTGTCTGGGCTAAGAAAATGTAATCACACAGGTAGAAGAGGGAGCAGAAGGGGAGGTCAGAGTAATGTGATGTGAGAAGGAATTGGCCAGTTGAGTTTAAAGATGGAGAAAGGGTCCTATGACCCAAGGAAAGGAGACACATTCTAAAAGCTGGAAAGGCAAGGAAACAGATTCTGTCCTACAGCCTCCCGAGGGAGGTATGGCCCAGCTGACCTCTAGATTTTGGCTCAAAAATCTGTATTGAACTTCTGAGCTATGGGACTTTAAGGTGATAAATTTTGCATTGCATTAAACCACTAGATTTATTATAGCAACACTAGAAAACCAATGCAAGAATCTTTGACTTTATGTTCTTTTGGAGCCAATTAAAATTCCTGCCCTAGGTGACAATAAAAAAATACCATTACTTTACATCTAATTAATAGGCAAGAAGTTTGATTTTGCTGCTGAGGATTTTTTTTCTCATGATTGTGGGAAGAGTTTCAAGTGTTAATACCTGCTCAAAAATGTTTCTTGGAATAATATCTAGCTAATGTATGGAAAAAACCCAGTATATTCCAAAAGCAGAGAAAAGCTTCATATAACAGTATTACTGATAGACATCTGAAAGGTTATCCCCCAAACTAAGTATTTATTGTCTTGTCTATTTTTCACTTTATGACCTCTGTAAACCTTACAATTTTTCAATTATCTTGCAAGTTGTTGATTTTGGGAGGGTAATGATTTCTCCCCAAACCAGTAAAGTTAGTGCATTTTTTCCTCCAATTGCCCAGCATAAGTTGTGAACTGTGGAATGTGTGATTGGGTAGAGACAGGTTTATAGTTTTAGGAAGTTATTCACATTCACATTAGGTTTAGCAATAGAAATAGAAATTTCTTTTTTTAAAAATGTTTTAATGTTTATTCATTTTTGAGAGATGGAGAAAGACAGAGTGTGAGTAGGGGAGGGGCAGAGAGAGAGAGGGAGACACAGAATTGGAAGCAGGCTCCAGGTTCTGAGCTGTCAGCACAGAGCCAGATGCAGGGCTAGAACTCACGAACCGTGAGATCATGACCTGAGCCAAAGTCGGACACCCAACCTACTGAGGCACCAACGCACCCATAAATAGAAATTTCTAAGCAATGCACTGAAATAGTTTCTTGATCATGTGGTCAGCAGATTTGTTCTATTAAGGCCATATGACCTCCTCAGGTCTGTGGGCCAGAAGGTCTGTCACAACTACTCTCTCCTACTCAATGTAGCATGAAGACAGCTATATTCAATACACAAATACATGGGTCTAGCTGTGTTTTCATAAAATTAGATTTGGTCCACAGGTTAGTTTAGCAATCGTTGGTCTAAGTTATAATGTCTGCTTTGAACGGAGTTCAGGAAAAGAGGAAGACAGAAGTTCAGTGTTCTTTACTAGTCAGATGAAGTGGTAGAATCAAGCAAAGTCTGAAATACAAGGGGCATTCTTGGGCTATTTCAGGTAGTATGAGAACAAAGAGTGACCATGTAGAGCATCAGCCCAGTGGAGTCTGAAAAACTGTGATAATTCCTAGAGGCTCTTGTGACACTGGTTCAGAACTTCTCAAGGTGATGTCAGGCATTTTTAAATGCTCTATAGAAAAACTTGATGACATCTCATGTGTAATGTTTATTTACTTTTGAGAGAAAGACAGAGTGCAAATGGGGGAGGGGCAGAGAGAAGGAGACAGAATCTAAAGCAGGCTCTAGGCTCCAAGCGGACAGCACAGAGCCTGATGTGGGGCTCATACTCATGAAAAGTGAGATCATGAACTGAGCTGAGGTCAGATGCTTAGCTGACTGAGCCACCCAGACACTCCATGACATCCCATGTTTCAAAACCACTATCTGTGTCCCTCTCTGTCTCTCAAAAATAAATAAACATTATAAAAAATGAAAAAACCCACTATCTTAAAGGAAATGGAATCTGTACCAATAATTACTCCTCTTAGCTCTTTCCATGTATCTTCTGCATTAAATGATTTGGTTCAAGCACTGATGGATAAAACAAAACAACTTGGAGAAGTTGGCTTAAGACTTCAAAAATATTACGTTCTCTTATCTAGTTTTGAAGAAGTATCAGGCAGTTGCCTGGGCAGACTGAGTTATTTCCATGACGTCAAGGAGAAGCATAAACCTATCTTTATTTGAATGCAGCCTTCAGCAGGAGTATAACACTGAACCTGAGGATGGAAATTGGATAGAGAAGGGAAGGTAGAAGGGCTCTGTGGAACACAGGGGTTCATCGTCCAAGAGAAGGCAAAATATATCCTACTGGGTAAATTATCTTAAAATATGGATCTTTCATTGCTTCAATGAAAACACACTTTGTATTGTGGGCACCTCTCATACATTTAAAAAATTTAGTCATCAGGCTTTATTCCATTTGCAAAAGGATGCTGTCCAAGGACAAGGCAAATGCCTCTCCCTTCTCTCCCTTTTCCTCATTACCAAGTTCCCTTCAACTCACACCAAGCGCATAACCACCAAGCAGATAGCAAAGCAACTTGAGATAACAGTGCTCTTAAGCATTTGGGGAGACCAGATACCAGGTTTTACTTCTGAATATTAAGTGCTTAGCAAAGGGTTGGAACAGGGGCTCCTGGGTTGCTCAGTTGGTTAAGCATCTGACTTTGATCTCATAGCTCACAGGTTCATGCCCCACATCAGGTTCTGTGCTGACAGCTCAGAGTCTGGAGCCTGCTTCAGATTCTTTCTTTCTCTCTTTCTCTCAAAAATAAATGAACATTAAAAAATTATTTAAAAAAAAGAAAAGGGTTGGAACATAGTAGATATAACAAAAGAGTATTTAGTGAAAGACTATAGGGAGGAAGAATTTCACGTAGAGGACAAGATGCATGTTTAGAGAGCCAAAATTCTGGAAGAGTGTTAGGGACAAAGTCATGAGGAGTCTGTCCACCGTGCAG
Source organism: Crocuta crocuta (assembly GCF_008692635.1). Taxonomy (NCBI): domain Eukaryota; kingdom Metazoa; phylum Chordata; class Mammalia; order Carnivora; family Hyaenidae; genus Crocuta; species Crocuta crocuta. Next base: position 7,615,344 of record NW_027532607.1, on the reverse strand, counting down.
GTTCCAAACGAGTTCCAGGCATTTGTTGCATTGTCCTTTGACTACCACCAGCCTGAAGTTAGATTATAGATAGACGTAGCAATAAAGTCCTTCTCTCCGGCATTCCCTGGAAATCCCACACAAATAATCTCCATTGCTTTCTCCCCACATCTTTGGAGATAAACATTCCGACTCAAGATTTAGTGTGAAGAATTCTACAAAGCACTTATTTGATTGAATAGTACAGAGTTTCACATTGTTTTCATTGGGTTGTCCTAATTGGGTAAAGCTCTCTTACCCTCAAAGTGGAAGAGTAGCCCATTCCTATTTGGATCTTGAGTCATCGTGAAGAAGCTGGCCCATTTGAGGAATTTCTGTGCCTTAGTTATTTATGGCTGCCCATAAACCCATTCTTCCTCCACCTCCCTGGATAGCAATCACGAGGCTCAGATGCCAAGCTGGGAAATGTATTTTTCCAGGAGCAGCTGGCTTCTTGGCCAGCACTTCTGGCAATATTGTGGTCCCCTTTGAAGTTGTCTACTGCTCTGACTTGTGTTTTTAAGATGCATGATGAACTGTTTGGGCTGTTGTGCCGTCGGACATGCTATTTTCCTTTTGACTCACCTTTTAAATAACGAGGAATTTATATCCACTTAATCCACATGGAAAAAAAGCTACTGAAGCAGAGTGTAACTAAAAAAATTTTTTAAATAGCCCATATATGGAATTCCCACAAAGTTAAGTCTTAATGCTGGAAGCAACATGAAAGGCCATCTAGTCCAACTTCCTACAAAATGCAGGAATTTCCTCCATAATGATCCTAAGTAGAAATAATTCCACATCTGCTGAAAAGCTTTTGGTGAGAGGGCGATTACTACTTCTTAAATTGGGCTGCATTATCGCTGGATTGCCTTAATTGTTTAAAAGTGCTTCCTAAGACTGATGTGAGGTCTGCCTTCCCACGGGTTTTAGTAATGGTGACAGTCTTGTCTGTGGAAGGGCATGGAATAAACCTGATCCTTCTTCAACACGGCAGCCTGGCAAAACACTTTTTAGTCTTCCCAGGGCTGACTTCTCCCATTGCAAACATTGCTAGCCTCTAGTGAGAGAAGTCTGTCAGGGTACATCCTAAAAGACGTCTCCCTCTTTTGGAACGGCTCCCCAGGGTTTACTACCACTTATTATTGAAGCATAATAACTCTATCATCGTAGGTTCTCCTTGCTTAAACTTTTTTAACAGCTTCCCATTGTTGGCTCACAGTTGAGAGGGAGAAAGAGAGGGAGAGAGAGAGCGTTAGTGGCGGGGGGGAGAGAGAGAGAAAGGGAGACACAGAATCCAAAGCAGGCTCCAGACTCCCAGCTGTTAGCACAGAGCCTGATGTGGGGCTCAAACTCACGAACAGCAACATCATGACCTCAGCTGAAGTCAGACGCTTCACCAACTGAACCACCCAGGCACCCCTACATTTCACTATTTTTAATGGCTGAATAATATTCCATTGTGCAAATGCATGCATATGTCTACCACATTTTTAATTTGTTCATCCATCAGTGGACACTTATCTTATTCCCATATCTTGGGTATTGTAATAATGCTTTGATGAACATAGAAGGGCATATATCTTTTCAAATTAGTGTTTCCATTTTCTTCAAATACCCAGAGGCAGAATCACTAGATCATATGGTAGTTTTAGTTTTAATTTTCTGTGGGGTCTATTTAGTGCTTTCTATAGTGGCTGCACCAATTTACATTTCCACTTATAGAAGTTCTTTTTCCGCATCCTTGCCAATACTAGTTACTTCTTGTCTTATGGCTAATAGCCATTCTAACAAGTGTGAGGTGATAGTTCATTTTCTTTTGTAAAATGTTTACTTATTTTTGAGAGATGGAGGGAGAGAGAGAAAGTACAAGGGACAGAGAGAGGCAGGGGGACAGAAGATCCAAAATATGAGACTAAAACCCATGAGCTGTGAGGCCATGACCTGAGCTGAAGTCAGATGCTTAACTGACTGAGTCACCCAGGCACCCTGGTAATTCATTTTCATTTATATATCCTGGATGATTAGTGATGCTGGCTCTTATGTCTTCTTTGGAACAATGTCTATTCAGTTCCTTTGCTCATTTATTTTTATTTATTTATTTTATTTGATACAGAGAGAGACAGACAGACAGAGACACAGAAAGACAGAGAGAGAGCAAGCACCATCAGGAGAGCGACAGAGTGAGAGAGAGAGAGATCCCAAGAAGGCTCCACATTGAGCATGGAGCCTGATGTAGGGCTCGATCCCACAACCCTGGAATCATGACCTCAGCCAAAATCAAGAGTCAGATGCTCAACAAACTGAGCCACCCAGGGGTCTATCCTGTCCTCATTTTTAAGTTGAATTTTTCTCTTAGGCTGTGTAAGATCTTTATATATTTTATATATTGATCATAAGCCTTATCAGATATATGATATGCAAATCGTTTCTCCCATGCAATAGGTTGCCTTTTCACATCATGGATCATTTCCTCTGTTGTGCAAAAGCTTTTTCATTTCGTGTATTTCTTTTTTTTTCATTTTGTATATAAATGCAATCATACAATATGTAATTTTATCCTGATAATCTACATTCAAATACAGTTAATACATTCAGTTGTTACAGCAACTCTATGGGAGTTAGTTTTTGTTTAACCACATTTTATTGGTAGAACACTCAACTTCACAGTTGCCCAAAGTCACATTGCTAGCAAAGATCACCTCTGCATTTGTACCTATTAAGTATTTTAGTTTTTGATTACTGATCACTGCTGCCGCTTTGTGGATATAGGCTACTCTTTAGTGCTTGCTGGATATTGTAGGTGACACTTTGTAGATGCTCTGATTATATCATCTTTCTATAAATATTGTTGAGTTTTGTTTTGAGAGGCAATTAAACTCTTGATGGGTCACTCTGACCTGTCATGTCTTTGTTTTAGTCTTTAATAAGGATGATACATTTTGGTTTTCAAGTTTTGTCTAGAAAATTGTTCTTTCTCCTAAGCATGTGGCTTTTCTGGGACCTCAACTAAATTCCCAGGGCGCTTCACCAACATGCCTCTACTGTGACTATGATCAAACTCCATTTCTCACAGACAATCCAATGGTAAAGTCTCCGCCCAGCTCTCTGTCCTCCCACACGTATCCTCTGGGGCCCTTGCTGAGTGTCACCCTGAGCAGGCACATACTTGTAGCTGCTCAAATACCTAAGGTGAATTTTGCAGCGTTTTGGGGTCTCTTCTCTGCCACTCCCTCCTGTTTAGCTCCCCAAACGCTACCTCTGTCTCCATTCCCTATTCCCTTTGTTCAGAAATAATGTTGACTCTTCTCGTGAATTAGAAAGTGTCTTCAAAGAGAAAGCAAGCAGGAATGTGGGAATCACTTGATCTCTCTGACTTCTTTTATGAATTACCCATCATTTCTCATTCCCAAGGGCCAATAACACGTCTTGCATTTGTTTCCCTCCTTCTTGGCTTCACTCCTGTCTTTCACTCCTGGGTCAGGATCAATTCCAGGTGATCTATCTGTGTGTAAGCCTTTGTCATAGGCTCTGCTTTGGAGAGGCCTCAAGATACTCCCTTGTTCTATCTTCAGTCCTCATTCTCCCTTTATTAAAACTATCTGCATTTAAGATTTGCAAAAACGCTGTACCCAAAGCAAGACATACTCCCTGTGAGATTTCTCCGATCCAGCAACCTGAAAAGAATACCTGGAAAAAATCACTTATGAAGTTAAAATTTATGATTATTTCATTTCATATCTATTGATTAGGTTGATTACAGTGTTAGGTATTAAATGAACACAATGTAACTTCTACATTAAAAAATCTTATTGTGTGTGATGGAGAAACACATACTTTGTACAAAAAGATATGACCAAACGTTTTATGCAATGCAATGGAATTAATGTGCAGGTGTTGTAGGTACAGATTGAGGAGAGTTTCACAAAATAAGGGATGCCAAAGTCAAATTTTAAAAGATGAGTTAGCATGTGTCATGGTGTCAGTGGGTGAAGAGTATCTCAAACAAAAGAAACAGTTTGATCAAAGCCATTGAGACATCCATAGCAAAGCAGGAAGCAGGCCTCAATTGTGAGTAGAGAGACTAAGAGGTACTGCTGGAAGAGAATGGGGCAAATGTCAGGCCACGGATGAACTTCTCTGTCAGAGATGCCTCGAAATTCTCTTTATAGTGTGAATTTAAAACACTTTCATCATGGTGCCTGGGTGGCGCAGTTGGTTAAGCATCTGACTCTTGACTTTGGCTCAGGTCATGATCTCATGGCTCCTGTGATGTCAGACTCTGAGCTGGCAGCATGCAGCCTGCTTGGGATTCTCGCTCTCCCTCTCTCTGTACCCTCCCCCCTCAAAATAAACATACTTTTAAAAATAATTTTTAAAAAAAGAAATTTTTAATCATTATTCCATTTCTCTATAAGGGATATAGTTTATATCGTGCTTCGACACACACACAAACTCTTACTCACAAAAGAGCACACTTTTTATGTTCATCCAGGAAGCAATAAATCCAACCCCAGAGAGTAATTAATTATAGAAGGCTCCAGAAATTAAATGAGAATATGCCATATGAAAACTGATCAGCTATTATTAGCATCCCCTCCCCTCACATGCATCAAATTCCTCTTTGTGCCTTTCATTTTTATTTTTATGTTGTTTGATCAGGATTGGGGGCTCCTGGGATGGGACAGGGAAGAAATCATGAAAGAGAGGTGTATGGAGATACATCACACCTATTAGAAAAACTTACAAAAATAAACTCAGATAGTGCCAAAGGAAATCAGATAATCAGGACATAATACTGGAAATAAAATACTTAAGAGAATTCAATATGAAGTATGGGGCTAATGTATTGATGAGGAAATCCAGCCAATCAAATGATAACTGTCATTAAGAACTTGAGGATGATAAAAGATCTGTTCATCAGGATTATAGCCATCTAAACACAAAGTTTAAAAAAATGGGAGAATTATTATAGAAATGTATATAACTTAAACATTTAAAAGACTCAATATTTTATAGTTTTTTTGAAAAATAGTTTTTAACCTTGGGAATATTGTAGAAAAACTAGCCACTTCTATACTGAAGAAATACATACCTGAAATTATCTAACCCTTCAGTTTTACTTCCATTTTTGTTCCTTCTATTAAATTCCAGAAAACTAAATTGAATGCTTATTATTAAAAATAGCAAGTACAGATTGTTGGGCACACTATTCCTCCTTCCTTATCGCAGGTTCCTGGCCTGTCAACCTTTGGGAGGGCATGTCTTTATAGGGATACCGGGCTTTCCTCTGATCCACAGTAAATCTTGTTTGGTACAGGCCCACCACAGTGTTCTCATCTTCCTTGCCAACTGCCAGGGAAGACCCAATTCTGAAAAATTCTGCTGGGTACTTCTGAGAAATTTTTTTTCACAATTACAAAATGGACAAATGTGGGAAATTTTACTTTTTGTGTCTAGAATTTGTAACTCATTCCCAGCTCAGCTCTAACACATTCTAACTCTGTCATCTTGGGTAAGCTGGGATTGTTTAACTTCCCCATACTTTAGTTTCCTTATGTATAAGCTGAGGATAACAATTGGTAAAACTTACCTTCCAGGGCTGAAACAAGGATTAAAAATTAGAACACTTAGAACAATGCCTGACAGATAACCGAGCCCAATGTGTTTGCTGTTATTGCTATTAGCGTTATTATTTGAGATACAGAAAATTACTTGAATTAAACCTGATCAGCTATTATCACCACGTCCTCATCTCAGATGTTCCAAGTTCCTCTTTGTAGCTTCCGTTTTATTTATTTTGTCCTTTGCTGAAAGTGCCAAAAATAAAACCCAGTTTCAGCTGTTCTGCCTCCCATTTGTCACCTGTGAGGCTGATGCCAGCTTCTTCAAACCTTGGGCCCCTTCCTACCTAGTCCGTTTTTTCTACTCAAGGCATTTAAAGTCCCATCTCTTCTCTTGGAGAGTTTTTTGGACCTTTTTGGACTTTTCTCAAACTGGATTCCACCTCCACCCTTTCAAATTTATCTTTTTTGTTGTATGGGATCGGTCTGTGCTTGGCATGTCTTCTGAAAAGTTTTTCAGAATTTATCTAGAGGCTATGATGACTAATCCTTCTGTCCCTAATTTTTTTCTCATTGGAATTGTGATTTCAAAATCAGAATTTTTTTTTTAAAGAATCTCTCTAACATGGGATCATACTTATTTTTTTTCTCTATGAATATTTTGAAATCTCCTTTCCCAAAGCCAAGGTCACATCTAAATCTGCCCAGCAAATATAATTATAATGATTATAGAAAAAGCAGATGTCTGAAAAAATAGAAACAGTTTCAAAGAGCTGTCAGTCCTACCAAGAGGGTAAGGGAGGGTTATGGCTGCCAGTTTAAGCCTGTTGGCAGGCCGAAGTTAGAAGATATAAATGAGTATTAATCTATTGACCTATTTGGCTTTAAAAAGGAATCTTGAATGGGTGAGACGCTGTAGTTATTCTCTGTTTTACACACTCCTGAAGCAGCCAGAGTTAGCAGATCTGTTGTAATAAGAATACCAGGGTTCTCTCCATTCAGAAGTGCTCTGCAAAGAAGCTTCACCTGATTTGCTGAGTCCCAACTATATATCAGGCACCGTACTAACTGCTTTAGATCAATAACTTGTTCAAACCATTGCACAGGGGGACACTGACAAATTGAAAAATGGGTTTAAGGGCTCAAGGCTAGTAAGTTTGAACTTGCAGGATTTGAACTCATTAACTCTTGAATCCAACATCTGTGTGTTTTGGGTCATGTGTTTTTCTAAATGATCATCCTAGGCAAATCCTCAAAGCAAAATCTTTCCTGAGATTGATGGAAGGGCCCAAGATTTTGCACATACTGTGTTTTCGGATTTTCATTTATGCTTCTGACACTGAGTTTGAATTTTCCAGTGCTGCTTAGTCCAGTTGTGAACACTTTGTATACAGTGCTCTCTGCTCACTAAATTTACACACACACACACACACACACACACACACACACACACATTAGGATGTTTCCAGTCCAAAGCCAGCAATTAAGAGGGAAAATGTGTAAATTTCCATTATGTAACTTGACTTCTTGACTTTGGAATCATGCTTTTTCCTGAATATCTTCTGAGTAAATTGATTTTGTCTGGACACATCATTTGCAAGGATGATTACCGCGCTATCACAAAGCTGTCATCTGCATGTTTTCATTTCCTAAAGGTTATGCAGTAAGAGCAACAGATAAGGTAAAACATCTAGTTAATGAATACTTTGAAACATTATAATAATTAAAATTATATGAACTCTTTATGCATTTTGATTGTGATGTATATGTAGCATATCCTCATGGACAAGTATATACAATCATTTTAGATTAATATAATAGGGGGAAAACTAACATTAGTAAACTTTTAAAAGCATTTACATTTTTTTTAATGTTTATTTATTTTTGAGAGAAAGAGAGAGACAGAGCATAAACGGGAGAGTGGCAGAGAGAAGGAGGGAGGGGGACACAGTATCTGAAGCGGGCTCCAGGCTCTGAGCTGTCAGCATAGAACCCGACGTGGGGCTCGAACCCACAAACCATGAGATCATGATCTGAGCCACAGTCGGATGCTTAACCAACTGAGCCACCCAGGTGCCCCTTTAGAAGCATTTTCTACCTTGGACATCCATGGCCAGAAAAGTAAAGGTCCCTGGAGCTGCCATTACTTATTCAGAATTTCAATGTCAGTTGTGCAGTGAACGTGTTCATGCCCAGAGCATGGGAACAAATTTGCATTTTTGTATCAAGAAAGAAGCTTTCTGGGGCGCCTGGGTGGCTCAGTCGGTTAAGCGTCCAACTTCGGCTCAGGTCGTGATCTCATGGTTCTTGTGTTTGAGCCCCACATCGGGCTCTATGCTGACAGCCAGCTCAGAGCCTGGAGCCTGTTTCAGAGTCTGTGACTCCCTCTTTCTCTGATCCTCCCCTACTCATGCTGTCTCCCTCTCTCAGAAATAAATAAATAAATAAACAAATAAATTAAAAGAAAGAAAGAAAGAAAGAAGAAAAGAAGCTTTCTTTTCCCTGTATCTAGTATTCTTACACTGACCAGAGTATAATTACCCAAGTCAAGTCATTGTTGTGTCTGTTGGATATGGTATGCACTTGTGTGTTAAAGAGAGAAAGCTACAGAGGGACAGAGAAAGAAAAGAGCTAATTTTGAAATAGCGATACTGCTCTCTGGACAAACAAACACAATCTTTAGGATTCCATTGTTCCCGAAATCTGGTTGTAGCTGAGCAGTATTTGTCTCTGCAAGCCGGTTTGCTCAAGGATTTCTAAGCTAGCTTCTTCTGAGTAGTAAATGAACCAAGGGAACTGAGAAAGCATCTCCCATCTGGGAGAATCACAGAATTCATCATCTGAGTGGGACCGTTCTGAGAGCAAACAAGGGGGCGCTATTGTCAGTTTGATGGGGACCACAGGCTTAATGGGAGAAAATCAAGTAGACTGGCTCTCCCTAGTCATATTAAGAGCTTGGTTTGGGGACAGCTCTGACAACATAGACCTGCAAGTACTATTTCACAGTGTCCCTCATTTCTGCAAATATACATGCGTTGTGGTGTGTGTGGAGGCGTCTTGACATGTTTGTAATGAACTGATGTCATATATCCACAGCATATAAAAATAGATTAACAGCCACATAAAAATACAATGCATAGGTAATTTTTTCCTAGGCCTTAATTTAGCTAGTGGGCTGGAAAATGTCAGCATGCATGGGGTTAAGAGACAGCTGATGCCTCATGGAAACTTTGTAAAACATTCTATTTATAAATAATTCTATTTGGATATCACATTTTCTATAATGCTATTGGCTTGTTTTATTTTTATACCTTAGAAAGTTTCCATGAAAGGGGATGAGCTCAGGGATCATTTTCTTTTAAAGTTTATACCTATTTCTGCTGGAGTCTCAACTCAGGTTTAAGGGCTGTGAAGACTTCAGTGTAAATTCTACAAGATAGAAATAAATTTGAGATGAGGAATGCCAAAGACAGTGTCAGATTCGTATACCTGTGTTATTGTTTTGACTCTAAGTTGTAACACATTGGGGACATTTGAAATCTTTAAACCATGCTATTAGGTATGGATAAATGATGGCTTCTAATTAAGCTTCAAATAAAAGGTATCCTTCTTCATCTTTGCGAAAAAGCCAGCACCGTAAGAACATGAGACGTAACCCATTGGTTGGAGAAAGAATTTGGAGTCTCAGGAAACTGCTAGAGATTTTTTTTTCCTTTTTCTTTTTTTTTAAATGGACAATACCGTGATCTCTTAGAAATGCATTCATGTTGTCAACATTCCTGAAAAGGGCCTCTGGAAATTTGGCAACTTGTGACTTAAAGCCCACCCCTATCTGCTTATAGCGATCCAATGCTTGAACAGATCCTAGGTTTAACTATACATAAGGAAACCTGTATTTTGTGGCTTCGAGGATCTGAGGGTGGGTAGAATAGGGTAGATTCACCCAGTTTTTGGAGACCCTCAATTCTTTCCTCCATGCAGACTATCCTCAGAGTCTATTGTGCATTTTGGGTCCATGCTCTATTTTCCACTACACCTTGTATTCAAACTGTGTTCCATTATCTTCACAAGCTGGGCCCAGGTCTTTCTCATCCGCTTTGTTTTACTTCTCTTCATACACTTAACACAATAGGTAACATTGGACTTAATTCCCGGGTGTTACTGTACCTCCTGGTTTTTGTTCAACCGTTCTTTCTGCCCAAAAATCTTTACTTCTTCAGCTCCTGCTTTTATCTTTACATCAAGATGCCTGGAATTCGTTACTTGTCCCTGCCCCCCCCCCCGCCTTACAGTCACCACAGTTGTGTCTCTGGGTTAATCTTCATGGTAGATGGGTTGTTAAGGAACCCCAGGGACAGTAAAGGAGTGGGGGAAGTATGGCAGTGATACATACAGTAACACTGAAAACGATAAAGATCAGGATCCATTTCCCAAAAATGTGAATAGATCATGTGGAAGATAGGTTTTCACTGATTCCAGTTGAAACTGGAGCAAATGATTATTAGAAAAGCATGGTAACTGGCTCCTGGGGGGCTCAGTTGGTTAAGTGTCTGGCTCTTGATTTAGGCTTCGGTCATGATCTCACAGTTCATGAAATTGAGCCCCGCATCAGGCTCTGTGCTGATAGCATGGAGCCTGCTTGGGATTCTCTCTCTCCAGATAAATAAGTAACCCTCAGCCCCCTGCCAAAAGCATGGTAAACATGGAGAACTGATGAGATAGATCCAACGTACAGAAAACCATCCTTCTTAAATAACAGGGTAAAAAGAGGTAGAAGAGAACCAAACTTAAGATATAAAAGAACTGTTCATAAAATTTAAAAGCCAGATAATACAAAGGACTTTTCATGTTGAAAGAGAACAATACTCTTTCTCTTTCTCTCTAAACACACACACACACACACACACACACACACACACACACGAGACGGGCTGGGGGAGGGCAGGGAAAATGAGAAAGAAAGATTGTTTCAGAGGATATATACCAAAATGTTAAGTAGCAACATCACCACTATTTATATAATGGTGGTATATACCGTTTGCTCATTTTTATCTCTTTACATACCTATATTTGGTATTTTTTGACTTGTACTATAACTTTATTGATAGATAAAATACAAGGGCTGCTTTATTGTAAAGATACTTCATCCGAAGTCCGATTTTCCCTTCAGCGCTGTTCTTTGTCAAAGCCTCTACAATCCAAATAAAAATCTATCACAAGACTTTGCTTTTTGTTCCTGTGCAGTCACATGTTTGGAAAGAAGCCCGCTGGTCCAAACTCAGACCACTTTCTTGGGGACTTTCAGTTGCCAACACTTTTCATACAGTTTTTTGATGTGAGCCGATTTTTATTCTTCACAAGAGTCATTCTTTGGATATAGATTCTGTACAAGGTGAATTATCCTGCCACTGATGTTGTTGTTTTGTGGGACTATGGTTTTCTCCCTTGAGAAAGGCTTATTGTTTGACCTCGTTCTTTTTGTTTTAGGTAGATTTCCCTTTGCTGGGATCCCAAGGGCTCAATTTCGAGTTTGTAGGAATTGAATGAAAATTATTTGCCAAATCTGTAAAAGAAAATACATGGGTGATAAATGTGTTACTTCCTGTCATAAAAACTGCTGGTACCTTCATACAGTCTCAGAATTTACCCTTATGAACTAAAGGCCATTCACTGTAATTCCCTGTGAGTCTTTGCCTAAGGTTTTATTTCTGGACCAGGAAACGTGATTGGCCTAAACTAAGTTGATGTGGGGTTGGGGGCATTGGGGAAGAAATAAAATCAGGAAGAATCTGGTAAAGTAATATTTTGTTTAGTACCGTTGACACACAGGTGTCAACTTAGTAATTTGTTTCAGGTATACAGCTTAGTGATTTGACAGGTTTATACATTGTGTTATGTTCACCACAAGTGTGGCTTCTATCTGTCCCTTAAGATCACTATTACAAGAATTCGGTGAGATAAGAGATCATGGTGAAATAGGTGGGTTCAGAAAGTGAGTGATGTGGATAGCTAGGAGGAGCCAATGTGTGGGATGAGATATTGGAAATTAAGGATCCATATAGATAGAGTGGTTTTGTATTATAACAAATATCTAAGGTGCAACCATCAGAGTGGGTGATTGATTTTTTGACACCTTAAGAATTTAATTTCTTTAATACTCTGTCTACAATAACCTAAAGATAAAGTTAATTTTGTAAATATGGAATTTTAGGAAGTACTTGGCTAAGGAAGTATTGAAAGGTGTGTTATATGAAGTGTCCCAGGATGTTAAAATTGTTTAGGCAAAGTTATAAAATTATGACAAATGAAAATTTTGTCAACAGCAAGAAGGCCTAATGCATCATTTAAGAAATTGTACATTGATCAATAACAATCATTGATCATTCTTAGAAAACTCATCACTAATCCAAGTTCAATGGATAAAGCATTGTATTTGGAACCTGGAGATCTATAAACTAGATCTCGCTGCTCCAACTCAGTTGTAGATATCAGAAAATCAAGCAAACTTGATATTCTGATTAAATATTGTGGCTTTAGTGGGACCCAGAACTCTGAAAAAAAAATGCTGTTACTTCCTAAATCACATTCAAATACTCATTCAATTGGAAATCCTTTGAAGATCAGGTTTTATGCATCTTGATGATGCCTTCTGTCCTGAGCACTATAGCTGACCCATGGTGGGTGCTCATATATGTTTGTTAAATCAAACAGTTGAAGATCATCAGACCAAGATTCACACAAGGTCAGGGGCTTGGAAACAGATATAGACAGTGCAACATAAACCTCATGGGATACTGTCAAAACATAGGTCTTATGCTTTGGCATAAGGATTCTTTGGCAAAGTGACTTTCTCCACGATCTCATGCCTTACTTGTAGAAAGGGAAAACAGGTGTCCTAACGTCTGTTCCACTGTTTCCAGGAAGTACCTCACATACATTTCTCAGACAATGACTTGGACAGTAACTGCTAAAATTAAGTTCTTGGAGAGCAACTTGGTTCTGTGATAGAAGCATGGAGGTGAGATGTACAGATAAGCCAAATGGTAAATTTATATTCTCTCTTTCTAATCATCCACCAGGATGACTAACAAGCAGGAAAACAATCACAAATCAATGATTTTATGTCATATATGTCAAGAAACCAATAATCATGCAGCCTTCTCTACCTGAAAGAATTGCAGTAGTATATTGAGTAGCTATATCTTGCATTGCTACTATATTCGCATTGCATAAGTCACTGAACCATTTCTATTGTTGAGCATTTAGGTTGTTTCAAAAATTTTTAATATAAACATCCTTAATATGTAATCGCTTTTATTTTTTATTATTTTTTTTTTTACAAATAGTTTATTGTCAAATTGGTTTCCACATAACACTCAGTGCTCATCCCCACAAGTGCCCTCCTCCATGCCCATCCCTCCTCCCCCCTACATCCATCAGTCCTCAGTTTTTGTCAGCATTCAAGAGTCTCTCATGGTTTGCCTCTCTCCCTTTCCCCCACCATTTCCCCCCTTCTTCTCCCCCTTGTTCCTCCGTCAAGTTCCTCCTAATCCTCCTATACGTGCAAACATATGGTATTTGTCCTTCTCTGCCTGACTTATTTCGCTCAGCATAACACCCTCAAGGTCCATCCATGTTGCTACACATGGCCAGATTTCATTGTTTCTCATTGCCATGTAGTATTCCATGGTATAGATAAACCACATCTTCTTGATCCATTCATCTGTTGATGGACACTTAGGCTCTTTCCATGTTTTAGCTATTGTGGAGAGTGCTGCTATGAACATTGGGGTACATGTGCTCCTATGCCTCAGCATTTCTGTATCCCTTGGGTAAATTCCTAGCAGTGCTATTGCTGGGTCATAGGGGAGTTCTATTGTTAGTTTCCTTAGGAACCTCCACACTGTTTTCCAGAGGGGCTGTAATAGCTTTTATTTTTTTAATATGTAATAGATTTTAAAAATTAAAAGTAAAAATAAAAGCATTAGTGCTAGAGAAATACTGGCGTAAAACTATATGCACATATTTGGACATTTATCCTCTTATGTTTTTAGACAATATTCTAAAAGTGTGAATGTGGGTCAAGGAATATTCACATTTTACATCCTCTCTATAAAAATTCTGCTACAAGACCCTGTATTCTTATTCCCTCACCATCTCTTTTTAATCTTGTCAATTTGATAGATTAATGATACTCTTTCTTTGATTGGTCTTCTTTTCTCTCTTTTATTTGGTCAACATCAAGGAAGATCATCTTCTCATTGTTATTGTTCAGATCTCAGCTCAGATATCACCTCCACGAAGACGTCTTCCCTGAGTTTTTATCCAGAGTAGCCTCTCTGGTGTCATTTTCCCCATTTTTTTAAATTGCATGTTTGCATTTAGTTTCCTTGAGCATTTATCATGATTGTTGTTTTAATTTTTTTATGTTTATTCATTTTTGAGAGACAGAGAGAGACAGAGGGTGAACAGGGGAGGGGCAGAAAAAGAGGGAGACACAGAATCTGAAGCAGGCTCCAGGCTCTGAGCTGTCACCAGGTCTTGAACCCATAAACCACGAAATCATGACCTTAGTGGAAGTCAGCCACTTAACTGACTGAGCCACCCAGGTGCCCCATGATTGCTATTTTAGTTGGATTTTATCATTATGTCTTGTTACTTTCAATAATGATATGCTTACATGGCAAAGGGATTGCTGTTCTTCTTGCTTTTCAGCATGTTATTTCATTTTATCCACTTAACACATCTGTAGGAAGAATACCATTGTGTCCATTTTACAGATGAGGAAACTGAGGCTCTGAGGTGTTGGGTGACTTGCCGAACATCACAGGGCCATAATATAGTGCACGTACAGTTTTAACCCGCAGCTTAGAGAATTTCAGTTGCCCAAAGGGACACAGAGCTAGTAAGTTGAAAGACAGCAATTCAAACTCTAGTATATATTCCTAAGCTTGAATTTAATGGACTCACTGACTAATCACTACAATTTACCTATAGATATCTCTTTTCTGGAATCTCCACTAGATTTCAGAGTCAGGCTCTAGCGGCAATTTCCAGGTTTTTCTTTCTCACTTTAAACCACAAGGCTCTGTTCAATTAGGATATTTTACTTAGCTCAATATTTTCACAGGTGAAGAATTGAAAAGAGGCGTTAGTTCAGTCTATGAAGCATACCTTATTGTAAATGATTTATGTGTTACATTCAATGTTATAAGGGAATTTGCAAATGGACATACAAAATAGATCATACATATGGCTTTCTCTTTATTTTCTCTTTTCTCTTTCACCAACTGCTTCAATTTTTTCAAAATAAGCCTGGGAAAAGTTAGTGTTGTTGTTGTTTTTTTAAACTATTAATCATAGAGTTAACCTTAGGGGTTGAAATAGAGTATTTTGAAATGATTTTTTTTTCCTAACCAGGGGAAGGGCTCAGGAGCCAGTAAGGCTCAAGTTCCAAACACAAAGTGTATAAATAAAATCAAACATTATCTTCATCATCAAATATCCATAAATCTTCTCTCAAATCTTGCTACCACATTTCTTTTACTTTTCCAATTTTTTTCCCTATTTCCTCTTAAAACAGCGCCTATAACTTGCCTCAGTTACTGGCTCTGACCTTCCTTTTCATACAAAGAAAATTCTGTTCTATGCGTGTGGTCTCTTCAATTTTACGAGTTCTTTCCCTGACACGTTTTCCCTCTCTGACATCTAGAAGAACACTTTACATTTAAATCTTACATCATTCCTCACTTGTGGCCTCTTGTATCACCTCAGGCTCACATGGGAAATCAGTTGGAAAAAGAAACTTCTCTATACTTTTCATTGGTCATGTTACTTTTCAAAGCATTATTTGGGCACTACTTTGAAAACTGAATGAAACTTTGGAAATCTCAGGCTATTGAATACTTACAGGGTTAAAAAACTCCTTATCTTGCAGAGTATATAGGTCCATGACCTAGGGATGAAGGGGTCTGCTATTCGATACATCCCTTGAGAGTGACTTTTCCTTTATTTTTTCTTTATTTTTTTAATGTTTATTTTTGAGAGACAGAGAGTGAGTGGGGGAGGAGCAGAGAGAGAAAGAAACACAGAATCTGTAACAGGCTCCAGGCTCCAACCTGTCAGCATAGAGCCCGATGTGGGGCTCGAACTCATGAACTGTTGAGATCATGACCTGAGGCGAGTCAGACTCTTAACCAACTGAGCCACCCAGGCGCCCCAGGAGTGCTTTTTTCAACCCATCGGGACCACAAAGAAAGAACAGTATCCTCTAAACCATTTTTTTCTTTATTCTAGATCTTTATTGAGTTCTTTTTTGTAACTATTAGGAAATAGTTAAACTCTCCACTCAAATATTATATAATTATGTACTTCACCACATAGACTTTCCATGTGAAGGGGTGAACAGGACTTGCATGATAAATCCTGGAAACTGAGTGGAGCAGACCAGTAAAACCACTGAGAACAAAAACATGAACATTTCTCCAACTCTTTCAGTGAGATTGCTCTAGTCCTGATATGGCTCAAAGTGTTCCAAATCCAAAACGATAATCTAAAATACACATTAAATATTATCAGTGAGCGATTTCTATGGATCCATTCTCTGGATCACATGCTTTCCAGAAAGGTCATTCGATCTAGTTTATAGTTTAACTTACCCATCACAGGATAAACAATGTTTACACCAAGCTTTCAAAATAGCACTTTATTTTTTTTTGCTCCATAGATTCTAAGTTCAAAACAAAGCAGCCATCCAAGAGTTTCAATAAATCAATGCCCTAAAATGGACAGTACCTAAACTGTATTGATTATAGAAGTATATCTGAAATAAACATCTTTATAACCTTTGTATCCACTTCGGCTCCATTCTAGTGGGAACTGTGAAGCCGAATCCTAATGGGTGCTAAGTATATTAGGTGATGAGTATCTATTTGCTCATCTTTCTACAGTTCAGGAAAATACTGAGAAAAGATAACTTCTAAGAATTTAATAATTGTGCTGTTTTTCATTCCCCTCCCTTTGCCTATAACTCCAGGGAACACCATCTCATTCTTAACCTTTTACCACATTTCACTGGATTGAACACTACCACTAGCTCTCATTTAAAACCCCTTTCTGAGCCCCTGGGATATTACATGTTTGTTTCATTGATATATGAATATCTAGCAGTCGAAAGCACAGCTTAACTTCCAAAGCATCTACCTTTCTTCCTTTGATTTGTAGTTTTCTATGCTGACCTCTTCAATCCAACACCAGATGTCCCTGACTCCTCTTAGAGTCGATCAGCTTGGGAACTCTTATTTCTTCCCTCTCCGGTTCTATATTGCCTAAATTGTTTGGCGTTTTGGAAGGGCAATTCTGTAAATCTCATAGCAAGTTAAGCAATAGTCAAGTGCACAGAGAAGAAATTGAATTTGAGAAAAATCAACTAAAATACTAGGCAACAAAGCACACGGTCAAGAAAATGAGATTGCCATTTTTATTGCCTTAGTTCAGGTATGGTTTTACCTCTTCTTGGCTATGTGATCTTGAGCATGTAATTCATTCTCTATAGAATTTAGCTCCTTAATGCTTCAAACTGAGGGTAGTTATAGGAATTATCTTATAGCTTAATCCCTTGCAGAATTTAACAGTTTCTGGTACATAATGCACCCTCATTGTTTTCACTAATAACGGTAGTTTTTGCGATTCATGGAAAATTTGGGAAATGGTAAATTTATCTTCACCAGCATCTTTAACTCAAAATCCCTTAAGTACGTCTCTGCAATGCAAATGACAAAGAGAAAATAGATTTGGCCATGTTTTTGTCATGGAACTTTTCTTGTGAGGGCAGAGGATCAATTGATATTAATTTGAGATTTCTTTTTTCGTGTCACATGTACCTTAAGTTGCCAAAGTCAGAGCAGGGAACACATAGAATGTGTCTGAATATTAAGTTGATTCACTACCAATAAATTCATGGCCTGACCTCCTCAGGGCCCTTGGAATTTGAACACATGCAACCGAGAAAAAGAACAGGTTGGCATTTAAAAAGTGTTTATGTTTGCAAGTTTTCAGCAATATTTTGAATCACATTGTATCTCCAGCATTGCCTGCAACAGCCAAGTGCAATGTAGATAGGTATTCAGGTTACTTATTTGCTGGGCAAACTAACTGCTGTCCAGTTAATGCCTATGAGTTGGAAATGGGATGTCGCTAGTTGCTCTACTTGAAGTAAAACGGGAAGGAGAAAATGCCAGCATGAGGCTGGTGGTGCTTTATTAAGGGATACAGTCATTCACATGGAATAGTAGTGGTATTCCATGTTAATAGTACTTATTTGGATGACCATTTTAATTTATAATAATATACTCACTAATAGTGCCAATTCAGGTTTGCCTATGCCTAGATAATATGTATTCTTGTTAGTACTCTCAGCCCATAAACAAATCAAATCCTTCAAAACAGTATCTATCAATGCTATGCCCTAAAAGAAAATTTAAAAGGAAGTGAAGATAAAATTGCTTCCAGTTAAATCAGAGCTATTGCAACAATGATACCTTAGGTTGTCGAGAATTGAAATTGACTCTATTAAAATAGTGCCACTCTACACTGAACAATGAGACCATCTTTTATACTGTCTTGAAATATCTCAGAATCCTTATCTGTTTTTCCTGGAGATGGTCACATACATAAAAGCATTATCAAAAATCTAAGGTGGCATCATTTTACAGGCAGGCACAACTTTCTTCATCCTTTGGAGATGTGAATGCTTTTAGGACATATTAACTTTGTCCACACCCACCCTGATGGAATGGACCTTTTCCATTCCAATATCACTTTTCTCCTTACGTTGAATCCAGATAGTGGCTCTCTAAATTTTGTCTCCCACACTATTAGCTGCTCACTTTTCAAGACTATTAAAATTGGGTTGTTAAAACTTCTAGAAGGTGCCTCTAATTGTCAAGTTAGTCATCGAAAGCAACATAATGATTATCATGTTTCGGGGAGAAAAAATGAAGTCGTTTGCCCTTGTCATATAGAGAACTTGCAACGACACCAGCATCCATCCTCCAAATAACCCCAACACCTTTATGTTAATTGAGGAGTCCTCTGAGTGAAGATTGTGCGGTCACAGTCTTGTTGCTTCCTGTTTATAAATACACAGAGTAGACTCTAATTAGACTCTAGAGGAAATGATGCCCAGGGAACGTATTTGGAAGACGTGGACGTGCTTCAACAATTCAAGTCTGTGCAGAAAAGGGTTGGCATTGTTGTGCTATGTGATATGCCTATCTTTATTTCCTTCCTAAGCTTTAGCAAATAAATGATACTCTAATAAAGGAATACAGACAGAAAGGTGATTTAAGTTACATGTTCTCGATATAAA
Source organism: Crocuta crocuta (assembly GCF_008692635.1). Classification (NCBI taxonomy): domain Eukaryota; kingdom Metazoa; phylum Chordata; class Mammalia; order Carnivora; family Hyaenidae; genus Crocuta; species Crocuta crocuta. The sequence goes on along the minus strand of NW_027532607.1, from coordinate 7,596,393 downwards.
TGAGATGAATTGCTTTAGCATAGCGCACCTGTTTCGTTGTGCACAATAAACAAACTACTGAATGTCACTGGAGCGCATTCACTTTCATGGTGATTGAGAGAATAAGATCAGGTGTGGTATTTGCCTTTGTATAGAATTTTCCCCTTGTAATGATACTTAATCATTGGGGCATATAACATTTCAGGGGACATTAAGTTACCATGCTGGAAGGCTGACAATGGTCCCTAAGCAAAAACTAGAAAATATTCTTCAAGCTTTTTTTTCATTCTGTTAATTAAAGAGAATTATAATAATCTTCTGCTACCATGCATAAAACCCACTAACGTTGAGTGAGTTAAACTTCTCCTGTAATTATATGTACTTCAAAGACCAATACCTTCCTAGTAATAAGTGATCTTGTGACTCCAGGATACATGCTTCAAGGTACAGAAAAAGGAATGAATACATTTCNGGAAACTATTAAAAATGGGATAAAAAAAAAAAAAAAAAAGAACGTTGTCTCACGTGGCCACACTTCACTGTACCCTGTACCGATGCAACTGGAAATCCTCTAACCATTGTTTGCTCACTGAATATATACCATACTGCTTTATTACATATGTGCATAAGGTACACCAGCAGAAGACAAAACCGCTTAAATACATATTTTAAAAGTCCGCTCAGAACTCACCATGAAAGCTCAACATTTGTTTGCTTTTCCAGATCCTTGGAGAGTGTTGAATTTTTTAAGTGATTCGTCTGATGTATTTTGATCTCTCCAAAGCATTAATAACAAAATGACACATTTAATCTTATGTATTTAGATCTTGCTAATTAAGAAATGATAAAAATTCAGATAGTCTAGGCTAAGATTTACCTTTGTGATATGTGCAGGGGACATTTTTCAGTGGCAGGAGTGACAAAGATAGCAGGGAGATGTTTGATCTCCATCACAAAGACTTCTGAGCTTTCAGTGTTTGTGTTGAAGTGCCTGGGTGGCTCCGATGGCGAAGCGTCAGACTCGTTGATTTAGGCTCAAGTCATGATCTCACGGTTTGTGGGTTTGAGCACCCCATCTGGCCCTGCACTAACGGTGCAGAACCTGCTTGGGATTCTCTCTCTCCTTCTCTCTGTCCCTCATCTGCTTGTGCTCTCTCTCTCTCTCAAAATAAATAAGTAAACTTAAAAAAAAGTTTGTGTTAATCACATGTTTTGACATGCCAACAGTGAATGTAATCTTAAACTTATTCTAATCTAAAGCCAGTCTCCCAGATAACACTTTTGGTAATTACTGCCTATATTTATTTAATTTTGTAGGATTTGAAATTATTGCGTATTTTGAAGATGACAGAAATATAAAAATACACAGTTTAAAACATATAGATATCAGCAATCCAAGCTGGATTTTTATCCCAAATATTGCTTTAATCAGAAGGAAATTTGTGGTGCCTGCGTGGCTCAGTCGATTAAGCATCCGACTTCAGCTCAAGTCATGATCTCACAGTTTGTGGGCTCGATCCCTGTGTGGGGCTCTGTGCTGACAGCTGGAAGCTTGTAGCCTGCTTCAGATTGTGTCCCCCTCTCTCTCTGCTCCTCCCCAATTCGTGCTCTGTCTCTCTCTGTCTCTGTCTCTCTCTTAAATAAATAAATAAATAAATAATAAACATTAATAACATTTAAAAAAAGAAGTAACTTTTAATTTTATGGTCCAGTTTGAACAATCTCCATCCAAGAGATTGTAAGGACTATGGGGACACTTATTTCTAGACAAAATCAGATTGTGGAGTTCAAATCCTATCTCTGACATTAGCTAGCAATTGAACCCTAAGAATATTAGTCTGTCTGAACCCTTCCTTACTTATAATTATAATACCTAATCCATAACCTTATCATAAAGATCACTTGAATTAATATAGGGACAGGCTTAGAAAAATAACTGAAACATAAGAATATATGTGTTTGCCATTGTCATTAACTAGTAAGAGTACGTATTGGGGTGGGGGAAGAGAATATGAGAGAGCAAGAGGGAAGGAAATGGGAAAGAAGGAAGGAAAGGAAAGAGAAACCAGCATTACTTTCCATCATGATATTAGTAAAAGCATAGAGGAGAACTCATGCCAGCATCATTGCACTTTGTTGGAATTAGTCTCAATTTTCCATTTTACTTTGCTTTTGGAGACTTTGTCCAGGTTTCCATCAGGTGTCTCAAATGTCCAAGGATAGCAAATTAAAAGGGTCTGTTGGAATCTGTTTTTTAATGGAGTATGCTTATTAAATCAGAGCAATAGTTCATGACACTAATAGTGCTGTCATATATAAATGGATTATGGCTCTGATCAAGGATCAGAAAATATATCTAATTTAAGGCGAGTGTTTGTGTGTGCGTGTGGGTGTGTTGCTCCGTCTCCCACAGACTCTCTTAGGAAAACAAAGGTTGCATCTGTGAAACACCCAGCAGGGGTGTGGGGTAGGCCTGGATGGAACTGGCAACCTTGTACTTAGCATATATCTCCTATTCAACTAAACTAGCTGGCCACAAGCAACTACATAGTAATCTGACTCGCCAAATTTTATATCTTCTGCCATTAAACCCCATGGGTGAAAATAATTTAATGATCAATTGCTAACCTCAACATATAAAGCAAAGTTAGTAATAATATACTTATTATTCATTTTCCCATTAGAATTTAGATCACATGGCATACATGCAGTCAGTAAAACAGTATTAAAAGAACAAAAAAGAGCATAAGCTGTTGTGTAATATAGGGTGCTCTATGTTCATAATCCTACTGTATGGCAACAGAGAGGCAGATACATAGCGAAATTAAATGGAAAACTCTCAATATAAGCACGATTTGTGGTTCTGTTGCTTTTTGCATAGAAGTAACGTCCAGTGTGAGGCATCTGGGTGGCTCAGTCAGTTAAGCGTCCGACTTAGGCTCAGGTCATGACCTCACAGTTTGTGAGTTCGAGCCCCACGTCTGGCTCTGGGGTGACAGCTCAGAGCCAGGAACCTGCTTCAGATTCTGTGTCTTCCTCTCTCCCTGCCCCTCCCTGCTCACACTCTCTCTCTCACTCTCTCTCAAAAGTAAAGAAATATTAAAAATGTTTAAAAAGAAAGAAAAAAGGCAAAGGCAACATGCCATTTGATTGCAGAAAGTAGAAAACTTTAGTTAGAATCCTTTATCTAGTCTCTGCAAACCTCTCTATCTAAGATAATTTGAAGAACAAAATGCAGTCAGTTGGCCAAGAAGTCAGATTACTATTTTGTTATCACTAAACAATATCAGTGGCATACAAGTGTTGCCTGAATAAGCTCCTAGACCAGGTATTATGTTCAGTTTGGTCTAATATTTTGTAAACGTCACATAGCCATAAGAGAGCTGTGTAGACATAATTTAGGCCTTAGTTTTATTTTTTAGCAAGTTCTTTTCTCCTAGTTTTCTATTCTTAGAAAAATAAGTGAATACAAAACTTGATTTTGCACAGTTGGCTTGGAATTCAAGAAACAGGAGCTTGAGATGGATGGACGAGTATAATTTTTCAATATCAATAATTTCCTGGACTAGCATTCTTCAGGGAAAATGCCGGACATGGTTGACAAAGAACATTAATGAGCCTCTCATTCCCCCAAAGGATAGAGGGGTGTAGCTAACAGATACATTTTACTGTGTTCTGCTGTTTTACGGGTTGCTTACTGTTTTAAGTTACCTCTCTGTTGTTGTTATCAAGCTCTAAAATAATGACTAATAGCTCTTTATCTAATGCTTTCCCACTGGGGTAATGAGGAGTTTAGTTCCAGCCCATAGATCCTGCTGGATAATGGTTTTCTTGGATACCAGGTTACATTTTGCATAATTGGGTAACAAGCTACTTCTCGAGGCATTAAATCAATTAATTCTCTGTTTCACTTAGAGCCTGACTAATGCACCCTATTGACTCATCTTCTACTAAGGGTTCTGCTTGAAGAAATGGATAGTGGCCAAAAGAACATATTTCCTGGAAAAGAATGGTATCTCTGTGGTTTGCCAAGGATCAGGGCAGATCATGTGATTCTAGGTTTAATAATTTTTGACTTCAGACCAAAACGCTGTTTTGTTTTGTTATTATGATATGGAGTTTTAAGAGATTGGGTCAAATTTTGGGTCTTAACCTTTGGGTCCTGGATAAACAAGAGTTGTGCCTTGCAAAGGTACCCACAGGGTACCATGAGCAGACAATACCTCCCCAAGAAGCCATAGTTTAGAGGTCTATCAGGCAATGTCAAAACTGGGCACATTCGACATGAGTAGATAGAGGGACATGCAAGCCATCAAGCTAAAAAAAGAAGGCTTTTATCTATCTATGAGGATAGATTTCTGCATCTGTGGTGGACATTTAGCTTCTGATTTTTCAGGACACATTCCTATGAAGTTATATTAAATACAGTTGCAACCAGTAAAACAATTTTTCCTTTCACATGAAGCTGAACGTAAAGCAATATACACACACTTGTCTGCATGTACATTGGTAGCATCTGAAAACTTGCATAATATGAATGCCTGACTCCCACCTCTAGACATTCTGTGACGGTCCAGGGTGCAATGTGGGCATCAGGAGGTTTTAAATCTTCCCCATGTGATTCTAATATGCAGCTAAGGATAAGAACTTCTGAACCAAAGTGAGGTGGGGGTGGACAGAATATGGCAAGTAGAGAGAAAATAGTTTGTGGAACTCAGATTTCAGAAAAACATTTTTAATTTCACAAAGTAAAACAACCTGGAAATAAGCCTCAGGACCTCTGATACCAAGTGGACGAGTTAACTGTTATAGTCCCACCGTATCTTGTTATTCAGTGTTGAAAAAAATGAATAAAATCCAACCCCCCACATCTGCATTGATAAATCTTACAAATAGAACATTGATTGGAAACCTGCAAACTGCAGAAGAAAATATTTAACATGATATTTATATGCAAAGCAAAAAATGCCAAACACCTATTTTAGGGAAACAAACATTTATTTTCAGACTATAAAGAAAAGGCAGCAACCAATGAATACAAAAGCTCAGAGTAGCAATTACCTTTCAGAGAAGGATACTCAGGAGCTTCAAAGCTCTTGGTAATATTCTGTTTCTTCTGCTAAGTGGTAGGCATAATTTTTAAAAAGGAAATTCTTCTATGAAACTTGCTATAATTCCTTTGTGATTACTTTAATCCATTTTGCTTTAAGAGCCTCATGACTCACTAAAAGTAAGAGTTCACAAAATGAAGGTGTGTTAATGCAGTTTGAATGTGTGACCTTAAACAAGGGGAAGAATTTCAAGATGTTATAAAAGGTTAGGGAACATGAATTAAAAAGCAGCTCTTAGGAGCTCATAGAGTACTCTCTTCTTAAATTATTAGGTGCAGGATGAAGATAGAAAGACAGGGACAGAAGAAAGGGAAAGATCGAAGGAGAGTGACTGATATTCCCTCCCTCAAGTTGAAAATGAAAATACAGGTTTCATCTCTTGAATTATTGAATATAGACTTTGGACTTTGTAAGTAAGAGTTAGAAAGTGTGGGTATAGACTTAATCTCTTTATGACTTAAGTTTTCTTATATTTAAATGGCAGGGTGCCTGGGTGGCTCAGTTGGTGAATATCCGACTTTGGCTGAAGTCATGATCTGGTGGTTTGTGAGTTCAAGCCCTACATTGGGGTTGCTGCTGTCAGAGTAGAGCCTGCTTCAGATCCTCTGTCCCCCTCTCTCTGTCCCTTCCCCAGTCACATTCTCTCAAAAATAAATAAACATTAAAGAATAATAAAATGGCAATAATAACTGTAGAACATACAAAGCACTTACAGTGACTGACACAGATAAATACTCATACATGTCAGTTTTTCTTTTTGTGTTTGTTATTCATTGGTCATTTGGTTCTTTAGCTTCTTGCCCTTCTATCTTTGGTTTCTTCCAAGCCTACCTGGATGCAAAACTGAGAATCTCTTAGTTTTACTGTGAACCTTGTTTTGAGTACGTTTTATGAGCGATGGAGGAGGATTTTCCATATCATACCTCAAAGCAACCACTTAAATATCGTTAGTGACTTATGTTGCTCCATTGAGCCCCTTCGATGATGCTATTATGGTGGGGTTGCCCAGGTCACTCTGTCTTCTCTCTTTTCTAGTATGCAGAATAGGTCCCCTGTTACACAGGCTAACTTACTCTGTTCTAATGTCTACCCCGAAGTGTACAGAGAAAATTAAATAGCTGCTTTCTACAAAGCGGCTATTCACTTGGGATTCTCTCTCTCCCTCTCTCTCTACCCCTGCCCTGCTCATGCATGCGCGCTCTCTCTGTCTTTCTCAAAATAGCTACCTTGTGCTAGCAGCACGGACATCACCTAGGAGCTTTGTAGAAACAAAGACTCTGAACTCTACCACGGCCCTACTGCACCAAATTTGTTTTGTTTTCTTTATGAATATAATTTATTGTTCAAATTGGCATTATGCTGAGCCAAATTTGTTTTAACAAATCCCTAGGTATTGCTTATGCCCTGTACAATTTCAGAAGCAGACTCTGCACCACAGAATTCAGCAGCCATGCCAGCAGATGAAAGATCATCGATCTTTTCACCTGTTTTCTTTTTTGTACTTTTTTAAAAAAATGTATTTTGAGAAAGACAGAGAGAGCGCGCATGCATGAGCAGGGCAGGGGTAGAGAGAGAGGGAGAGAGAGAATCCCAAGAGGCTCCAGAGCCCGACACAGGGCTCAATCCCATGAGCCATGAGATCATGAACTGAGCAGAAATCAAGAGCTGGAAGCCACCCAGGCACACCCCCTTTTTTTTTACTTTAATATAAAATTGCAGTCTTCATCAACCACAGCTCCATACAACTTAATCAAAACACTTATTTTATTTACTGCAGTTGATATATTTTTGGATAGGTTCTCTTTGTAATTTTCTAAATATTAACATTTTAACTCACAGAAAGCATTTTTTATTCTGAGGGATAAAAAAGGTTTAATTTTGGGGCAGCTGGGTGACTCAGTTGGTTAAGCGTCTGACTTCGTCTCAGGTCATGATCTCACGGTGTGTGGGTTTGAGCCCGGGTCAGGCTCTGTGCTGATAGCTCAGGGCCTGGAGCCTGTTTCAGATTCTGTGTCTCCCTCTCTCTCTGACCCTCCCCTGCTTATGCTGTCTCTCTCAGAAATAAATAAAGCATTAAAAATTTAAAAAAAAAACACATTTTCTAAACAAACATAATATTCTTCCCAAGAGGAATTCTGAAAGACAGATTTCTATCTGCCATTTATCATCATCATTTAAAGTCTGCTGTAGTACCTTCAGTACTAAATAAAATAATTACTGGCCATTAATTTTTCTTCTTTCTCTTTCTTGCTCATTGATCTAGTGTTATGATGCTGGCACTACTAGAAAGACAAACTTTACATTGAGAAGAATTCAGAGGGATGAGTTCAATTTGGCTCCCTGATGAAAGTTATGAGACATCTTGGCTTGATAGTCCTGATGGAAATGACTGAACTTTGACCTGCTTACAGTATAGATTATTAGTAAAGAAAACATGTGAAATATTGTATCTCTAACACCTTCTGTGTAGAGAATCTTGTTCAGAATGATTGTAAAACAACTGTTGTTTTCCAAGAATACTGATTTTTGAAGATTCTAGGTCAATAAATATCACCCTATCATATCTGGGAGTTTTATCTCTGGTTAACTTCACCCTTTTGCTGGCTGCTATCTGCCCTATTTCACCTTCTGTCTTCATGATGTCAGCAGTAATAAAGATTACCAGTGCCTAACCAGGATGCAGGAAGGTATTTATCACTGTACTCAGGTATTAAGGGAAAAAGAAATTTTAAAGTTAGTTGAAGACCCATAAAAATAGTTCATGCCTACAAAAAAAAGATATCTACTTTCCTTCTATTTATGTAAGTTCTTGAGATATTTTTTTGCCTTCCACTGATTCTGAAAATTATAGGGTAGTAAATGTTTCTAGAGAGACCCAAATTCCTTAGCTGCATTCTCATTCTTGTGTTGCCTGCTTTGGTGATGGTTAAACTCTACTGCATCAAGCTTGTATTGCTTCTATATATTGAATTTTGAAACCAGGTTATTCTTACGTAACGCTCTTTCTTGAAGAGATAGTCCAAACTGCTCTTCCGTGACTTTCCACATTAAGAACAATGTGACCCTGAGGCCCAAGAATATTATTTTAAGTTTTGGGAAAGGAATTGCTTCTTTCCTCCTGGTCATACAAAATAAGGACCTTGTTCATTTTTTTTTTTCTTTTTCACTTATTCCAAACCACGGAAGCTTAATATCTACTATGTCTGTGGCCCCGTACGTTAACTACAAAAGTCATTTTTTGCATGTTTCCCATCCGGTCCGATTCACTGCTGGCTGACACTTCTCATCAAGAAGGGTAGAGAACATGCATGGCTTGAAGGTTTTCACCTTGCTCTACAGCTGTGTTAATCTCTGGCTGTTCTTTTTTCTACCGAGCAAGACCATGGCAAGCTGGTGGGAGGTGTATAAGGAAGGGGATGAGGAGGTTATGTTAAGAGCTTGCAAAGCCCTTGCTATCCTGGGACTTAACATCTCCTAAATAAAGTGGGCTTTCAGCTCAAGCCTTATTTAAAAAGGAAAAAAAAAAATTCTTCTGCAGATGAAACAGATGCCAGATGGAAACAACTCTAGTGACTTGCTCCAAACAGGCCTGCAGCTGTTAACTTCTTCCATAACTTTTTCCAGTGAAATTTTTAGACTTCACCTGTTGATGGACACAACAGGGTGTTTCTTCCCTCCCCCATCCTAGCCTCCTTCCTCATCTTCCCAGCTTCCCCATAAAAGGAGAGCAGCCTGAACACTTAGAAAGCACAGCTCAGGCTAGGGCTCATTATATCCATTGTAGATGGAAAACGGGGCTGGAAGTTGTGGTTTCTTGCAGCTCTTAGTTCATTGAACCTGCTCCCAGGGGACAAGGCACAAAGCAGAAAGGCAGGTCCCCTGCCCCTTCTGGCTGTTTTCTCTGCACTGCTCTTCAACAACTATTACTCAGAACGAAGCGGAGGCTTGCCTGGGAGCTGAGTAATCACCACCATTTGGGTATAATGGAAATATGGAACCTCAGATTAAAACAAACCAGTGAAACACAAAGCTATGGAATCATATCCCAGCTGTAAAGGGCAAATTCTCTTCAACCGAAATGGACTTTCAGAGAGAATCCATAGATAACACATTGAAAACTAGCAGTATAACAAAGTGAATTAAAACTAAGTCAAATATTGGATGCGAGTTACGTAACATTTGACATGTTCTGCATGCAGCCTACAATTCTCTGAAGTTTTCCATGATAAATTCCACCCAGGTTTCCCCGGGTTAACTCACTTTGTTTGAGTGGAAATGGATTTGTTTAAAACTGTGTGATGCTTCCCAAATCTACCAGCCCTGCCCCCTTGTCCTCCTCTCTCGGTGGCGGACCTCACCTGGTACTTCCCAAAGTAGAGGTCGTGAGATGAAAACCTCTCATCTCTGCCCCATCTACTGTATCAATTTGAATACACTGGACCTGCTGTATGCCGTCCCCATTCCATTCTTCCCCCTGACAAATGGACGAGCTGAGTTCACTTATGCCCGGTATTCTCTTCACCTCTTGTCTTCCAGGGACGTCACTTTACCAGTTTTCTCTTCTCTCCGTTGTATGATGAATTTCCTGTGTCAATGGATTCGTTCCCATTTGCTTTTATAATTCATCAGTTTTCTGTCATTAAAACCAACAACAAAAGCCTTCCACCTAGCACCACTTTCCACCTACCCATCTGGTTTCTTTTTGGCATTTGGGATTAGGGAGCTGACCCAATTTGTGTATGTGTGTCTCCCTAGATAGTTGCATGTGTGTGTGTGTGTGTGTGTGTGTGTGTGTGTGTGTGTTCCCAAGGGACATTTAAATGTGTTGGCTACTCTCTATTTTTTACAAAGAACTCCACAAGGGAGAAAGCGTGAGTTTAGAAGTGACTGATCATGCTAGGTCATTACTAAAGAGAAAAACGGAAACCATCTTCAGAGAGAAAGCACGTAGCAGGAAGAAATGCTTTCAGGTCCCAGAATATCCAAAAGATGAAGACAGGCTCATGCCAGGAATATTGGTTGTCAGCAGGCTCTAGGGATGAACACTGTGGACACATCCCCAGATTCCTGACTTCAGGAATCATGAGGCTAACTTTTCTCTGGCCAAATGAACTGTACAGTGAGAGAAAGCCTTTCCAATTTGCTCTGAGGTATGTATCATGGGCTTGAGTATACGTAGACAAATGTGGGTCACCAGGTATGTGTGTCACAGATCTAAAAACAACTGCTCGTGAGAGGCAACAAGTGTTGGGCAACAACACCCAGAAAGATGGCTCAGAGTGGAGAAAGGTAAACTCAGTAGAAATCTGTTACCCTGCCAACCAGCGCTGTAGACCTGGGCGAGTTTCTTAAACAATCCACACTTCAGGGTTGATATTCATAAGAACAGCATTGATACTAACAATAGTACCATGATGATTCATTTTATAGGTTAAGCTGACTGGGCTAAGGGATGCTCTGATAGCTGGAAAACATTATTTCTGGGTATGTTAGGGAGAGTATTTCCAGAAGAGATTAGCCTTCAAATTCGTAAATTGAATAAAGCAGATGGCTTTCCCCAATGTAGGTGGGCATCTTCAATCCTTCAAGGACCTGAACAGAACAAAAAGACAAAAGAAAGGCAAATTCTCTGTCTTCTGGAGCTGGCACACCCATCTCTTCTGTCCTCCAGAGAGGATTCCCTTGTTCTTAGGCCTTCAGACTCTGGCAAGAGGACTTACCCCAGCACATCCCCAACCTGTCCTCCAACCTCACAACTTTAGATTGAATTATACCACTGGCTCTCTTAGTTCTCTAACTTACAAACTCCCTATCTTGGGTCTTCACAGCCTTCATAATTTCATGGGCCAATTCCTACAACATATCTCATCTTATATAAGTCTACGTATGATGTTGGTTCTGTTTCTGTGGAGAATCCTAACACAACCACCTTCCTAATAGGATTGTGAGTGAACACATACAAGACACTTAATGTCTGCCACTTATTAAATCTGAGCTTCATTACTTTATAGAACTGCTCCTCTAGGCAAGGAAATAGGAGCATAGACTAATTTTTATCACTCTTTCCCACACACATAATATATATAGTGTCATAATTAACAGAAGAATGGGAGATTTCTCCCAGCAGGGTTTAATGTCAACTTGTGAAAACAAGACAAGTCGGGCTGCATCTTGGTGCATCCTGGACAACCTGAAACTAAGAATTTTTACTATGTACCTCAAGCTCTACAGTTACTTCTTTGGCACTGGATGACAGGAGTCTGAGGAAGTAATGCCATTTGTATATATTCTGCACTAACTTCTCTGAGGCTGCAGATTACCTTGTTTTCTACATTGATGAGATTGCAGTTGGCACCATGAAATTGATCTAGGAACTCAACATTTTTTGTTTTGAGAGAGAGAGACTGGGAGAGGAGAGAGAAAGGAGTATAGAAGATCTGAAGTGGGCTCTGGGCTGACAGCAGTGAATCTATTGCGGGGCTCAAACTCAGTTGTGCGATCATGACCTGAGCTGAAGTTGGACACTAAACTGACTGAGCCACCCAGGCACCCCATGAACTCAGAGCAGTATTAAAGTAAGTCAGTATCTGAAGCACTGAAAGAATGGTACCCACTTGAAGTGATGAGACCCCTACTTAATCTTCCTAGGAAAATAAAACCTCTGGTTGACTAGGCATAAGAATATTTTTAATTTTAGATTAGTTTATTTGGACATTGATCTATGAGTTATAGACTTTATATACTATTTGAGGTTTTAGGTCTCCTTATGAACTTTGATATGGATAGGAGTTGATACTGAAATTTTGGAAATCTCTATATGGATGTATTATATTGTGCATTCATGTTCTGCCACTTAATTTTATTTTCCATGGTCTCTTTCTAGACAATATGACCGAGCATAATTTGGAGTGGGGAGCAAATTATAAAGTACTCCTAGAAATCAATGAGGAAAAGGCAGAGAACACAAGAGCAAAATGGGTGACAGCCTGGAACAGGCACTAACAAAAGAGGATGTTAAGTAGTGATTACACGTGTGAAGATATGTTTAACTTCATTTATCATGAAGGATATACAAATTAACATCCCAAATGAGATACCACTGCTTGCCCACAAGAATGTGTAAAAAAAAAAAAAAAAGATTCCATACCCACTATTGGTTTTGATGTAGATCAATTGGTGGGAATTATATACTGCTTTTGAGCATATGAAAGTTATGACCAAGGCTGGCTCTTCAAAAGATCAACCAAAATGGCTTTTGTTTTAAAATTCTCAGAGCAGGGGCACCTGGGTGGCTCAGTTGGTTAAGGGTCTGACTTTGGCTCAGGTCATGATTTCGTGGTTTCTGAGTTCTATGCTCACATCAGGCTCACTGCTGTCAGCCTGTTAGTGGGGAACCCCCTTCAGATCCTTTGTCTCCCTCTCTCTTCCCCTCCACAACTTGCACTCTCCCCAAAACAAAATAAAGTAAAAAATAAGTTAAATTCTCAAAGCAACTGTGACTCTCCTGATCTGATGAATAACCACATCGCCAATGAAGTAGTGTTCCCCAAATCATCAAACTAGGGTCTGATCAAGACTATAAACCCAACCACCAATGTTCAGGAAATACAGAAGGGCATGCAATAAACAAAATCAAGACTATGGAGAAATATAATGACCAAAGATAGGAATTCTTCAACAAATGAACTGAAAGTTAATAAGGGAGAGGGAAGGCTTGTCTTTTAATAATTCATTAAGCTACACAGCTGTTCTGTGTGGTCTTCTGTGTCAGTGTTATGTTCCACAGCAAAAACTGCAACTAGTTCTGTCACTGTGCTTGCCTCTGAGAAGCAAACATGAATACACCAAGACCCTTTTCCTCAAAGAGAATGGGGAAATGTAGTCACTGGGAACAACACAGTGTTATGGGTTCTGTAAAGGAAAGAGTTCTGGAGATAGAAGGAAGGATCCCCTACTCAGAGGCACAGATAGAACATAGATCATCATTACCCACTGTCACCCATCGCCTTAGCTTGGACCAACATAATAAAAGAGCATAGACTGGGTGGCTTAAATTTCAGATTTATTTTCTCATAGTTCTGGAGGTTAGCAGTCTGAGATTAGGGGACCAGCATGTTTGGTTCTTAGGAGAGCTCTCTTCCTGCCTTTCAGATAGCTGTCATCTTTTTGTGACCTCACAAGGCAGAGAGAGAGAGAGAGAGAGAGAGACAGACAGACAGACAGACAGACAGAGAGAGAAAGAGACAGAGAGAGAAAGAGAAAGAGACAGAGAGACATCTAGTGTCTTCTTCCTAAAGGAGCACTAATCCCATCATGAGTTCCTCACTCTCATGATTTCATTTTATCCTAATTACCTCCCAAAGGTCTCATTTCCAAATAGCATCACATTGTAGATTAGGGCTTCAACATATGAATTTGAATTTTCAGTCCATAACACCTTGTTATAGAGGTTTGGAGGAAACTGAGGGACACATACTAGCATATAGTCCCAGTTCTTTTCAAATTCTATCACACTTAGGAAAAATAAAAATTGCTTACCAATTCAATTATAGCCAATCATAATCTCTCAATGTGGTCAATATGCTGTGTCCAACAGTTCCCTTTTTCCTCTCTTGTTTTTCTTAACTCTTGCTTTAAATTTTCTGTGGGCTTAGTGCAAGGACTTTGTTACCTCTTTCTTATCTATTATAGACTTTTTTTCCCTCTTTCTCAGCAAAATTTGGTAAAGTGATATTTAGGTCAATAAACTCTCATTACATTTTAAATCTTGTTACCCTATTCTTGTGAGTTAAGACTCTGAAGTTATTCTAAGATGTATCTTCAATTAGTACCATGTCAGATATAGAAATGAGTGCAATGAAGAATTTTATTTATTTTAAAAATTTTTTAAATATTTTATTATTTATTTTTTAGAGAGAGATGGAGAAAGAGAGAGAGAGGGAAGGGCAGAGAAAGAGGGAGACAGAATCCGTAGGCTTCAGGCCCTGAGCTGTCAGCACAGAGCCTGACACGGGGCTCAAACTCACAAGCTGTGAGATCATGACCTGAGCCGAAGTCAGATGCCTAATCAACTGAGCCATCCAGGCACTCTGTCATAGACTCTGGGTCTGAAGCTCTCTCTTGTCCAGCAAGAGAGTGGGATGCAGGATTGAAAATGTGAGAGAGGTTTATGTCCGAGAGGAGACAAGCAAGAGTCACAAGAGTCCTTGATCCATTTTTATTAGGATCAGAAGGCTTACAAGCATGATGGACATGCACAAAGAGACAATGAAACCATGAACATTAACTCATGGGTGTGAGGGAACAGGTGTTTTGAAGATATGTGGTGTTAGGGGTTTGGGTCAATACAAAACAAAATCCTGGAGCTGTCAGAAGGTTGTTTAGAGCAGACAGGAGGCATCTCCTTTGTTTACCTAAACTGGCCTAGGGTGCAAGAAAGATAGAGCATGCTACCTCACCGTCAACAAGGCACCTTTTTTATTTTGCTAATTATATCCACTCTGGGGAACTTCCCCCCCTGTGGTCTCCAGCCTTGTTTACCTGTTTACCTATTTTGGTCCTTCCTTCCTGTGAAAGCAGCTATTGTACTAAGTTGGGGGGGGGGGTCGTTTCCACCCTGAATACATAATCTTGTTTACTTCATTGTGGATGTTTTCACCCTGAGATTCCCTATTCCTATACCTTTGTCCTATACTGGGGAACTTTGCTCCACTTACCTAATCTTATTTACCCAAACTTGGGTGTGTATATCCTATGGTTTTCTAATTTTATGCCTTGTTAACCCATCAGTGCAGGCTCAGGGAATTCCTCAACGTATTCCCCGCACTACCCCAACAATTTTAAAATTGAGCTCAAAAGAGAGGATTCTCCTCTCTAAGCCTTGAGAAAGATTTTACCTACTGACTAAACTCTCCAAATGGTCATAGTGAAGATCTATTCAGTGATATATATTCAAGGAAATTCAGTAATTTGTCTATAATGAGAAAAGGAAATCTACTGAAGTCCCATGGCTGCCTATGTTCCCTCAATTAGTAAATGCCTGACAAACAAGTGTGGCCCATATTTATCTCTGGAACTATCTAAATCCTAGTGATATAATAATGAAAAACAAACTTGCAAACACACGTGCAGACTCTGTCCTCAAAAAGCATGCCATTGTATGAGCATTGCAGAGTAGTGAATGAACAATCCAATACAGCATAGTATAAGCTATTATAGAAATAAATCTTGTGCTGTGGAAACACATTGAATATAGCACATTCATGCAAGTTTTGCAAGCCACAGAACACACAAGCATGGTGTGGGATACAGAAGACCAGGACATGATCATTTCCCTCCATAAGCTTATACGTGTGGGAGAGAAGACAAAGTCAGGAAGCAGTAAATAACAATTCTGGACAGTACAAGATTAAGTGTAAAAGGAGGGGTCAGATCTTTTAAATGCAATAGGAATTAATAGCCCTAGACTATTGTAAAATTTAAGAGAGGAAGTAGAACTTAAGAAATTTGGGATGCAGTCAGTAGGCTGCAGATGAAGAATCTAGGCCAATGGCTATGTATAGAATTATGAGGTCTTAGTTCCTGACCACTGGGACACATAGAGTGGCTTTTATTTGGTAATTATTTTTATTTCATGCTGTTAAAACCATAAATAGCACTACTAGCTTGACTAACTAACATGAGGTATGTTCTAGGTATCGGTTAATGGACACAATATTTACAAGGACAGAATCTCTCACAAACGATCCAAACTACAGGGATGGTATACCATGTGTGTGTAATAGCCTTAATGTGTTTAGGAAAATATTATTGGATTAAAAACCAGACATTTTTAATTTAATAGAGCTACATATAAAGAGTCACAAATGACTCACCCAATTGCCTCTTCATGGTTCAATGTTTATTTAACACCAATATAAAAATAGTAAAAATATTGTACATAGACTTTAACCCAAGTGCTTTACAGATGGGCCTTAGAACCGGTGTCAAAGATGATATGAGGGAGACGTCTACTTCAAGATACTAAACACTTTGGAGAAAATCTAAGTAGGACGAGAGAGGAGTTACGATAAGAATGCAAGCAATTAAATAGCATAGTACCCAATAGGGCATATGGGCTTAAACATACTGCAGCTCCCTCTCCATCTGGATTTTAATAAGCTTTGAGTTATTGCCAATAAAATACCAAGGAGGCCTCTTCCGGCATTTGTGGGCATCTGTCCACATGGTTCAAACAGGCAGCTGATGGGTTACAGTTGCCACTGAGGGCATGATCCAGAAGGAGGCCAGCCTTTCAAAGTGGGCCAGGGTTTCACAAGCTACCTCTAGGGAGAGATTTAGTTGGGCTCTAGCCCCTATAAAAATGATTTGCTTGAGTATCCCTTAATATAATTTTAAAGAACTATGAATTCCCTCTTACATTCTTAAGTAGATATGTTGATACATGTAAGTTTTCCTCTAAATTTTGAGTGGGATGGAATATATTTTTAGTGGATTGTAAATATTGATAATCACTAACACCCTTAACGCCACTCTCTTAATTTTATCTAAAGAATCTAAATTCCAAAGTGATTTTATATGTGTCATTATCTATTTAAGTAATAGATGAATCAGCTTTGATAGATGATAGGACTTTTCTTATATTCATATTTCCAGAAATATGAGAAGACTTTTTCTTATAGTTGTATTTCCATTCCACTTCCCCAGGAGAATTTTATCTAAAGTGTAATTTTTTTTATTCTGTTTAAATTATAGCCATTCTGGAAAGTATGTATTGTGAATCACATGGTGCTTTAAATTAGATTTCCGTAATGACTAGGTTTTATTATTTAATTTGTGAATTATCAATATTTTAATTATTTTGACATATTTTATGAAAGTCATGGACATGGCATTTTTATAGAACAGGGTTTTTTTAAATTTTATTTTTGATGTGTATTTAGTTTTGAAAGAGAGAGAGATGGTGTGAGCATGGGAGGGGCACAGAGAGGGGGAGACACAGAATCTGAAGCAGGCTCCAGGTTCTGAGCTGTCAGCACAGAGCCAGAAATGGGCTTGAACCCGTGAACACTGAGATTATGACCTGAACCAAAGTTGGATGCTTAACTGACTGAGCTCCCTTGGTACCTCCTGATAGGAAAGTTTTCATCTTTTTAAAAAATTTTTAATGTTTTATTTATTTTTGAGAGAGAGATAGAGACAGCATGAGCAGGGGAGGGCCAGAAAGAGAGGGAGACACAGAATCCGAAGACAGGTTCCAAGCTCTGAGCTAGCTCTCAGCACAGAGCCTGATGCAGGGCTCGAACCCACAAACCGTGAGATCATGACCTGAGTTGAAGTCGGACGCTTAACCGACTAAGCCACCCAGGCGCCCCAGAAAAGTTTTTATCTTGAGTCTATTTTGACACTCCACTCCCACCAAGTCCCTTACCTTTTAAGTTTTTTTATGTATGGATAGTTAATATCAATAAAAACTTACAAATCAGACTCTCAGACCATCTCTAAACCCTACCCCACCCCTCATTTCTGATATTCAGGAGTGATCCCAGGTGCCTATCAGAGATGGAATGAAGATAGTGTTTTAAAACCTTATTTGTTAAAAAGATTTTTTTTCTTAAATAGTTTATTGTCAAGTTGGTTTACATATAACACCCAGTGCTCATCCCAACAAGTGCCCTCCTCCATGCCCATCACCTCCCTTCCCCTCTCCCTCACCCCCATCAGTCCTCAGTTTGTTCTTAGCATTCAAGAGTCTCTCATGGTTTGCCTCCCTCCCTCTCCCCCATTTTTCCCCTTCTTCTCCCGAATGTTCCTCCATTAAGTTCCTCCTAATCCTCCTATACATGCAAACATATGGTATCTGTCCTTCTCTGCCTGACTTATTTTGCTCAGCATAACACCCTCAAGTTCCATCCACGTTGCTACACATGGCCAGGTTTCATTCTTTCTCATTGCCATGTAGTATTCCATTGCATAAATATACCACACCTTCTTGATCCATTCATTAGTTGACAGACACTTAGGTTCAAAAAGAAGATTTAAATAGTATGTTGGGGGCTAATGAAAAAGATGTGGAAATGTAAAAAGACCAACATCAAATGGCATGTTTTGTCATAATGCAATTAACATCTATGCAGACATTTTATCTGAATATAGAGCATTACATCTCATTTGTCTGTTTTTTTGAGTTAGGCAATGATACAAATTCAGTAGGCCTTCATTTTGATTCCAGCTTTGTCACTAATTAACCTGTTTGAGCTTCAGGTTTATTCATCTGTAGAATGAAGCACTGAGGGTGCTGACATTGCTGATAATCAGATACCATCCGTCCTGCTCACATATCATGAAGCCTAAGGTCCTATATGCTAAGCTCAGCATCCACTAAGTCTCTCTTTCACCCTATCCTTCTAATCAACCTCCAACACTTTTATAAATTAAACCCTACCTGGAGTATTTTATTTTATTAACACATTGTATGCTCTATCACATTTTACAATATAGTATTTATATACCTCCATTTATTTGCCAACAGGATTTTTTCTGGATTAATGGGTAATGTTTCTGAACCCACAATATATAAATATACTGAAATAGTTCTTAAGGAGACCTGCTGGATCAGAAATCACCACAGTGGAAATAATGGGAAAAATACTAGGGGCGCCTGGGTGTCTCAGTTGGTTAAGCGACTGACTTTGGCTCAGGTCATAATCTCATAGTTTGTGAGTTCGAGGCCCTCATCTGGCTCCACACTGACAGTGTGGAACCTGCCTGGGGGTTCGTTCTCTCCCTCTCTCTACCCTTCCCATGCCCATGTGCTCTCTTTCAAAATAAGTAAGTAAACTTACAAAAAAATAAAAAGAAAAAAAATTAACAATGACTTAAAAGGTGACGTAGAAGAGACATAAACGTCTTTTCAAATATTTCATAGGTTAATATCCACAAAAGGGAGTGAAGTCAGAATCAAGGCAACTACAAACGGGAATTTCAGTACCTGGAGTTTAAGCATGGTCTGGGATTGTTCTGTGCAAGATTTATAGCATACAGTGCAGTAGTTCTACGAGGAAAGCTGGGACTGCCCCAAAACCAGTCCTTGGGGCCTGTTCTTTCCAGTTTATTCACACAACCTCCAATATGTCCATTATCGCTGTGGTCAGGCGGCTCAATTGCCAGGAGAAATCCAGGTTCTGGATTAGCGCAACCCGAAGAATTTAGGATTTTCATAGGGATGAAGTAAAATAATAACCTCATTTTTTGAAAAAATAGGTATAAATGAAATAAGAAGTATTTATAAACAAACAAGCAATTGGAAAATCATAGACATTAACACTGCCATCATTAAACAAAAGACACAAGAGAATGGTATACTCTGAAGTAGACATTTTCAAGGAGAATCCGAGAATTAAAGGGTGGTACAGAAAAATTCACCCACAACTGAAGACAGATAAAAAGTTTTTCTTGAGTACAGTTTTTTTCAACTAACCTTTCAAAATATGAAGAGAGAATCATAGATAGGTAGGTAGGTGGATGGATGGATGGATGGATGGATGGATGGATGGATGGATGGATAGAGAGAGAGAGTCAGGCTTTCATAAAAAGAGAATAGAGGACATGGTAGAAAAATAAGACTCACAAAACTCATCAATAATTGCTAGAAATCTCCAGTGAGATTGGTACCATAAATGTAGGGCATTGTGGGGACTGCAGCACTAACTAAATGCATTTAAATACATTATTTTTTAAAGCTGAGTAAAACCAAACAAAATAGGAATACTGGAAAAGTGTAGCTAGTAGATTACCAATTTTCAAAACTTGCAGCAAATACTCTTCTAAAGAGCTGAAATGGAAAAAAAAAAAAACATACAAGCCCTACAAGGATTCACCATGGCTAGTAAGTAGAGTTGTAGTTCAAGTAATTCAAACTTCATTTACCCTAAATGTTAGTGTCTTGTTAGAATCATACATATGCCCAGCTACTGAGAGCCTTGTTATGTATTATAAATTATTACCTTGTTCATTTTGAAACACTAAGAATCTGTTCCAGCCATCTTGGAGTTTAGGTTATCAGCAACAATGAACTATATGTATTCTAAATGCCCAGAAGTCTAGGATAGTCAATTTGTCAGCAAGGAACGACACACTAAGTTAGATCTATTTTTCTCTACTTTTTCTCTACCCTGCCTCCATTACATAATAGAGGAACTTAAAAGAACTGCTGGTCATGAACTTTGTTTAGTAAAACAACGCTGAACTTTTGTTTCAACTCTCTTCATTCATGAATGTAATTTATGGTTTGTGCCACCATCACCAAAAAGATTGAGATTTATAGATTGCAACTTACATCATATTGATTCTATTTTCCTTTAGTTTAATTTTTCTCATAAACAGGAGTAAAACCAGAGAAAGGGTAGAGTTTTAATAGGAAATTTGGGTCAACCTCAAATCCCTAAATGACCTTATAAACCAAAAGTATATTTTTGAACTACTCATATGTGGGATTCCAGATTAAGTGAATTCCATGCCAGAACTAAGGAACTGATTATTTTAAATATAAATAAAATTGTTGATTCATGATACATTTTGTTATTTTCTTTCTTTTCTTTTAGCAGTAACTAGCTCGTGTGCTTATAGTTCTATAAAAAAAAGGAAAGGTTATAGTTTTAGTTCATGTTCAAAAAAATTACCAAATTTTTTAAGAGTGGGAGACTTTTGCTAAGACCAAAATGCTTACATTGATAACCTACAGTTTTAAAGACTGAAATATAATTACTGAGTTCATTTATTTGTAAGTAACTTAGAAGATTTCTGAGATGACTAGAGAAGAAAGGAATTTCCATCCCAACTTTTGTAGGTTTTTCCTAAAAAACAAAAACACTGAACACTATACGATACAGATTGTTAGTTTGTAACTCTACATATATAAATTTTGAGTGGGTTCTAAATTTGGAGAACACAATTCTAGTTAAAACAAATAAACAAAAAACACAAAAAACACAGAACCAAACAACAGCCACCAACAACTAAGCAATGGTGAAATTTTCCCATCAGTGTTTAATGAATCCATTTTCCTTTTCAATTAAGATCACTCCTAACTTCATAGCTAGGGGAGGAGAATTTAGGCTCTGAACAATTACCACTAGAGATTATAGTTTACACATGCGACTAATTCTTATACTTCTTTAAAAATATTAGCAACTGACATGAATTAGAAACATATTTGAAACGGAAACTCATTTCTTAGCTGCCATATTTCTAATATTGCGGGAATTACCCAATAGGCTTTATGTCTGGAGGATAAAGCATATTTGCCAGATAAATCTGCATTTACATGCTAATAAAAAGAATGTGAACCCCTCACTGGGGGCATAGCATGGATAGGAGAAAGTATGGACGAATACAGTCATGTGTATTTGTATGTGCATCATTTGTCTTTTTTGAAAAATTAATTTTATTCCTAAGGACCAAGCAGAACCACCCTGAAATCTGGGCTACTGTTGCCCATGCTGGCCTTGAGCTTCATGGCTCTGTGTAACACAAGCACAATGGGAACACATGGGTGCCTCACTCAGAACAAGTGCTAGTAGGCACAGCAATTTCTGAACACCTGTGCCCATGTCTAACCCCTTTCAGGTTCACCAAAACACATGGTCACATCTCTTACACTCTGTTCTTGTATCTGAAGTCCACTGAGACCAAATGTATTGATCTTTTGGTTTAGGCCATGGCCAACATAAGAGGCAGATGTGATTTCAGACTAAGGAGAGGACTTGAATGGTAGAAATGCTTCATACACAAAAAAGACAAATTAATTACCTCATCAAATTTCCCTTTTGAGATAGCATGAGAGCAATAAATTATTGGTTAAAGTATCTTTCATTTTTCCCAGTGATGCTGAGATACTATTTTCTGGCTTCTCATGCTTTAATTCATGACCCTGGAGATATTCATCACAGTTGCATAAATCTTAAAGTTGTTACTTTTAAACTTCTATTATCTACAGCTTAGACATAATTGTGAACCTTGAAAACTCTATTATCAAATAGACATGGCATGCTGAATCCCAAGTTCTAGTTCATAAATTTAACATACATCTTCTGAATATAAATTTTAATTTCATCTGTTCAAGGAATTCTGATTTAAGTTGTGATATTTCCTGCTTATAAATTGCCTTTTGAATATTTCAGAAGAAAAATAATTTATGTAAATTCATTATAAATTAATTTTATTTAAAATAGATTTTGGATTTCATTGAAGTAAGGTCATTACTAAAATAGTTGTCGAATAATTAAAATTAGAGCATCATTTTATATAGGTTTACTACATTTATATTTAAGACTTTAAATCATATCTATCAATAGTATACCAATTAGGTGAAAATACTGATTACATAAACATAATAACTGGTTCTACTAAGATGAAGGCAATAAAAATAAGTGTTATGAAAATATATAATCATTTATAAATTGTGCATATCTTTATTTCATTACTCATCCAAAGATTGCTGGCTTATGACCAGAGCACCAGCCATCCAGAGTAATAAGTAAATTCACTCATCTTTGGTATTTTGCCAAACTTTGGTCACATAAAAGCTAAATCTTTGAACATATCTTTCAATTTTATAATTATGAAGATATATTTGCCAAGAGTAGAGAATAGAACAGATTTTATTTAACAGTCTGTTGGCTTGATATGTAACTTCTAAATATTTGACATATGGTATGTGGGCCTCTCCTTTTACTCTTGCTCCAGGCCCTGCAAATGTTAGAAATGAGCTTGGTATCGAAGACACACTGTAGAGAGTAGGGCTAAGGATGCATGCTTAGATGCGTATAAGCCAGTTCTGTATGTCATGTGCCCAGGTCATGGGAGGATATGCCAGTCTTTCCCACAAAATCATTAAATATAAATAGGTTATATTTATCTTAGTTTATGTTAATTAGTTTGGCTAATTTTTTGCCAAAAATTTAGTTTTTGGCAAATCAGAAAAATTCTTACAGTACATTCTAGAATACACAAATAGTAGGCAGTTCCATATTTTAGGAAAAACAAAATCCCAATATTCTGTTTTGGATATGTTGTATGCTCCTCCAGATCCACTGTTTATTGTTTGTCCAACTTGCTCTACGCACTGCGAAGCAGATCCATGTAGACTGTTGATGTATTATGTTGATGTCTGGTTTCTGGTTGCGTTGGCGGTTATCGGACATGACAGTGAAGGGGGAGTGAGGTCCACAACTCTCTGTTTGGTAGGTATCTACAGGCTGACACCGACAGCTTCTTTAAGGAGCCTCACTTTATTCCTTTTGACTCAGGATCTGGTCCTGGCTCCACCCCTCACTCTTTAATGTTCCGGTATTATGTTCATGGATGCCTAGCAGTCCCTGGCCACTGCGGTACCCCTTGTTGCTTTTTCTAAACCCTATTCAAACATCTGCAAATAGCTCCCTTCCTACATTTCTTTTAAAGTTTTTATTTTTATTTATTTTTGAGAATAAGAGAGAGGTATTTTGACTTATTTTGAGAATAAGCAGGGAAAGGACAGAGAGAGAGGTAGAGAGTGAGAGAATCCAAAGCAGGCTCTGTGCTGAGAGCACAGGGCCCAATGTGGGGCTCAAACTCATGAACTGTGAGATCATGACCTGAGCCAAAGTCAAGAGTCAGAGGCTTAACCGACTGAACCTCTGGGCTCCTCCCCTCTCCTCCTCCATTTTTAAATTCTTCTAATTGCCCCATCTGCATATGCCAACTCTCTCATCAGCACCATGATTACCATTCAGTTGACCAACATGGAATTAACTGTGCAAGTCCACTTATATGTGATTTTTAATAAATACAATACTGTAAATGTATTTTCTCTTCCTTAGGTTTTGTCTCTAGCTTACCTTATTATAAATATACAATATATAATGCATATACAAGATATGTCTTAATCGACTGTTTATTCCACAAGTAAGGCTTCTGGTTAATACTAGGCTGTTAGTACTTAAAGTTTGGCTGGTGGTGGGCAAGAGTTAAGCTTGGATTTTTCACTGTGCTGGGGTTTGGTGTCCCTATTCCCCAGGTTATTTAAGGGTCAGTTGTATTTTCTACTAGCATTTGTATGACTGTGATCATTATCCTTTAATTTGTGAGCCACAGTGCCTGTTCTAAGCAATAGATCATCAATATTCTACAGAAACTTACTTTAAGAACCAAAAAGCAAATACTTTCGATAGTATCTGCAACTTAAACACTGTTCCAGTTAGTTCTCTTTGGGGAGGACCTCTAGCCCTGTGAAAACAGTGTCTGTTCATTATAAGCACTTCAATAATTATTGAATGAATGTCCAATCAATAGTAAAGGGCAGGGTATGAATTCTCAGAGCCAATGGTAAACTTTGCTTCCTTTCCTGAGCTCATTTCCTTCACATATCTAAGTGTCTATATAAGTGTCACCTTCTATACTTGCACGAACATGGGTGGTTATGGTTATGGTGTCTGGAACAGAAAACTGGTAGAATGAAGATACAGTTAGGAGAAGGGAAGGCTTAAAGATTTTCAAATAACATAACATTGAAATATTTGTGAAGTCTTCTGTCTTTGAGAAGCTAGGACTTGACTGTTGCCTGACTTCCACACAGGAGGTTTTTAAATAATGTGCAAGTCATACATTCCTCGGTCTTAATATTACTTCATTATAAATTAAGATGAGGCTAGTTCCTTTGGAAGAAAATTGATCTGGTGTCTGCTGCTCTTTCTTCTATTGATTTTTTTCCCATTGCCTTTTCATTTTTCTTGTTTAATATCATTCCATATTTTAATGAGACAATTATATAATTCATCTAATTTATATTTTTCTGTGTCATAATCCTATGCAACCACATTTTCCCATTGTCCCTTATACTTCTTGAAAATATTTACTAGAAGATTTGCCACCATTCTTGTTCCTAAAATTTTATATTCTTTGGTATACTAAAAGTGAAAAAAAGGGGGAGATTTCCTTAGCAAGTCCATTTTTTGTGTTACATAAACCACTAATTTCTTATGACTTTCTTCCTCCTATACCCCTTACTTTTAAATTCTTATTTTCTTCCTAGTGTCCTCAGATGAATGCTTGATTTTTATTTTGTGATTAATTGTGGAAATGACTTAATGCTATGAGTTTTAACCTTGGCTGTAGTCCACGGTGTTCTAACTGCTGCTAATTACTAAATAGACTATAATTGCCACTTGAACTTTCTCAGTTATCTGAGTTATTTATAAGTATTTTCTTATTTCCAAACTCTTAAAGAGAAGTTGTACCCTATTGATTAGAACTAAGTATACTACATTTAATTAGAGAACACTGGTTACATGTTTGTTTTATAGAATGTATTGGCTTGTTTTTGGACCTTTAATGTGTTCACTTGATAAAATCCTATAAATATGATAAAACTAATATATGGGTAATTGACCTTTTAAGATTATTCAGATATATATACACACTCATATGTATGTCTATACATGTGTGAATCATCTGTTCATATATTTTATATGCTTCATCTCTTCCTTGTTGTTATGGGATCAAGGTTCCATTTTCTTGATGGCTATAAAGTGAGGGCCATTCCAAGCTTTGAGAAATGACTGCATTCTTGACTTATGGCTCCTTTCTTCCATTGTCAAAACCACCAACATGGCTTGATGGGTCAAGTCAAACTAGGTCAAGTTCTTCCCATGCTACATCTTTTTTCTGACAATTAATGGGATGCACCTTAAGGACTGTTGTGATAAAATTTGGGCCCACTTGGATAATCCAGGAAAATCTCTTCATCTGAAGGTTCATAACTTTAATCACATGTGCAAAGTCTTCTTAAAGGGCAAACATCTTTGGGGAGCCATTACTCTGTGTTCCACAAGTGGATTGGTGTGAAGTACACTTGAAGAGTAAAGCATTGGGTTATACAGTAACTAATGGACTTAAATATTATGAAAATGTATTTTCAGGACTTAATTGTGAGGGTAACAGAACTGCAAAGATCGTAAAATTACAAGCCCCACAAGACCCCTATGCTAAGATCAGACAGATCCTTGTAAGAAAAAGAGTGAGATTCTGAAACCTGGTATGAAGAGTATAAGAATTGGAGAATCACAGACTCCCCATTTCTCCTGAACTTTCCTAGACAGAAAAAGCAGTCCCTCTCCCTTCATAGAAGAAAGTAGCTTCCTCTTCCCAAAAGCAATGCAAAGATCTCACCTACAGTAGGTACTTTGTTAGGTTATGCTTGCATTCCATTTACTTTTTTCCCACTTTTACTCATTGCCTCCAATAATTAGAGTGTGGTCTGCACATAGCCCAAGGAGGGAAATACAATCCTTGCTCTAGGGGGAAATACACTGTACAACAAAAGTATCACAAAGGACTGCAAACATGTGTTCACATGATACAGGAGTAATTAAGTGGGAATATATCTTGAGGATGCAGGATCAAGACCCAGGCAGACTACAAGGTAGGTTAAGAGTTTATTAATATAGAAGTATTTTCCTGAGACTTCTAGTTTACATTCTGGCAAATATATTTCCAGGCAGTACTAATGACCTGCTAGAATGTCTCCTCAAAGCTGGACATTAGAAGGGTCAAAGGTAAAGGGGATGGAGATACCAGTATGGCTGTAGCTGTGGAAGGGAGGTCTGTTAAAATGCATTTACAAGGTGAAGTGAGAGAACCACTACTTGACTAGGTTTTCTGGGAGAACAAAAGGTTATTCCCTCTTGCTGAGGCATGAGAATGCACTTGTGAGGGACCCCTACCTGGTATCTTTAAGGAGCTTGATGAGATGGCTTCTTTCCAGAGTTGGAAATAAGAGATGCTAGGGATCTGGCCTCTTCACTATCAAGGGGGAGACACTCACAGAAGCAAAGTAGATGGGTCCATGTAATGGGCAGTAAGGCCATCAGGTTGTTTGACTCACAAGCATCTACAATAGAGCACAGTGTTCCAGGGTAAGATAGATGGACACCCAACTCTATTAATTGTCTTATATAACCAGAAAAAAATCAAGAACTGATAAAGGAAAGGTCACTCTAACCTTTCTAGATCTAATTCAGTTTATAGGTATTGAATTCATTGATCGCTCTCCTTAAAGGAAAATTGTAGATTTCTTAAAGCATGTTAGGAGCAAGTTTTGAATTGACCTTGGTGATAGGAGACTCAAAACCCCATCATAGTCTTTTGACAGAGCAAAGGTTAATGAATGCCAAGAAGAAAAAACAACAACTCTGCACTTGGTCCATCTGACAGTGAATCAAATGGATCAGAAGATTCATCCTGTGATTCTTTGCCCTGTCCTCAAGGGCATATTTAAGGTAGATCTACTTAGGTGTTGATAGAACCCCCAACTTGTAGATTCAGAGCCCTTACGGTAGGAAGCACCAAGTGAAGTTCCTGAAATATATTTTTTTTCTCCCTGAGCTAAGATAATAAGTTGAGTACAGTGTGAGCAATACCCCCTCAAGGACTTAAATAAGACTGGTGATCCCTATTAGATCCCAGTTCAGTTGGGTAGTCTAACACCTGTGGAAATCAAATAGTTAGTATTATAATGGATCAACATGAATTTAACCAAAAGAAAGACTCATAGTTATAGAGTGGGGTGAATTATCTTCACTGGAACAGATGAACACTTGGTATCCAGCTACTGGTACAGTAAATGTGAATTCTTTTAAAAAGCCTTATTGATTCTGTTCTGTGATCAATGATCTTAGTCATCTCGACCTTCTGCAGAACACCACACTAACCATTTCGGTTAATAATGGCATACCAATTGAACCTGGTGAACATGGTTAAGTGGCTCTGGTAAAACACACCCCAAAAGACAGGAGGTAGATGCATAAATATTTAGGGAACTGCCTCATCAGGCCAATTGTCTCAATCATGTGAGAAGTTCCTTCTTTCCCTTTCATGTAAACAACAAGTTGTACCTTGTACCATTGCCACTAAAAAGAGGTATATATGTACCTAAATGTGCAATGTATCAAAAATACATGCTGACATATACTTTTGCATATATAAATACAGCATAAGCAGTATTGAACAGACAATAAACTTGTAACGTGGTTATTTTGGTACCATGAAAGTATTACCTTTATTTGGCAAATATGTTGAATATTCTGTTTTAAGTATAGAAACAGTTTTTCAAAACTGTATTTAAAAAGGATGAAAAAATAAAACATGTTATTCTATTCCCTCAAATATTTCTCTTATAATTAAATATAAAATTATCTGGTTTTGTTGTTTAACTGTTATAATAAAATTTGAATGATCAACACCCAACAAATCCCTCAACTGTTCTCACCCATACTCCTGCCTTCAGACACACAAATGGCTCCTCATTTGTAATTTTCTTTGTTCTTATGATGATGAAGGTCTTTGGACAATGGATCAACTTACTTTTGAAGCTACCACTCTTGCAAATCTAGCCCCATTCATTTAGTCTTTCCAGTGAAAGACTGTATTCTGCCTTACATTTTGATTTTACATTCTACTTAAAACCATTCAATAAAAGTGTTCTGAATCTTGACTTGTGTTTTTTAAAGTTATCTAAGTTATTCCAATGACCAAAGTAGTCCTTTAATGTCACTGATGAATTATATTTACTCAAACTATACCCAAACTGGTGACAATTTTGTCAACGTTTTCCAGTGTAGAGAAATTGGTACCAGAATTCCTGTTAATGAGGTGCAAACTTTTTATGTATGTAGAACATTGTTCTTCCGATCTTTATCCTGTTTAAGTCACACTTAGAAAACTCAACCCCTAATTTCCTCCCTTCAAAAGAGATTGTTGTTGTTGTTTCAATTTTTAGCTAATTTCCTTTATTTATACTGCTTTTGTCATGCGTCGATAATGTTGACCAACTTCAGATATTTACAGATTCAAAACAGCTGCAAACATATAATTAGATCTTATCAACTTTGGCCATATGTTTGTGAACAAAACTCTCTTCCCCTCTGTCACCAAAGAGCTAAAAACACTTAGGAATTTGGCAGGTTTACAAACTTCCATATTCTTACTCTTTCTACTAGGATCCTAGATCTTAATGAGCTTCCTAAACCTAATCTATGTGAAATGTTAAGTCTAGGAACTGTCTTTCCAGAATTGTGTTACCCAGCTACATAAACACTGTAAGCCTGGAGGTTTCCTCCACATTGAACACCCTACCTATTACTACTGTATTTATGAGAGTGAGGCTGGCCTGATAGTAATTTATAACAAGATCACACACAGTCATCCATGACTCACTTCATAGGGAAAAGGGTCTCCTGCCTGAACACTAAATGAATATCGTGAATGTCTCCTCTCTGTTCATATTTGTCTTATTGGGTATTTAAAATTTAGTTTGTATACTCTTCAGTTAGACTCTTGTAGGTCATTTTCCCTTTAATGATGTCAATACATAGAACATTATTTCAGGAGAACAGATTTTATAAGACTTAGCTACTTAATAAATTCTGGTTTATTAGGGAAACTGCCATTTTCCTACCTACACCTCCTACTAGCACATAACAACTCTGATTTTAATCAGGTCGCTTCTGCTGGGTAAGTTTGTACTAACTGGTATGAATCATGACTTTGTTCGAAGATTTTATTCATTTTTCCTGCTCAACAATCATCCCTTTAGCAAAACTGAGTCAGTTATGTGCTGCATTTGGAAGCAGGGTAGAGATGCTTAATCCTTGGTTTCTCTAACTATAAAATCAGTAGCAAATGAAACTGCACAAGTAATGGAAATCACGGGAAAGATTACATAAAGAAGGACAGGGAAGCAATTTCAGAAACAAAGAATTCACTTGAAATTCAAATTAAAAATTTTTCAGGTCAAAATTCTGCAATAAAATAACCCACAACAAATGCATTGGATTATGTCAGCTGAAATTGCTCTTTTCATTAAAAGAAAATGGCATGTGATTTTGACCTGTGCAATAAATCTTTCAGGATGATGACAGATGTTAAAGTTAATAAAATGTTTGTTGTGGGGAACTAAAAAAGAAATGGAAGAAAAGCATGGAGAAGTACTTGAGCAAATCTTATGTGTAGAATTCAGAAATAATGTTTATATCAAATTTCCTAACTGATTCGAGATAGACCACAGAGCCATGACTATTGAGGAGTATTAATAAGTGTTTGTAGTTAAATGCAACCTCATATTATTAGTCAGTGGAGATATCAAGGAAGTAAACAAAAATCTTATAGCTCATTCTACCTTTAAGCATGAATAAATTCATATTGTCTTTTTTTCTTCCTGGGGGTGTGGGTGGGACGGAAGATGGGGAGCAGAGGAGAGACACTAGGTGGAGGCATACTTGAACAAAGCTGAATTTAGCTTATATTTTAATTCACATGTGTGGGTGCTCTTCTTCCGAAGAAGACAGAATCCACATATCTCCTGGGAAAATTTTAGCCATAATGAAAGCAAAGCAACTTCTAGAACCACCAGAACAATTAAGTACCTCAAATACTCATTTTCCATTCAAATACCCTAATGGAAAAATGTTGATCCAATAGTTTTCTTTTTAACCACTTTCCTCTTTTCCAGCAGGATCCCCAAGTCAGCTGTTTTTCATTAGATCCTCCCCTTCCTTCAGGACTTGACTGATAAAGAGGTCTTTAAAGAAATACTCACTCGAAGGTTGACAGGCTTCTGACATTTTCTTTACAAATAATATAATGACTTATCTTGATTCTTCCTAAGCAATTTCAGTACTTGTGGCAGAAAGCGCAGAAAGCTCTTGGCAAATTCAGAAGAGACTCCAATTTAAAGGCAAATAGTAAACTTAAAAAATAACAACAAAACGAAGTCTCAGCAAAGGAGAGCCCGATGCTGATGTTTTAATACAAATGGTCGCGTATCGTAAGTTGCCTATCTGTAGAAGGACAGACTATGCATGTGTTGGAGGTGACTGGTGCTAAGAAATATCTGGGTCCCTCTGTCTTTGCTTTGCATCTGGGTAGAGCCATTCAACTGGTTGTGACAAGTGAATTGTAAAAGGAAGAGAAGCATGTTCCTTGCAGGCTGAGGCAACGAAAATCTGCATAAGCCTCTTCTGTTGGCATGTCCACCCTGCAAGTCATGGGTTCCAGATATTAGACCTGCACACTGGGACAGTCTGTTCTGTGCCCCTCTCAAAAGGAAGTGCCCAAGAGAGCTGTTGGATCCAAAATGGCTTTACACTGATATTTTGGGGTTAGTACATTATTATCACAGCATGACCCAATCCCTCATGACTTATTCAAAACATAAATATAAAATCATAATTAAATTCAGAAATATAATTAGTAAACAGCTATCCAGTATGACCTGCTAAAAATAAATGTGCAAATTAAAATAAGCCATTTTAATTATTAAACACCTTTTGGGGAAAAAAACCTTATAATACCCATATCCAACTAGGCATAGTAAAATAGACACTCAGGTATTGCCACCAAAAATAAATGAAATATTTTTGGATTTTTTTTATTAAAAGCCCTCATAGTTTGATCTAGTATGTAAACATTTGGTCATCAAGGGAAAAAAACCAAGAGCTACAGAGAAAATTTTGAACGAACTATATTTCGTATTGTAGTTAAAAAAGGAAACCATCTTAAATGTTGGGTAATCAAGGATTTAAAAAAAATGATAAAAAGTCAGTTGTGATTCATATTAATCAGCCATTTAAATGGCATTTGCGAAAGTCCTAGAATGTAAAAAAATAACTTTAAGTCATAATTCCTCATTTCTTTCTAAGTAACAGCAACTGAAGGGTTATGTTCTGGAAAAGTATATTTATATTAAAAACTAATCAAATTACTCTGAACAGGAAAGAGGAAAGAGAATTAGGAATGGTCACTAGGAAGAGGGTGGTCGATAACATGGCATTGCCCTGGTTGGGAAGGGGTAAAGGGAGAGAAGAAATTCTGAACAGTAAAGACAAGTTTGAGGAAGCTAATGTGGGGGGAAATTGAAGCATTTGAAATGAATAGTACAATGGGAAGTCCTTGCCTTCACTTGGCAAGTAAAATACTAAATTCTACCTTGCTTGCTTTTATGTAAGTGGATTTGAGGTAGGGGGTGGAGGTAGTGCTGGGAGAGAGGTGCTGAGGTTTACGTTTAGGTAGTACAGATGTGAAGACAGTGTGCACATAATCTGATGGGTGTAATAGAATATCAAATTGAAACAAGTCAGGATAAACTACATAAAATCAACTAACACAATAAAGAAAAATTCAACTATTTGGAGACTGAAGACTGGAATGAAATTTACCACCCAAAATGTAAATATCTCCCCATCTCCTCTTGGAGGACTAAATTGTTTCAGTGGGGACATCATATGGAGGGCTGGGACCCAGCTATGGCATGTAATCCTAGCAAAAGAAATAGTAACCCAGATGATCTGGGAAAGAAGACAGACCAAAATCTGCA
This sequence comes from Crocuta crocuta, assembly GCF_008692635.1. Lineage (NCBI taxonomy): Eukaryota > Metazoa > Chordata > Mammalia > Carnivora > Hyaenidae > Crocuta > Crocuta crocuta. Next base: position 7,563,894 of record NW_027532607.1, on the reverse strand, counting down.
AAGAAAGCTAAGAGTTGAGAATCAAAAAGTCTGATTCTATAGCCAAATCTGAAGACCAATTGGAATCACTCAAAGTGAGTTAGAAAGAAACTGGCCTGGAATCAGACCTGCTCAGCTAAGGGCAACTCAGACTCCAGCAAGGACTCTCTGGATTGACCATTTCCAATGCCAGCAGGTGCTTCACTGGATGAAACATAAAAGGACTATATTGCTCATTTTGGTAGAAGGCTATGGATTTGTTTTTCTTGAGGTCAACTTTTGATATTTTTTGAGTCCCCTAGTATAAAATACAGCATTTTATAAGGGACTGTAATTTCAATATTCAGGGATGGGTGAGCAGGGATAAGAAGAATCAAGAAAACAATGAATTCCAGGAGACAACAGAAATACGTTCACCTTCCCCACTCTCCCCCATTTACGAACGTGTTCCTCAAATATTCCAGCTTCAAATCTAACATGATCCTATTTAACCTTTCCCTTGAAAAGGTTTATAGTCCTCTTATTTTCAAAAACAATCAAAAACAATTTTAAATGACAGGCAATAAAACATATTTAAAGCAGGGCACTGAAAATAGTCTTTGGTTGAGCTCAGAAAACATTGGCAAATGGATGAATATAAAGATTTGTGTGTCTTCTCAGGTCACCCCGAAACTCCTTTTTCTCTGTTAATTTCCCTTTATCATGAGAGGTAAAATTCTGGAATGGTGCTTTATTTTGTGACCTAGTCATAATTGACAGGGCCATAGGCAACTCCTTGATCTAAACTGGGTCAGTCCATTTCTCTCTGCATAGAGTTTGGAATTGGGACTTGCAAAGATGTCCACTATCTAGAATTATCCCAAGTAGAGAGAAGAAGAGAAAAGCCAACGGGAGTGGGGAGAGTAGGAGGTGGAGAGAAAGAAGCTGACTCAGGGGGCGCCTGGGTGACTCAGTCGGTTAGGTGGCTGACTTCAGCTTCTGTCATGATCTCACGGTTCATGGGTTCGAGCCCCGCATCGGGCTCTGTGCTGACAATTAGCTCAGAGCCTGGAGTCTGCTTCGGATTCTCTGTCTCCCTCTCTCTCTGACCCTCCCTTGCTCACGCTGTCTCTCTCTCTCTCTCTGTCTCTCTCAGAAATAAATAAAACATTAAAAAAAAAAAGAAGCTGACTCAGGAGAAGCAGCAGATTACAGAAACAGTATTTATAGTATTGTCTTTTGCTGAGACCCAACAATATCACTAATTCTGAGTTGTTTCATTAACCCTTTCATCTATTCTTGTTCAAGCGGACTCAAGTTGTTTTAAGTTAACTGCCACCAAAGATTCCTAAATCATGCAGAGAAAGAGAGAATTCTATATGAAATCAGCATTGACTCTTGAACAACATGGCTTTGAACTGAATGGGTCCGCCTAAATGTGGATTTTTTTAAAAATAAATACAGCACAGTGCTGTAGATATATTTTCTCTTCCTGTGATTTAAAAAAAAGTTTACTTATTTATTTTGAGAAAGAGACAGAAAGAGCACGAGGAAGGAGCAGAGAGAGAGGAAGAGAGAGAGAGAAAGCCAAGCAGGCTCCACACTGTCTAGAGCCTGACATGAGGCTCAGTCTCGTGAATCGTGAGACCATGACCTGAGCCAAAATCAAGAGCCAGATGATAAACTGACTGAGCCACGAAGGTGCCCCTTCCTTGTGATTTTCTTAATAACATTTGCTTTTCTCTAGCTTACCTTATTGTAAGAGTATATAATACAGCAAACACACAAAATATGTGTTAATCAATGGTCTATGTTATCACTAGTGCTTCCAGCCAATAGTAGGCTATTAGTAGTTAAGTTTTGGGGGACTAAAAATCATATGCAGATTTCTGACTGCACAGGGGGTCAGCATCCCTAAGCCCTACATTGTTCTATGATCAACTTTAGAGAGTAATAATTCTAATTTGATACTTAAGTGGTGGCCTTTACACAAGAGGAAAATAAAAGACACAGTAGTACTTCTCACCTCATACAAGGTAACAGGCAAATTAAATTTAATAAATATTGAGACAAACCATTTATTAGAAGAAATTTGTGGTTTGCTATCATAGTGCCTATTAGATAATAAGAGAAATTGGCAATGCACATTTTCATTAATAAAATACTGGGTTTAAGCAATCATTTAAATACACAAACAAATAAGAAACATTCAGTGATGTTCAGTGGGTATTTTTAGAGCTTGTATCTGTCTCTTATAGCATTTATATCTATTGCTTTGCTTATATCAGTGAGCATCCAAATTGTAATTTTCCTAAAGCACTAAATATTTTTAAAAAGCAAATCAGATTTAATTATGTTTATTATACTGAAATTATTGAAATAAAATAATCTGTAAATAATTTAAACTATCTGACAGGAAGGAAGCAGAATTGCTTCTTCTTAATTCTTGTTAAATAGAAAGTTCCATTTCCTTTCAGTTATTTTACAACTGGAAGTCGGTACCTCTTATTCTCCTTTATCTGTTTCACCAGTTCCCTCTACCCACCACCCCTCTGGCAGTCACCAGTTTGTTTTATTTAGTCTGGGGTTTTTGTTTGTTTGTTTGAATTGATACATATTTTGTGTGCTATGTGTATTATATACTGTGTTCTTACAGTAAAGCTAGCTAGAGGAAATAAAATGGTAAGAAAATCACAATAACATATATTCACAAAACTGTATCAGAAAAAAAAATCAGCATGTAAGTAGACCACACTGTTCAACAAAGGGCCCACTATACTTAAATTTGAATTAAATCTGGTAACATTCCTATTTCCTTTTCAATTTTCTTTAGGTCCCATTAGGCAGAGAAAAGATGTTTCAAGAGAAGTAGAGAATTTAAGAGGACATCTTTAGTGAGAACAAAAATGTGAAAATGACCCTCAAGTACGATTTTAATCCTGGGATAATTCAAATACTTCTCTTTGGAAATTGCATGCTTTGCAACAAATCATGTTTCGACTCAGAGTGCTTGCTTTAGAAGTACTTGGCACTTGAGCACCTTTTAGCTTATTCGTTCTAATGCATTAATACATTTTCCGATTTACACAGTGTTTTGGAAACGCTTTTCATTTGTCGTATAAACTTAGCCTCTTGTTTCTTCATAGTTCTTTCAGTTGCTGTCTCTTGTCCTTTAATTTTCTATTTTGTTTATAGAGTTATTCTCAGGGCGCCTGGGTGGCTCAATCAGTAAGCATCTGACTCTTGATTACGGCTCAGGTCATGACCTCACAGTTCATGGGATCGAGTCCTGAATCAGGCTCTGTGCCAGCAGTGTTGATCCTGCTTGGGATTCTCTCTTTCCCTATCTCTGGCCTCCCTTTCTCTCTTTCTCAAAATAAATAAACAAACATTTAAAAATATATTTAGAGTTATTTCCTCCCCTAGTGTAAAGTATTTTACAAATCCATGTGTTTGGTATACAACTTCTTGGATTCACCCCTTGGCTTCTAACAGTATGGTTAATTTTGGACAGATTATTTAACTTGCCTCTGTCTATTCAAGTATAGAATGGGAAGTCTAATCAAACTTTTTCATGAGCTGTTAGGAGAGTGAAATGAGGTAATACAATACATAACAATGTTCGGGGGAAGGTTCCATGAATATCCAACTGCATTTGCTCAATGGGTGTTAGCTATTGTCAGGAATATGCCATTATCAGGAACAGCTAATATTATATCTATTATTAAGGTGTTATGATTCAATTGGGGACAAGGCTGAAAATATGGGGAAGTTGAGGAAAGTTTAAAAGGAGAGCATTTAGATAGATACAGGAGATTAAGGGAAACTCACGGGGATTCCGAAGCACCCTGGGCTATAACCACAGCATAAGCAGGACTGACAAGAGACATAGCCTTTGGAAGAAAACACCAGCAGGAGTCTCACCACATCTTGGAAGAAAGAGGACCCACAAAGTCATAGCTGACCTCACTTTTCCACTCTGACCACAGGTTGGTGCTTCCACAGGCTGAACCAACTGGAGTCAGACTACTAAGGAGACAAGTTGATGAAGGCTACAAAAGTCAGCCTTCTGAGACACTGAGCAGGTGTGCAGGGGGAAGGCATGGATTTTGAGGTGATAAAGGAAGTCATTTGCCTTCTGCTTGGTTTGGTCTTCAACATCCACCCCTCATCATCTTCCCAAAGGAAAACATATGCCCCCAACAGAAGGAACCTACAAGATCTCTACAGCAATCGTCATGCGTTTGGTTCATTTGGACATAATCCCACTTAAAACCTCAAACTTTAGGGCCACCTGGGTGGCTCCTTCAGTTAGGCACCCAGCTCTTGGTTTCGGCTCAGGCCATGATCTCACAGTTCATGAGTTGGAGCCCCGTGTCAGGCTCTGCAGCTGTCAGCATGAAGCCTTCTTGGGATTCTCTCTCTCTCCCTCTCTCTCTGCCCCTACCCCACTTATGCTGTCTCTGTCTCTCTCAAAATAAATAATCTTTAAAAAGAAATAAGCCCTCAAACTTTAGTCACCTCTAGTTTTATTCACCTAAAGTACCAGCGATAAAAGAGAAAAGAACAAATACAAAACATTGCCAAAGTTCTCACTTCTACTGCAGCTTATGGAGTTTACATGGACAATTCCATCAAGTGTTCCCAGCAGCTCACCTTCCCGGATTCAGCCTCTGATTTTCCCATTCCATTCTGCCATCAGATGTATTTGTCTGGGTATTTGCTTGGCTCAGTCGGTAGACCACGCGGCTGACTCTTCATCTCAGAGTCATGAGTTCAAGCCCCATGTTGGGCATAGTGCTTAGTTAAAGAAAAAAATAACTTGAACAAAAATAGTAAAGTGAATCTTCTTTTTGCAAAGTATTTGTCATGTAAATATGATCAATTTATGAAAGTAGGGTTTTATAATCATTGTACTAAGGTTAAATCCTTAGACTCACTAGATCTATCCATATATATTAACTATGCGCAAATATGATGGCTGGTGCATCAAGAGACTCTGTGTTAATGAAAAGAACTGAGTTCTTCAGGTGGTGGTTTTTAGTGCTGTGCAAGTCCAGAAGTTATTTGAGGACAAAAATTGTTTCTGATGTTTCCCAAATTAGATGTTAGGCAGCCAACTGTGATTTCCGTTTAAGGGGTGCTGTTGAGAAACTCTCAAAAAGATATCAGGTTTTAATTTTATACTGGAAAGGTAACATAGTTGGTGTTGTCATTGTAAATAACATTGTAAATCACCATCACAAACCCCCTAATGAACGCTCTGTGACAGAGGTAGAAAACTCCTTAAAAGTATATCCTTTATTCTATTGTGTTCAAAACTATAACTTCCATCCTTGACAGTATTCGACACACAAGAGGCTCCTCAGGAAATATTTATGGAAAATAGAGGCAGGAGAAATGAACAAAAATGATGAAAGAAAACAAGGATACATTATAGGAAGTGACCATGACAGAACCCACATTTCTGACTCAAAGTGTTGAAGCACAAATATTTTTATTTGTGGACCAAACAAAATGCATCTGTGCACCAAATCTGTTGTTTATAGAAATGTGGTTTGAACAGTGGGACCAGTACCCCTCATGTGAAACAACCATTGGGAAAACTACATGATAATTCAAGCCTCAATTGTAAATTAAGAAGATATAGTGTCTACATTATAGGGTCGTTGGCAGAGTTAAATAAGATCTAACTCCTGGCAATTAGTGTTCAATAATGGTAAGAACACTAAAACCACTATTATGAATCATAGCTAATATTTATTGGGTATTTGTTATGTTCTAGTTGCTGCTCTGTTATTATACATACATCAAATTAAATTGAACAGACTGGGGTGCCCCCTGGTTAAGCGTCCAACTCTTGGTTTCCACTCAGGTCATGATCTCATGGTTTGTGAGTTCAAGCCTTGCATTGGGCTCTGTGCTGATGGTGCGGAATCTGCTTAGGGGTCTCTCTCTCCCTATGTCTCTGCTCTTCCTCTGTTTGTGCTCTCTCTCTCTCTCAAAATAAAACAAACAAACAAACTTAACCAAAAATTTACTTTAAACTGGACACCATGTGGTTCCAGGTTAAGAACGTAGACTCCTTACCACTATACTCAATAAATAAAAATAGTTGCCTGGACTAGAACTCCTTCCTCTAAACCAGTCTAGGTAACATTCACACCTCATAACATCTCATCTCCGTACCCAGGGAATGGGGGAGCTGCTCCTGGACTTTTCCTGAAGATTCCCTTGATTTGGAAAGTACATTTAATAGATGGTCATTTGTGGCAGCAACTTCAAAAAATTCCTTGACCTCCCCCTGGCCTTCAAGCCAACCACAAAATCTTCAAGTACAATGGCAAGGAAGAGAAAAGGGAAGAAATGGAAAAGGGGGGGGTCAGGTTTCCTGCTTAAGTACTGTCTCCCCAGAGAGTCTGACAAGCTGATGAGATGCTATCTCTTCATTTCTCTGGGGCTGACTGCTGAGCCAGCTGGGGTCCTTTCTAGAATATGTGATGGAGATTTAGGCTTGACACCACCGTTGCCTTTGTTTTTCTGATGAGGACACTTAAGTATTGGGGGATTTTTTATGTGAGACAATTAGGAGCCTAGAACACCATTAGCTAGACAGAGGAGCAAAACCCTTTCCTGGCAGAAATGTAGGCTGCAGAAGATGTTTACTGCCAGCCTCTGACTCTAATAAGATGCTTCAGGCAGTTTTGCCCTGCAATTGAGATGAACTGCACATGCAGCCCAATTAGAAGCAAATGACTGTAGTCTTTAGTGGAAGTGATGAACGGGAATTCCAAGATGTAAACAGAAATACAAGATTGATTCTAATGTTTAGAAAGTAATTGTTATCATGGTATTACAATTTTCAAAGCAAAAATGTCAATAAAAATGCCATACTTAGCTCAGGAATTTTTTAACAAATGAACGTTTATTCATTTTTTGAGAGAGAGAGAGAGACAGACAGACAGAGCATGAGCGGGGGAGGGGCAGAGAGAGAGGGAGACACAGAATCTGAAGCAGGCTCCAGGCTCTGAGCTGTCAGCACAGAGCTCGATGCGAGGGTCAAACCCACAAACTGCGAGATCATGACATGAGCTGAAGTCGGAAGCTTAGCCGGCTGAGCCACCCAGGCGCCCCATTAAATCTATTTATGGCAAAAATAATTGGTTAAAATATCAAGCTATCTCAAGTTTCAGAAGTTTCCTTAAAGCATCATCCAATTCTTCTCCTCAGACTACATCATAGAAATAATCTGTAATGTATGTGAATTTTATACATTAATTTTTAAATCAATGAGAAGTCAAGAAACCTAACTACAGGTGTGTAACCATATTATGATAGAATAACCTCCCTCGCAAATATTGTGAGGATTCTGTGAGATAATACAAACAGTCACCAAATAGTTATTAAGCACACCCTGTCAAACACCATTTTAAGCCCTTGGGAAAGATCTCTGAACAAATGTATTCTCTGAACAAATGTGTTCTTGATAAACTTAACATTTCTGGTGGGGGCTGGAAGTCAGTTACAAAATATAAATATAAGTAAGTAAATTATTTAACATGGTAGAGCGTGGTAAGTAAAGATTGGGCAGGATAAGATGTAATGGGGAATGTCAGGTTGGTTGAAGAGTTCAGTTTTTTTTTTAATTACTGTTTATTTATTTTGGAGAGACAGAGCACAGTGGGGGAAGGGGGGTGGGCAGAGAGAGAGGGAGACACAGAATCCGAAGCAGGCTCCAGGCTCTGAGCTATCAGCACAGAGCCTGATGCGGGGCTTGAACCCATGAACTGAGAGATCATGACCTGAGTTAAATCTCAGTTGGGTCCTGAGAGATCATGACCTGAGTCAAATCATGACTTAAGCCAAAGTCAGATGCTTAACTGACCGAGCCACCCAGGCACCCTGCAAGGAGTTCAGTTTTTAATGGTCACAGACCCCTTTGAAAAGGTGACATTTGAGCCAAACAGATTTAATAAGGTCAGAGAGTTAGCGATGAAGATATCTGAGAAGATATCTGAGGAAAGAGCACTCTGGGTGAAGAAAACAACCAATATTTAGGGTCTAAGTTCCAATCACGCTCTGGTTGTTTCAGAAAGAGCATGGAGGCCAAGGTATTTGGAAACAAGGGGGAAAGACAGAAGCAGGAAGGGGGCACATTCAAAGAATGAAGAGACAGTCAGATTCTACAGACTTCAAAGGCCATAGAAAGGCCTTTGATTTTACTCCCAGTGAAGTAGGAAACAATCACAAGGTTTTAGCAGAGTGAAGCCATGATCTGAGTTAGCATTTCAAAATGATCCTTCTGATTATTGAGTTGAGAAAACACAGGCAGGCTGTGCAGAAGCAAGGGACATGTTGAAAACTAGCATAGTAATTCAAGCAAGAGATGATGGGGCCCAGTCCAAGGTGGTGATACACACACAGAGCTGAAACTGAAGAGCCTGGCTTGAAATTCAGTATCGGCTCTTACTGTCATTTTAAGGAAACGACTAATAAGATGACATCGGCTACTATTTGTGTTTCCCAGAAAGGCTGGTACAGTTTGTGAATAACATGGAGACATTTATTTACTGAACCGCAAAATTCCTCTTCCCCTCTGAGATTTAGTTCAGTTCAATTCTGAATCTAATCAAAGTAAATGGTGTTTAGATTTTTTTCCTCCCCTCTAACAACTTTATGATCACTAGTTTTTATGACTCTCTCATAAATCTGCCAATCTGGGAGTTTGCTTTATATGGTATTTTGGCCCTAGACCATTGAAAATAATGGTTTAACTCCCATCCATATTTTTGGCATGAACTACATTTTTCTGTATCTGTTTCCATCCCTTCCTATACGCAATTTGCTTTTTAATCATTCTTTTCTCAACTATGAGTTTCAACTATTTTCATTCATTACTCAAGTCTCTTCACATTAAAATAGTAAAAATATATCGGACAGATGCCGTCTCTAAACTCATTATAGGCCTAACTTAAGGCACAGATAAGGTGAAACTAGTAAGTAGTTAGTGCCAGCTAACACATGTCAAAATGTGATTTTAAGGAAGATTTTTAGAAATTGAAATGCATGCACCATTTTATACAAATATGTTTAACATATGTATGAAACAAAACTAATTATTAAAATTTCCTTTCTGGGAAAAGTTATTTGTGGCCAACTTTAAAAGGGAAAGACTTTGTCCTGGACAAGTATTAGCAACTTAATAAATCTGAGTAAATTATATCCACATCTTTGAACTTAATGCATTTTCCAGAGGGCCAAAAAGATTTAATCCCACCACCTGAATTCAAGCTCATTCACTCATTCATTCATTCATTCAACATCTAGTATTTGTTGAATACTTATTATGTTTCAGGTACTCTGGCAGCACTAACAATAAAATGCTGAACAGGCACTGAAATAATTCCTGCTTTCATGGAGCTTATAGTCTAATGGAGGTGTCTGGATGGACATTAGCAAAATCACATTAATGAGCAGGCCATGACAAGTGGAGGAAAATGTTTTCACATGAAGAGAAGAAGTCCCCATTCTATGAGACTGAGCTTCATAGATAAAAAGAAAGTAAATCTTTTGTCTGTTCTTATCAAATGGGACTGTGTTGTGGAGGTTAATTTACAAATATTTAAGAGGCTAAAAATGAGGAATACATCAAAAATCTCCTTGGAAGTCCAATAGTTATTCAGGATATCAACCATTTCCCAAGAGATACTACTTGCATGTATTGGCAATTTTCTTCCAACAAGAATACACCATTGATAAGAGCTAACTCTACATTAACATCTATTCTATTTGTGGGTTTCCATACCACTTTGTCCATTTTCATCACCATTTGATAAGCTTTCTACTGGTGGAAACCTGTGAGAATCCCTCAGATTTCTGTTATCTTTTCCCCAAATAGAATATTTATTCAAGGAAGTTAAAATGTGCTTATTTCTGCCCAAAATAGAGTTGGCAAAGCACACGTCCTTGTGTTTGAGTGCCTACTATATGATGGGTGATGTGCTAAAGACTGAGGGTACAGCTTAAATGAGGAAAAGGAATTGGTGGCTCACAGAAAGACACCTCCCTAGGGACTCACAGTTAAGAAGAAGCAGATCAGAAGTTCAAATCCAAGTGTTTTGACTCTAAAGCTCATGGATGCTCCAAATTTAGCCTGATACCTTTGTAACAAAAAGAGCCACCTTTTTCTTTCCAGATTTTAAATATCTGTGTGGAACCTCTATTCTGATTTTAAAAACCAAACAAACAAGAAACAATCTAATAGGACACACAGGATGTACACCCTAAAGGGCACAATCTCTTTTATCCTAAAAACAACATGCAGACAAGTGACAGAAGCTTGTTTCAAAAATCCTTGTGCTCCCATAGTGCTTCAAGGAACACAAAAGAAGGAAGAACAGTTTGACTCAGGAAGACCTCAAATAGAAATGAGAAAACCACCCAACATCTGGGCAATGTTGTCCATTTATCATTTCTGTTCATCTATGCATTATTTTCTTTTCTTTGGAAAATGAGTTTTTTCTTTAGTACTCACATGATTAAACATGGCCACCCCACTGCTTTTGAATTCGCGAATTTCATTTTCTAGTAACCATCATAGACCAGCTAGCATAGCTCATCAAAACTTCAAAATTACATGGGAGATAACCTGATTAGCCTGGTCTTGGCCAAGGTCCACTTCAATCCAGGCAGCTGTGGTTGGGGAGGAGAAAACATGATAGGCTGTGGTTAATAGGACTCAACTTCTACAGGGGCAAGGATCAGAGAAGAAAAAGAAAGAGGGGGTGGCGTAAAAGATGGACAGAGACTCCAATAAATGGCCCTATGTGGCCTAGCTTAAAAGTTTTAAAATGTATGAAATAAAAATGAAAACAAGACAGCAGCATGTCATTAAACTGAATTCGCAATTAAAATGGAGACAGGAATTTCTGGGTGAAATAGGTCAAATAGAATGGAAGTGAAAATTTGATTTGAAAGAGAAGTTGAGATGTTGTGGTCAAGGTTTCCGATGGAGAAGGACATGCATAGTAAGATGCAGTGGCTGCTCGTGTTGTAGGGCTGAAACTAAAGTGAGGACATTAGTAAGGATTAAGAAAAAAAAGAGGTTCATTATACAAATAATGCCAGATATGTTTTCAAGGCAAAATTATGGCAGATAGTAAATGGCCAAGGGAAAACTTAAGGTCTTGCAGTTAAGAAATAGAAATTGTTGTAAGTTTTCAACTGGAATTACACAGTGCAAATGGAATTTAAAAAATATATAGATAAATCTGGGGAATGTGACCCGATAGTGTAGGTAATCTCATAGTACTGGTGCCCACAGGGTGCAAAATTTCAATGTTGGAAACATCAGGGCAAGAGAAAAAAAAGTCATTGGAAACTATGTGTAAACCAAGCTTGAACTGAAGCTCTATTTGTTAGGGTTATGATACATTTAAGTGACCATATCATTAAGTGGTAAATTGATAACTGAGTTTAGACACAGATTGTGGAAAAATAAATGAGGGAACAAGGAGATCATTGGAATTTTCAAACTTCTTTTTTTAAGTCATGGGCTTTTTTAAAATTTTGTTTTTAAAGGCAGAACTTCTGCACAATGTATCTTCCATAAGCCAAAACGTCTATCAAGTTTACCTGGGATTAGATTGGTGTATAATAATGAGCTAGTTTGTATATAATTAAGAGAATTGGCTTATCAGCTGTTTAGTCTCAGAAACACACATTCTAAGATATTGAAATTCTTAGGTTCTTTTCCTTTAGGTTAATTTTTTTTTCTGCTTATTTGCTCTTAAACCAAAATCTCCCAGCAACTATTTGGTAAGTGGAGGATGTGGAACACTGCTCTGCTCTCCAAGAAGAAACATGTCTGGAGGACTGACCTCCAAACACCCTGGAATAGAGATATAGAAGTCACTTAATGCAATATACTGTGTTACTGTAATTTACACCCTGTTCTAATCCATGCAATTCCCATGTCCAGGACCTTGTTCACAGAGGCAACTTATTCCACTTTAGATGATACCTGGAATGTCCCTCTCCAAAGAAAATTCTCCTGTAGTATCCTCTCCAATGAAGTCATTATTTCTTCCACCACCTCCCTGGGAGAGAAAAGATCTGCCCAGGTCTTACTCCTACTTATAAATGTAATTGTTTCACTGCCCCAACCCAAACATCTTTCCTCTTGCGAAGTCTACAGAAACTGTTAAAATATCCTTGAACCATTTGATTATTAAGAAGACACATTTTCACTTTCCTTCACCATTTCAGCAGTTAGCTTATCTTTTTCTTAGGTGCCAAGTCCCTCAAGGTTACCTGCAGACACTTTGAGGGTCACGGCCATGTATGGTACCTGAAAGACATAGCTCCTTAACTCAGAGTTGGAGCCTTTTAGTTATACTCTCGGTGGTAGTATAGTACAATAGGTAATGTAGGCAATTATACAGACTTTCTGGTTTAGAATCTTGGTGGTCTTTTTTAACCACTTATTAAAATATCATTGGTATAAAATGAACCATGCCTTTATTTTTTATTTAAAAAAAATTTTTAAACGTTTTATTTATTTCTGAGAGAGAAGCAGCCTGAGCAGGGGAGAGTCAGAGAGAGAGAGGGTGACGCAGAATCGGAAGCAGGCTGTCAGCACAGAGCCCGATGCAGGGCTCGAACTCATGAACTGTGAGATCATGACCTGAGCTGAAGTCAGACGTTTAACCGACTGTGCCACCCAGTCGCCCCGAGAATGAACCATACTTTTAAATGTGTGTAATTTAATGAGTTTGGACATTTGCAAAGATCTGTGATACCACCACTAAACTCAAGGTAATAGACATATATCTAACACCTCCCAATGTTTCCTGGTATCCATGCATGTATGCATGTGTGTGTGTGTGTGTGTGTGTGTGTGTGTTGAACACTTAATAAGAGATCTACATCTGTAGATTTTATTATTGAACTGAATAAATTATTATAGCAGTTCTCAAAGTTTGGTTTGCAGACTCCTGGGCACTCCCAAGACTCCTTCATGAGGTCCAAGAGACCTCAACAATTTCATGATAATACTAAGAAGTTAATCGTTTTTCACCAATGACGAAGAAGTCGTGGTGAGTAAAGCTGCAGATGCCTCAACACAAATTAGGCAGAGGCACTAAAGGGTACTTGGAGTCATTGTATTTTCACGACCATACATGAACATGCATTAAAAGAATATGATAGTTTCACTTAGGAACATTCTTGAGAAAGCAGTAAAATTTGTTAATTTTATTAAATTATCAGCAGTATACACTTTTCTTGGGTTTCTTAAAATTTATTTTGAGAGAGAGAGAGAGAGAGAGGATCCCAAGCAGTCTCTTCACTGTCAGCACAGAGCCCGATGTGGGGCTCGATCTCATGAACCATGAGATCAAGACCTGAGCTGAGGTCAAGAATTGGATGCTTAACCAACTGAGCCACCCGGGCACCCCAGCAGTATACATAGTTTTAATTATCTTGTGTGATGGAACAGGAAATCATCTAAAACACTTCAGCTGTCTACTGAAGTACACTGGCTGTCTTATACTTATGCAATTGAGTGATGAGTTGAACTTGCTTCTTTTTTCAGGGAACACTATTTTTACTTGAAAGAACAATTGACAGACAACTATGGTTATTCAGACTTTGGTATTTGGAATAATTCTTTTTTTTTTTTTTGGAAAAAAAAGGGTTTTTTTGAATAAAGTAAGCCTGTCAGTTTGTCAGTTCAAGGAATTGGCAGTAGTTGCTGCCAGTGATAAAATTTGAACTTTCTTTTTTTTAATGTTTATTTATTTTTGAGGGACAGAGAGAGAGACAGAGTGCGAGTGGCAATAGAGAGAGAGGGAGACACAGAACCCAAAGCAGGCTCCAGGCTCTGCGTGAGCAGTCAACACAGAGCCCGGCACGGGGCGCTGACCCATGAACTGTGAGATCATGACCTGAGCTGAAGTCAGACACTTAACCGACTGAACCACCCAGGTGTCCCTAAAATTTGAACTTACATGAGAAAACTGGAATTTTTGAAACCTTATATTGGCCACTTTTGAGTTTTGCAGTCTAACAATATTTAAGACACTTGTGGATTTTCATGGCAACATTAACAATGTTTTTACATAATGGAATAAAATGTGTCAATATTTAGAAGGCATAACTCTGTGAACCAGTATTTTCCAAATGATCAATGCAGAATGATACAAAACTATGCACAAGTAAAAGATACACTCAAAGGGCAGGATATGCCAATGGATCTTAACACAACAGAAGACAAAATATTCATTGATAGGGTTTCAGATTTTATGTTGTACATAACTGTTAAGAAATTGCCACTTGCTCAATACTGTAGGTTATCAAAGAATATTTCAAATTATCTCAAAGGGCTGTTAAAATTATTCTTCCCTTTATGATCACACAACGATTATCATCATATACTTCTACCAAAACATATCACAGCAGATTGACCACAGAAGTAGGTAAAAGAATATAGGTATTTTCAATTAAGTCAGACAGTACAGAGATTTAAAGAAAAAAAAAAAAGTAAAAGGACCCTGGGTGGCTCAATTGGTTACGCATTTGACTCTTAATTTCAGCCCAGGTCATGATCTCACGGTTTGTGAGTTTAAGCCCTGCCTCCGACTCTGCACTGATAGTGAGGAGTCTGCTTGGGACTCTCTCTCTCCCCCTCTCTCTATTTCTCCTCCACTTTGTGCTCTCTCAAAGTAAATCAACAAACATTAAAAAAAAAAAAAGGTAAAACAATGCCTCTCTTCTCACTGTTTGGAAAATATAGACTTTCATAAATATATTCACATAAAAGGAGTTTTCATTACACTGGATTTTTACATCATTTTGATCATTTAAGAGGTATTGGGAAAGGGTCAATAATTACAAGGACAATGAAATTGGTTGCACGTTGCTAAGTCTTATTAAGGTGTTAAAGAGAAAAATATCAAGCTCAGATTAGCCAATCACCAATTTACAGCCTCATATGAAAGTCAAAAAACCTCTATGTCAGTGTTTAAAGAAACCCTCCTTTCCGCAGCTGAGGAGAAGATGAACTGAAGACTGGGTCAAGGACTTTATTTAAGAGAAGGAAAACTTGAATTAGTTTAGCCAGTCTAGTCAAGTCTCCTACAGCGAAGCTAGCACCCTGAAGAGAAAAACCCAGAACCCTGAAATTTGGGAGGGGCTGTCTAGGCATTCAGTTATATTGCTTCCCCAGAGTCTGGATCCCACAGCCTGCTTGGACTGGTGGCTCCCTGCTTCTTACTAGGGAACAGCAGCCATCGGCTTCCCTGAAGCTGAAACAGGGAGCTCATGTTTGAAAGTCAGTAGTTGCTCACCTCAAGATTTACCCACCCTTCTGCTCCCCTGGCAATGTGACCTATATAGTTAGGGCCAACCACAGGCATGGCCCAACTAAAAAGTGTGGGTCTTGCTAAGAAAGGAGGGGATTATACAGACTGAGCTTCAGAGTCTATTAATGCATACTGTTGGAAATGCGAGAACAGGGCTAGAGGCTAACTTGAGTGTTAGCTCAAGAAAGAAGAAGAAAGGCAGAATATTAAACTGACTAGGTACAGGATGTACTCCCATAATCCAGGATCGAACGCATTGGCAAGGGCCACTGAAGCCACTGTCGCTAGTTGTTTTGTTTTTAATTTGTTTTACTGTTTATTTTAATTTTGGGGGGGGGAGGGAGAGAGAGAGAGCATGAGCAGGGGAGGAGCAGAGAGAGAGAGGGAGACACAGAATCTGCAGCGGGCTCCAGGCTCTGAGCTGACAGCACAGAGCCTGATGCAGGGCTCAAAGCCACAAACTGTGAGATCATGACCTGAGCTAAAGTTGGACTCCCAACCAACTGAGCTACCCAGGCACCCCATCACTAGTTTTAATATACAGCTGAGGAAGCCCCTGGAAGCCTAGGAGGAAAATAGGTGACATCCTAAATGGTAGTGTCCAGAAACCCTTAGCAATGTGTCAGAGGGAACAAAAGACTCAGGAAAATGGGCATACTTAGATCTATTATTATATGAGACACAGAATCCTAACTATGTTCCTCAGGACCGCAGAGAACAGTCCTTACATATGTCTGAGTATGAGCATTATGATGTATTATTCTTCTGGATAACAGACATGCTGATGGGGAGAAAAAAATTCTTCCAAAATATTGGATATTTTATGTAGTTAATATGGAAAATATATAAAGAGCCAAATATAAGAGGTTTAAAATAATATTTGTGATGCAAGGGAAACAACTCTATTATTTCTGCTTGCCCCAGTTAATTTTTGCATCTGCAAATTTTATATAATTGGATACTAATTACAGATCGACACTCCACTTTTAATAGTCCGGATTTTATTATGTAACATAGTCTTAACAACCACCATAATAATAACAATATTCCACTACCTAGGCTACAAGATTTATTTAATCACTGTAGTTTTTTTCTCATTCCTTTACATCAAACATTTCTTTTATTATGTCATTGGATACATTTATATACTATTTTCTATAAGAGTGCCTATTTTGTATCTCATCAGACCGTCATCAACAATTGTTAATCATTATTTATCTTTTAAAATTTTTACGAATTTAAGAGTAGAATTGTGATGTTTTGTTAACTGCCATTTATGTAGGGCTTAACATTTATAAAATTCCTTTTCACAGAGAAATAACTCTACAGAGAATAGATCTCTCACATCCTTCATCTTATTATCCACTGAACATCTCTGTTATTAAGTTATATGGACTCTGTATTTCTTGTGAATATTTCTCATTCCCCTGTAGAAAAAAAATTCTCACTTATTGGCCATTTCAGGTGATCCATCCTTCCTTTTAGTGTAGAAAGTCATCCCTGTTGCAGTACTTTGATAGACACTTATTTAGATTTTAAGAAATATTTAATTATTTAAGCTTTCAGGTCTTACCGTTTTAACCTTATCTTGGTGCACATTATAACACCTACGCTTACTTTTGTCCCTCCACATTAGTTTTCCTAGAATGCTGTGTAAAATAATCTTTGTCTTTTCAGATATCTGACATTTCCTTTATCATATATATTCTTCCACATTGCGAAATTGATTTAAAACAGATACTCAGGGGTGCTTGGGTGGCTTAGTCGGTTAAGCGTCTGACTTCAGCTCAGGTCATGATCTCACGGTTTGTGAGTTCGAGCCATATGCCAGGCTCTCTGCTGACATGTAGAACCTGGAGGCTACTTCAGATTCTGTCTCCCTCTCTACTGGTCCTCTGTTCATGCTCTGTCTCTCTGTGTCAAGAAAAAAGAAAGATAGAAAGAAAGAGAGAGAAGAAGACAGAAGGAAAGAAAGAAAGAAAAAGGAAGGAAGGAAGGAAGGAAAGAAGGAAGGAAAGAAAAGAAAGAAAGAAAGAAAGAAAAAGAAAGAAAGAAAGAAAGAAAGAGAGAGAGAGGAAGAAGACAGAAGGAAAGAAAGAAAGAGAAAGGAAGGAAGGAAGGAAAGAAAGAAGGAAAGAAAAGAAAGAAAGAAAGAAAGAAAGAAAGAAAGAAAGAAAGAAAGAAAAAAGAAAGAAAGAAAAGAAAGGAAAAACAGATTCTCATTCATGCATACTAATTTTTTCATGATGCTCTCCTGAAGAGCTGAATTTTTGTTGGCACAATTAAAGGCACTGAAGACTGAAACCCATACTTAGGCATAGTTATAGCAGCTGCTACTACAACACTGACATTTCTCAGGGTCTTCAACACTTCACAAAGTTAGCTTGTTTCACCTAGTTTCACTTGGACACTAATACCTCTCTTTTAAATACTCAGGATTCCAAACTCTTATATGTTTCAGTACATATGTGCTTTTCCATCGGCCTGACTCAATGTTATGCTTCTCACTTACTACTCACCCACTCAACTTAGCTCTCCATGTAATAGACATTGCCCTTGCAGCGTGTGTATTCGGATGCAGCGAAATTATTCACAGACCTAGATCAGGTAGAATGGGATTATTGGTATCAATCAAGTCCTCCCACGGATGACACCTATAAAAACTATGTAACATTTCACAACAACAACAGAAAACCTTTTCCGCCTCAGGAAGCAAGAAAAAAAAATTGCAGAAAGGACCTGAAGATTCAAGATGTTGGGAAAGAATATGCATTGAAGTGAATCAGACATTCCTGGCTACTTTTCTATCTGAGGCTCAGCCATTAAGAGCTAAGGAGCTGGGGGGGGGGNGAGTGGATTAAAACTTTCAGCTGTATTACAGTAAGAGCCAAATACCAGAGCTCAGGGTTACCAAGGCAGCAAGGGCTTGGGAGGGGGGCAGACAAAGGGCACACAGGAATTGGGGTCTAACATATGCATTGATATTCCCCACAGACATTTGCTAATACGGATGATGTATGAATAATGATTACATTTCAAAAGATACCAGTGGGCCTGCATTCGCTAGTTTCATATTCATTTAATGTATTTAGGTTACATTAAAAAATATAAAAGACATTTATGACAAAATAAGAAATCTGCTTATATATATAACAACGATTTTACTATTATGAAAATTACTTTCACAAATTCCCTTTTATTTCTTAGTAACCGTTAGTCTTATCCTACAATAGCTTTAAAAATGGTTTATTCTGAATACAGGAGTTTATTCACTGACTTTTCTCTTCTCAGCCCATCTATTTCTTCTTGGGTGTGCTATTTTTCCCTCTGTTTTGAGACCAGAGGAGGCATTTGTACATTGTAGGAATTTCACATTATATCTATAAATTATAACATGGTGATGTTCTAAACCACACGAAAGCTGTCAGCTCATGATTTTTTTTTCAAGGGTGTGTTGGCTGAGGAGAAAAATCTGTAGCCTAACAAAACTATCCATACTCATCTCGATTTCATAATAACCTTTGCTTAAATAAAATACTAACTCTCTGAAAGTACTATGGAATAAACAGGGGCTTCTTATCAAGACATTAAACTTAGTTTAATTAGATATTTATAGTTTCGTAGCATTGGGGACAGATGAGAGAACAGCCATTAGTGATAATGGCTAGGAACTTACTAATCGTTACTTTCCTCATCTTTCTCTTGCCATCGCTAATGGCGACCCTTTGTAATTTTGCGCGGGGTTTGTCCTTTGGATTTGCTTTTCTGTCCTCAATAAATTAAAAAAAATATATCTTACCAGATCTTTGTCCACTCTGAAATGCCCCTAAATCCTTCCTTTTTCCCATTTTCTTAAAATTAATAACGGACCTAAAAATAATCTGATTTTGTCATGATGAACTGAATTCTGGAAACAATACTTTGCACCTGTTGTCAGCTCTCTCCATAATGATTGACTCCACTTCATGAATGGGTCACTTAATGGTTGTTAAGGAACCCAGCATCACTGCCTCATAATGGAAGACTTATTTACTAGTACATTACTGCTTCCTCTAAATTGTTTTCATTTCACTCTGTTTGTTGGAAGGTAGAAGACAGGGCATGGCTGGGCTTGGAAAACATTTAATTATTCCAGGAAAAACATTCATATATGTGCTGATAGATTATATAATTTGATAGTTCAGGACAGTCAAGGTTTACTTTGGGTGCACAGAAAGCCCGAGGGACTAAATCCTTCAGATTAGTTCACTCAGAAACCATTTAGAGAACCAGTACTGGAAAAACTAGAAACAGAGAAAAATCTTGTTCATGGACACTTTAACTTTATGTTCTAAAGGTGTGTCTGCCTTTGTCAAAATTAAGTGATGGGTTATAAATTCGGTAACATTATTGACAATAACTAATATTTACCAAGTGCTTTCTGGTCACCAGGCACTGTGCTAAATACTTGATATGCTTTATACCATTACTCTTCACCAAAAAAACCTTAAGATTATGGTTTGTGCTGTCATTTTCCCCACTTTCTAGATGAGGCAACAAAGCTGCAAAAAGACTAAATAGCTTGCTCCAGGACACTCAACTGGTAAAAATCAGAGACAGGCACAGATTCAAATAGGTGTGACCCTCAAATCCAAACTTGCAACTAGTACTTTATTCTTACTCTTGCTGGAGATTCTGAACATCTTTCTCAACTCCTATCCTGTTACTGATCACCAAACGAGAGAACTGCGCTATAATCATGCAGAAAGCTCATTTGAATTTTTTATCGTACATTTTTAAATGTTTATTTATTTTTGAGAGAGACAAAGAGAAAGTGTGTGTGTTGGGGGGTGGGGAGAGCAGGGAAGGGGCAGAGAGAGAGAGAGAGAGAGAGAGAATAAGAGAGAGAATCCCAAGCAGGCTCCACAGTTTCAGTGCAGAGACCAATGCAGGGCTCTATCTCATGAATAGTGAGATCATGACCTGAGCTGAAATTAAGGGTCAGGCATTTTACCTGCTGAGCCACCCAGGGGCCCCTTATCATACATCTAAAGTGGCAGCTGGCAGTTTTGTTTTGGGTTTTTTTTTTTTTTTCCAGTTGTGTAAGGCTTCTTGGGTACAGTCCCAGAATAGGCAAACTTGGGTTTAAATTTGCAGGGTTAGGGGCACCTGGATGGTTCATTTGGTTGAGCACCAACTTCAGCTCAGGTCATGATTTAATGGTTCGTGAGTTTGAGCCCCACATCGGGCTCTGTGCTGACAGCTCAGAGGCTCAAGCCTGCTTGGGATTCTGTGTCTCCTTCTCTCTCTGTCCCTCCCCCACTCATCCTCTGTGTATCTCTCTTCTCAAAAATAAATATTAATTTTTTTTTAATTGCAGAGTTAGAGTTTGCAGGGAAAATATAGGAAGGTTTAGCTTGAAGAGAAAGTTGGAGTTTTGGGGTCTGGAAGGTAAGCTAAATGAGGAAAGTAAGGTGGTGGGGCAACAGAGAAATGGTGATAGCGTCATAAATCTCATATGTAGATGGTGAAGACACCAAGTATGTTGGCAAGAATAATAAAAGCGAGAACAGTGGTTGGCCAGATACTGAAAAATTTTCATGAGGAAGGTGGAGTGACTGGAAGGTTGGTAGAAACTACCGGAAAAAGGTGTCTGATGGCTTTGTTGGGTATTTCGGGAAGGACTGAGGAGGAATGCCAAGGAAATAGCTGTCAGCAGCAAAGCAAACACCCAAACGATCTTAAATTATAATTGTATGTGATGAGTGAATGGAACAACAGCCACCACTAGAAAGGAATGGAAGGGAAACCGTGTCCTCACGGGTCCCCGAGTTTCCATTTGAGGACTGGTTCTCAAAGCGTGGCCTCTAAATCAGAAGCATAAACATCCAACTGGAAACTTGATGGGGATGCAAATTCTGCGTCCCTACCATAGACCTAATGGATCAGAGATGGGCGTAGGAGTAGGGCCCATCAACCTGTGCTTTAACAAACATTCGAGGTGATTCTGGGAAAACTTAGGTTAAAGCTTGTGTTAAAAACAGAAACATGAGAGAAACGTACAGAAGCAAAAAGATGAACATGCAGGAGTTTCACTGAAGGCAGCAGAAGTTTCTGGAGGTCAGAATGAAGGGTAATGGAATCAAGGAAGATTGAGGCATATACACATCTAGTTCGTGATGGATATCTGAGGGACCTATATATCTGCTGGTGATTGGGATGGATGCCATTCATCCTGATGGACTCTTAGAGGAAGACAGGGAATCAATCATAACAGAGTTTTAGGAGAAGCAAGAACCTATCTCATAAGGATGATGTGACATAAGAAGGTGTCGTGTAAGGATCTGATGTCTTTTAGGGCTCTTGATCAGGTTCAAAAGTAGCAGCAGAGGATTGCATAGCAAAACAAAGAAAACCAGCACTTCTATTTTCGGTGGCTTCTTTTGCATTGTAACTGATCCATTCATTTACATAACCATTTAGTTAGAAGCTGCAGAATAATATGGCTACTTTGCCCTAACATTCACAAAATATACTATAAAGCTGATTCAAGGATTTACCCTAATCCTTGGGCACTGGAATAGAACTAATCAGGTTTCTGTTTCTGTAAAAGCAGAAGAAAGGATTTTTTAAAAAATCAAACTTAGAAATTCCAGCCTTTAATCAAAGCCAGAATATATCAATATTAATCAATATAGGATGTACAACTGATCCCGTACCCCAACTTTCGTAGTAACAGGCCTCCTGTATCTGAGTAAAAACACCATTTCTTTAGAAACAGTCAATACATCACAAGAGTACTTAATGATCCAAGAAGGCTATGACCCTGTATGATCTTTCACTTCTCACCACCAAATACTGATTCATAAAATAGGTCATTGACCTCGCAGGTATCTTGCGTTTGTGTGCCATGTGGATTCCAAATGATACATTTCCATCCTAGTCAATGACAGTTTGTTTTCCTAAAAAGGACCTTACTTCAAAACATATGTTCAGAGAAATACAGTTTTATTTAAAATCTTTAGAAAGCAAAATCCATGTAGTAACTAAGAGGAATAAACTGTAGACAAATATCAGTTATCTAAGATAAAACAAATGCCAGGTTATGGACCACATCTTGTCAATAAAAGCTGAAAGATCATGTTTATGTTCCTTTTTTCCAATCATACCAACTGCATCTTTGGTTGCGAATGTGCCCTCACATCATCCCTCAGGCCCAGCTTTTCACAGCCCACAACTTCTTATGTTATGTCTTCTAGATCACCTGTTAAGAAAGTTTGTACCCATAGGTTCATGTAAACAAGGTGCAAGTCTTTGTCTTCTTCTGAGGTTTTCTATGTACATATGCCTGTTCATATGTGTGTGTGCAGGCATGTGTACACACACATATGTATACACACACTGGATCTACCATGAGCATGAAAAACTCCTAGTGACCTATGCTGGCTACTTAAGCACAGAAGGCAATCTTCTCGTAACACAGACGATTTTACAAAAGGATGAAATACCCTTGAACAGCATGGGATGACAGTGGGAAAGCTGATATGAAATTATGATTCCCCAAAGGCTCACACTGTTTGAGATTTCATTTCTGTTGATTTATTTCTCTTTATTTTAGATACTGAAATATGCATTTCCATAGAAAATTTCACATTTTTCCCAAAGGACTGTTTCCATTTAGCAATATTTAAAAAGAAAGAGAGAGAGAGAAAAACAAATGCCCAAAGAGCTTCTTTACTTAGTCCAAGTTGCATAGCTAATTACAGGCAATGGAAAGATGCAGACCAACTCTGTGCATGCTCTCCACGTGGCACCAGCCAGTCCTTAAATGCAGATGGCCCCGGGAAGAATCACTGCCTTCCTTATGGGTAAAATTTATTGAGAACTCTTTGCTTCCAAATGTCTTCTACACACTAACTCACTTAAACCTACCACATCCCAAATCAAACAGTAGATCCACCTTCCAGATGATGAAAGTGAAGCACAGAGAAAATAACTTGTCCAAGACCACATACCTGGAGCATAGCAGGAAATGGAATAAGATATTGGCTGCTCACAAAGGAAGAGGCAGTTTGGTTGCTTGTGGTTAAGAACAAAGTCTCTGAATCCACACCACTTAGGGTCTCATCACTATCACATACAACGGAGTGAGCACAGGGCCACTAATGAACTACTCTGGTCCCCAGTTTTCTCATGTGTAAAACATGCAGATTAATAGTATCCACTTCAAGAGTGTAGTTACGAATTTAACATGAGAAGTGTTTAGAACAGTGGTCAGTTCCTAAGTGCTGCATATGGCTTAGTTGCTGGTGTTGGTGTTGTGGCTATTGTTATCTTAGGGACCAGTAGGGGAGTGTGTTTCATCTGCAACTGCTGTGGGCCCTAAAAGCAAGAGGGGAAGACCCTTTATAATTGGTCTACAGACAAAGACCTCTCAAGTTTACTCAGGGCTACCCCAGCCAACTTGTCCTTCCTTTTGTCTTCCAAGATCAAGAGAAGATTTTATTCTTTTAGAAGAACAACCTGATTTAGAGAAATGCCAAATATTCTTTTCTAGCCCCAACCCCTTGTTTACGAAGTTCTTTCATGCCAGATTATCTCAACAGCACCACTACACACGTGTTGGGTCAGATAATTATTTGATATGGGGAGTGGTCTTGTGTATTATAGGATCTCAGCATCCCTGACCTCTGACCCCTTGATGACAGCTGTACCAGTCCCCTCCTCCAATCATGGCAACCAAAAATGCCTTTAGATGTAATAAATGCATCCCTCTACACCAAAGACTAAGCCCTTTCCTTGCTTATAATCCCTTCGATGGATCCAGTAGAGCTGGAAGAGTCATCCATTGAGATTTTCAAGTTGAGAACATGTCTAACTTACCTATGTATTTGCCAATAGTGTCTAGTCTAGTAACCAGCACACAGTACAAACTCAATAAGTACTGGTTGAATTTTAAATATTGGAATTATGTTCATGATATATCAGAATACAAGTGTGGCCAATCTGATATAATAATGGAAAGAGCACATTTATGAGCCATACCCAGCTTTCTGATCAAAGGTCACATAAAACACCAATTCCTATTTGCAAAAGAGGATCAGACCCTTTAAATAGCTCTGGTTACCTATCAGGATTACCATCCACTGATCCCAGAATTGTGGGAGGCATACATAATTTTATTCTGGAACCATCATACCACTTCCATGATTGGTAGTACAAAAGCAGCTGTCCATTTGAACAGGTGTCAGTACTTCCAAACAGAATAGCTGAAGAAGAGGAGGGGGAGAAGTTGGTTTAACTATTTGCCACAGAAATTTGCATTTCCAGAGGCCTGAACTTAGAACAGTAGCTGGTAGTCTAAACCAAATGATGGGCTTTTTTTTTTTTTTTTCCCCTAAGAGTTGCTAATTTTAGAGCTAATTAGTAATACAAAAAATAAATAGCAAGTGATGACCAGTGTATACACCACAATGTCAACATAATTTACGATTATGGACCCTTTCTCCCCATCCTTGGAGTGGTTGACAGAATTATCATCAAGAACAGAACCCAACACTCCCTCTTCTCTTGCTCAAGAATTTTGTGATACTCTGAAGGAGTCAGAAAGCAACTGAGTACATGATCAATTTTTAAAGGGACAAGAGGAGAGAGACAAGTGTTGCTTTTGTTATCATGAGTCACACTTGATGTGAGCTCTGCTGTTTTTCAGCGGTTAAGAAATTAGAACAGATTTTTTTTTTTTTAAAGAAGACAGGCTGAAACATTTGCCGCTTTTGAGAAGTGATTTAGCACTGTCAAGCTCATGACAAGTCAGGATTCGGCAAAGGCATTTTTGTTTCTATAATACAAAGATCAGAGAGTCGGGCAGATCTTGGCAAAATAACAACAGGAAGAGTTCCTGTCTTCTAGAAAGTGATCTGCCAAACTTCCAAGTAATTTACATAAACATTGTAATCGTCCCAGGCAAAAAGTTCTGCCCTTCACAAAGCTAGTTATTACAGGACCTGCCCAATCGTAATGTTTTGAGGAAAACAGAACTGGAACTGAGTAGGGTAGATAAGTGATGATCTGAGATGTGAAAGCCCATTTTAGAAGAGCCCGTAAATTTGCTTTTCTTTGATGACAGAAGGGAAAAACCAAACTTTCAATTTTTTATCAAGGATTCAGTATGTAGAAAAATTAAAACACTTAGTAAAATGTGTGATTCATCTAGTGCTGGAACTCAAAGAATTACAGAAATGGCTCATTCAATATATGTATATGCATATATATACACATATATATATATATTGAATACACGCAAAAATATGTAAAACTTGCATTTTGAATTCTGATTAGAAACTGAATCCCTTTAAATAGATAACCTCTAGTTACTTAAGCATTGACCATTCCATGCCTAAGTTCTACCATCTTGTAGGCAAAGTGACTTTATTTTTTATGTTTGTAGATAAACAGTTTTCTATGGTTTTAGAGTTGCAAACATATTTGAAACCATTTGAAAATTCAAAGTGGATTAGCACACTGTCAATGTGCTTCAGTGCTATGGAGAGAAATTAAAACAGTGTTGGAAAAGCCCGGCCAGAGGAAAAAATCGTTTCTTGGCACCATGCTTCTTTCTCTTTCTATGCACCAGATTCCTCCTCCACATCACAAGACACTCATTGTCTTCATGATTCTCTCCCCTGTCCCCAAGGAAACCACTAGTGTGGCTTCCCATCCAAACTGCCCTTTCAAAAACACCAATTCCTCTTTCAGACCCATCCCTCTTTCCCCTTAACTACACAATTATATCCTATTTTGCTGTGACCCAGTCTCCCAGGGCAATGCTAGAGAAGTTGAGAGAATTCATTCCAACCAGTGTATCCATTTCTTTGGCACATAAATACATAATAAGCACTTAAGTACACTTAATAATTGAGTGAGTTGTCTTTTTGATTGGTATTCATTCTTTACTAGAGTACTCCTGGAAATCAGAACCTTAAAATTAACTGTACAACCTAGTGAATAAGAGGCTGCTTGGTACAAATCCTGGTTTTAACTGTACTAACTTTGCTTTTGGATACAATATTGGGGTCTCTCTGGGCCTCAATTTCCATGGGATGATTATGAAAAAGATGTCTTTTGATAAGTTTGTTTTGAGGACACATTGAAATAATTCATGTAATATTTATAATCGCAAGTGACCATAATGTACACTAAACAATGCACATAAGAGCTAAATATAATATACATGAAACAAGATTTAAATCCAAAAACTAGGTCATTAGTGGTATGTGCAAGTCTCTAGGACAGACAATTTAGAGATCTTTTCACAAAGGAGAGATTTTATAGTGTCTTCTGATAACACAGTTATAATTCTCAGCTCTATATTAGAATGGTCCCAGCCGTGATCTTCAGAAATATATCATAGAAACTGAGATAAACTGGATTTATTAGGTTAATAAATAATCAAACCAGGCTTTCGTAACTCTAATTCCAAGAGTAAACATCAGATAAGATTACATGGACGGATGTTCACGTCATGATAAAGACAGATACTGAATGATTTATTACTTTTGCCTTTTTTTAATTTACATACACTCATTATAGGGAGAGGAGGTATGGACCTTAGTTTTACATACAATCATCATTATAGGGAGAAGGAATATGAAAGTAAAGGAGAGCTCTAAGTAAAAATGATTCTAATCAACACCTATCAACCCAAGGTTTTTAATATAAGAAAATTAACGATGAGATGCAGATATACCATTTATGGCTATAGATACTGTTATTTGACAGCCATGGGCTGCATGAAATTAATCAACTACTTAATTTCCTCCATTGGACTACGGGAAATGTCCTTTGCTAGACATTTTTCCTAAAGATTATGTTCCTAAAGATTTTCCTAGAGATTATATTCCAACGCCTTAGTTTGTGAAGTGCAAAGGTAGAAAAAAAAAAAAAAAGCAGTCAGAATTTTGAAGTGACATTAAGAATCTCTAGCCTGCATTCCAGAGCAAACATTAGCATAAGAGTAGTCCCTGTGTCCTCTCCTGAAGTGTGTTCTATTTAAATTTGCATTTTAAGTACGCGTATTCTTACCAGTGTATTCTAGCTTTTCAATGGTCTGAATCACAAGGTGGCTTCTCCAGAAGAAGACAGCCCAGATGGAATTGGGAGTGAATGATGTTTATTTGGAATCAATCCCTTTGAAATGAAAGGGAAGGAGGCAAGACTGGGCAGAGGGAGGAATCAGCTGTGATGTTAACAAGATAAAGCCTCACTGGGTGCTCAGGAGTGAGGATCACTGGTCACTCCAATAGTTGAGGGTCACTGGGTGTGACATTCAGAGTCAGACACTGAAGGAGCCATTGGGACTTCATTGATCATGTTATTTTCAGCAGTTGTTTCCTTCAGGAGCCATCCAGGTGGTACCACACTGTGCCTGCCACACACTGTTAATTACTTACTTGATTCAAAAAGTCCCTTTCATACAGAGATTTTGCAAACATTTGCTTTTTCACATAAGCATGCAAAGAATTAAATGGGAGCCTGTGAGGAGTTAAGATATCCAGAACTGGGGCGCTTGTGAGCTAAACAATATTTGCTGGTTTCAACAATAGGTCCTATTGTTCAAAGAAGTGTTTCTAAAACTAACTTCCTATTATGAAACTCCACAGTTATCTTTTAAAAGTAAAGAATGAAGAGGGAGGAAACACCGAAAGTCCTTTACTTGGAAGATGCATGAAACAATTATTCATTTGCATCTTGGGAGAACTGTAATTCTCGGGACAAACCAGGTCATATTCTTTCTGGGTTACCTCTGATTCTACTTAGACAATCTAAATCGTGTTATGTCTTATCTGATTGTTTCACTGAAATAGTCTGTGCTCCAATTTCTTCATGCATATAAAATTCCAAATAACATGCTTTTAGTTCCACACAAATATAAGAGATTCCTGGATAAGAAGAGATACCAATCAGTCATTAATACTGGCTGCTGTAACTACAACACAGAATAACTCAACGGAAAGTCCAGTCAGCATTTAGCTAGCTGAGCTTACACCAATGATCTAAGAATTTTTGACTTTTTTTCTCTCGTGGTACCACTGTCTTCTAGAATCTGCTTGGAGTCTTTTATTGGTCCCCTGCAATCAACCAGCCACCCAGTTGATTGCAAATACAGTGAGGAAAATCATGTATGGCTAGATCTGGACATGGTGTAGGTCCCTCTTCCCTACTTTCAAAGTTACCATAAGAGAAGCTGGAAAATGTAATCTTCGAAGGTTTCCATAAAAATAAAATAGGATTGATAAACATCTACCAGTCTTCGTCACAGAGACGATGTGTACAGTAATCACATATCTTTGAGTGTTTACTAATAATATTCCCAACCTATGCTAAAATTATTTCAAAATCTTATCATTTGGAAAAGGCTGTTAGAGGGAAGTTGTCTCTCTCCAAAAGAGAATTTGGTGTCACAAAAACATACGTAAACATCCCAGTATACATCACTGTACTGTAGATTTCAAATGGAACTGTCTACATTTAGAATTGATGCTTATTTCAAAAAGTGAATTTTATGGCTTGGAATTGACAGACTCTAACAGCTATGTCAATGTTGGCATCCATGTGGCAACATCCTAACACCTTCTTCTTGGTGGATTTCCATTTAAGTCCTGAGACTGTTTAGCACTTTAGAAAAGTTTAAACCTGCTCCAAGAAAACACTGCACTGTCTTGACTTAGCCCAGTCATTACACTTGAATTGGTTGGCACGTTCATTTGCCAATCCACAGAAATTGATATGGCAGGGTTTTTCAATTTCACCCAACTGTACATGACATATGCATTATTGGGGATTTTATTTTTTAAAAAGGTACTCTAAAAGGAAGGAAATAATCCGTAAGAAAGCTATCACTATTATCCTGGTTAAAAGAAGGGGCAGATTTATTAGACGGCTATTTTTAACAAAACCCCAGTGGTTTTAATAACCTATAAGCTCAGTAACCGGGAAGTGATCTCACCGGTTGCCTGAGTAAGAATGAATTATGTTTGTTATCCCAAGAGGACTTGTATATTTTCCAATGCGCAGAGACATTCTTTCTTTCTTTTCTCCTAAGAAAGAAATGGAAACAAAAGTATTTTAATATCATTCTACTCAGTTCACTTGATTGGAGCCCAGATTAAACCCATCCTGAAGTCCGTTAGAAAATTGTGAGCTGATCCCTTTTTTCCCTTTACCTTACGACAGCCCTCAACCTCAAGGGTAACAGGAAATATGAACTAAAACAAAGTTTATCCTCAAAGCTTTTAGCATCATATCTGAACCATGGGAAAGGAAGCATTTGATAAAGGAATTAGGACAGAAATTGTAATGAGTCAGGTGGGAGAAGGGAAGTTTAAATTCTGCCTGGTTACCTCTGAACTTTGTAAACTTAGTTTCATTTGCAGAATCACCTTGTAGGTGTAAGAATAGAACTTAGCATTACTTTACCCATAAAAACATGCAGGCGTTTATTAAACAGAATTTGGACTGCTTGTAAGATGTCACTCGGTAAAATTGATTTAGATCTTGTTTCTGTGTTTTTAAATTTCCAGACCTAGAACTTTACAGCCACAGATTTTATTAACACAGTAACATCTGATTCATGAAACCCAGTGTTTCAACACCTCCATAAATGAGTCAAACACATTGAAATACATACCAATGACATTTACCACAGAATTCAGTCTATAGGAGCAGAGTAATTTCACTCCCATAGAAGAAATCTTTCAATATCATGCTGACATTAAGAAGTGAATGAAATAGGAGCCTTTTCAGGGTAGCTGTGTGTGTACTCAAAACCATCAGTCCGTTTATAGATCCAAAGCTGCTTCTGTGTTCACAGGGATTTCTGTGCAAGGGATGCTAATGCTTCTCGTTGAAGGTGGGCGTTGGCCTGAGTATTTAATTTCCCCAGCATTGCTGCTGCAGAGCAAAGTGAGGAAAGTGTATCTCGGGCAACGTGTTTGAGTATCTACACAGATACATGCATCTCACAGTGACCTGGACAAACCCCTGGGGCCAGTGCTTTTTAAGGAGAAGGACAGAAACAGGGGCACCCGAGAGAAGTATCAGGATCTCACACAAGAAAACAGAACTCAATGGCGGGTGGTAGAAAGAGTGTTCTGCCAATGGCCAGATCTCATCGGCATGAAAGCAGTGAAAGCATAAAGAAATGCAGGGCTTTTCATTTCCTTATCTGTAACATGGCTTAATAATACTTCCCTCATAGTACATTTGGGAGCATTAACCAGTCTTATAAAACCTTTAGTACAGTACCTGACAGAATGGCTGTTGTAGGCACATTAATGCCCTCCCAAAGATGTCCACATCCTAATCCCTAGGACCTGTTAATATGTCTCCACACACAACCAAGGGGAAATTAAAGATGCAGATGGAATTAAGGTTACTAATTAAATTACTCTAAGAGAGGGGGGTTATCATGGATCATTCAGATAAGCCTAATGGAATCACAAGAAGAAGGAAACAGAAGACTCCATATCAGAAGGATATAGTATGAGAAAGCCTTGACTGTGAAGAGTGAAGGGTACCATGAGCCAAGGAATGCAGTCTTAGAAGCTGGAAAAGGTGAAGAAATTGTTCTCCCGTAGGACCTCCAGAAGGAACTCAGTGCTGCTTGATGGAGTGTTTTAGCCCAATAAGGCTGATTTTAAGACTTCTGATTTCTAGAACTATAAAGTTTGATTTGTTTTAAACCATCAAGTGTATGGCCATTTGTGATAGCAGCAATAGAAAACTAAGGGACTAACCAGGAAAAGGGACTTATAATTGTGAAGTAGGTTCCATGGAACTATGGTACCTAACGTGACTCCTCATGAGTGGATTTTCTTTGGCAGGTTGGCTAGGATATTACAGAAAATCAAATTTTAAATTAGTTCTTCGAGAAGCCTAGGTGACTCAGTTAAAGTGTCCAACCCTTGATTTTGGTCCAGGTCATGATCTCACGGTTTGTTTCAACCCTGCGTCAGGCTCTGGGTTGATGGTGTGGAGTCTGATGAGTAAAGCTGTCCCATGAACGGACACTGGCCATGCTGAGCTTTGCCTAATCTTCCCTCGCAGAGTTAAAGTGAAGTCTACATGAGATAATCACAAACACTTTCATGTACATTAAAAACAAAACAAGTTCAATGATTGCTGAGTGATCCATTGCTATTGGCATCCCCAAATCACCTCTAATCTCTCTCTCTCTCTCTCTCTCTTTACTATTGATTTAGCTTGAATGACAGCTTCATATTCTTGTTTCAATAGCTATTCTCAGGCTTGCAACAGAGCAGGTGAAATCAGTAATTGCTTAATTATATATGTAATAAAACTTGGCAGTTTCAATAATATTCCCCAGGATAAGATAGTTGTGAGAGTGAAATTGTTCTGGGTAGATCTAAAAGTTTAAGGCACAATCAACACTTACCTAATTTTGCTGGCCTTGAGTGCCATGCTGTGCCTGAAGATCGCTAGATGGAAGTCCCGACTTTCAGAAGATGTGAACTCTGTTTTGAACCACAGTTCAATTATTCACTATAATCTAAGGTCTCCCAGGATGCTCTGCTTGTTTATTATACACAATAAAAACATACCACTGGCATAAATACACTATGATCCTAGTTCAGGATAAATATGCAATTCAAGTCATTAATTTTAAATGACTGCTGATTACTCTACAGGCAATTAATTATATTAAGTTGTGAACTCCCTCTGTGCAACAGCATGAACATGTGAAATACTGACTGCAGGAAGAAATAAAATCTGTGACAAAGGACTAATTTTGTCAGCGATGCCAACTTACTTCTTAGTGGGGAGTGCTAATCAATGCATCTGTCTGCCTCACGCGTACACACACAGACATGATGGTTTCTTTGCCATCCTCC
Source organism: Crocuta crocuta (assembly GCF_008692635.1). Taxonomy (NCBI): domain Eukaryota; kingdom Metazoa; phylum Chordata; class Mammalia; order Carnivora; family Hyaenidae; genus Crocuta; species Crocuta crocuta. The sequence goes on along the minus strand of NW_027532607.1, from coordinate 7,531,682 downwards.
CCACCCAGGGAAAATAGAAACAGTAATTACACATTTTTCTAGAATGTCAGCACTCTCCACAGACTGGGCAAACTTTTTCTGTAAAGTGATGATGATGAATCTTGTAGGTCATGCGGGCCATATTCTCTGCTAAGACCACTCAACTCTGCCATTGCAGTGCAAACGCAGCTACAGAGAACATCTAAACAAGTGATTGCAGCATTTTCCAACAAAACTTTATTTCCAAAAACAAGTGGCAGACTAGACTTGGCCCACGCACTGTGGTTTGCCAATTCCTGATCTATAGCCTCATGGTACTCTTATGAATGCTCACGTTTTATATAAAATATAATCATGTAACTGTAGCATCCATGGACCTGGAATACTTCAGGAGATACCACTTTCAAGTGGACCTGTTTTCAGATAAGCCAAGAGCATGCTCAAATTTCAGCAAAATTATACTTTTTAGCCAGCTTTTTTTACTCAGAAGTGACATTTCTACAACTAAACTTACGTCTCCATTATAGTTTTAAAATTTGTCACAGAGTGGCATTTGAATTTGATTAACTTGTTTAAAAAATTTTTTTAAAGGTTCACCATTCAATTGAATAGGTAATTCACTATAGATGATTAACCAAGCAACTAAAATCTCTATACCTACTTGCCTTCTCTTTTACTGTTTGCCTCCTGAGTAATAAGTAGCTTGCCCGTTAATTTTGAAGATTTAAATCTGAAGTGTCATTTCAAGTCTCAAACAATAATAGCATCTCTCTTCTCTGAGATCAGGCAAACATCCTTGTGGTGGTAGCCACTTGAAATGGATAAAAGTTTCACCTCCTGCTGTCTTCCTCCATCAGAAATCTCCTTCTTGTCAAAGTTATGTAGTTACCATTACTGAAAGAAAATTACTTTATGATTTAGTGTCTCTAATCCGATGCACTAGAAATTCTGTGGACACCAACTAACTCCTTTGACTCATTACAGGAATTACTGTAATATTTCAATAGGGACGTAGATGAAAAATAGACTAGGTTTTCTGCTAACATTTTGTCCTTTAAACTTGTCATTTTGCTGCTCTTTGCTTTCCAGAGGACCACTGGAAACTTACAAAGATAACCACATGCAGGGATGAGAAAAGTTAAACAGAAATACAAAACAGAACAAAAAAGCACTGAAAGCAGACATGGTCTACCTAGTGCCCAGGATCCTTAGAGCATATCATAGGATCATTTTCACAGTTATTTCTAACATGAAGGTTTCCACTGCAAAAAGTTTTCCTCTTTCAGGAAAATGGAGAAAGAGACAAATAGGGAGGCTAATTCCTTTCTTTGTACACAAGTCAGGCATGACTGGGAACAGAAGCAAGCTAGCTCTTTTTCATTATTATTTCGGGGAATCTGGTGTATCATCTTATTCCGCTTGAGCTATAACCTGATACAGGTGAGTGGTGATGTGGGTTCTCTGACGCCACCTTCTTTCAGAGCAGGGCTTCACCCTGATTGAGAACCATGGTGCCTGTTAAACCCCAAGCAGTCAGAAGTGGAAAGTATCTACACTGTGCTCTCGACTCCTAGGCACGTGTAATAAAAGATGTCAGTAATTGTTCTAACAACTTCTAGAAGAGCCACAGCTTTTTGACCTGTCTCAGAAACCCAACTCAAAGCTGAGCCTGGTTAGCTTTATGGGAACTCTAGAAGAAGCCCCTTGATGGAACTTAGAGTTACACACAAAGATCCCATTTGTTTAGGAAAACAAAAATCTGAAAGTAGTCAATTACTTGAAGGTTACCTAAGGGGAGTGGACAGAGGAAAAAAATGAAATATCTTAAAGCAGAAGTCTTCCCTTCCTTCTTTCTCCTTGGAAGCTCTTTCTCAGTTAATTGTGAGAACATGGACTTCCTTGAAGAAAGAGACTAGGATCTCCTCTCCTCTTGGTGCCTGCCCCTTGGATGCAGGCCACATTTCTCCATTCAATATTTTTGAGCTGCTCTTGCAACTGAACTTATACTGCCTTCGTGTTGTGGGTCTTCAGGTATCTGTAGCAGGCTGACAGGTTTCTTTTTTGGTGTTTACATCAAAAAGTGGCAGTAAAAATTAATGGAATCGGTTAAAATGTTAAACTACCATCAGTCACCGCATGATCATGAAATCAAAGCATGGGCGGTCCCAGGCAGCCACGCAACCAGGAAATTTATAAATGAACAGGAGGAACTGGACAAGCTGGACAAGACTTAATCTTGGAATTATTGTTTTCTTACATCAAAGTTTTGTGTCCATCTAATGCTACTCCTGGAATTAAACGAGTTCAGCAAAGACATAGAGTTAATTTCATCCTGTTGTACCCTGATCATGTTACCCTCAAAAAGAAAGAAAACAGAGGAACACAGGAGGAGGGAAGGAAAAATAAGATAAAAAGAAAGAGGGTGGTCAACCATGAGAAACTCGTAAATACAGAGAAAAAACAGGATTGCTGGAGAGGTGTTGGGAAGGGGGATGGGCCAGAGGGGGATGGGCATCAGGAGGGCACTTGTTTGGGATGAGCACTGGGTGTTGTCTGTAAGTGATGAAACACTAAATTCTACTCCTGAAGCTAATATTACACTGTAGGTTAAGTAGCTTGGATATAAATAATAATAATAATAATAACTCTACATGATTGTCATGAGATTCTAATTTCTTCATCCAATAGAGCTATTTTTATCCAGCTGGAGAAACCCACATTGATACAAGGTGGTTTTGCTCCTCACTGGGCAATTGGGGTAACAGGAAGAAAAAGTGGAAGTCTCAATGGCAAATCCTAAGTAGAGAAAGAGGCATATTGTCCTCCGTATTTTCCAGCAAAGTGGATTATGTCACATTCTAACTATCAGTGATTGGGACTAGATGCAAAATGAAATGTATAAAAGTGAAAACATGCCCCATTTTTATCCTCTCCCAGTAGCACAAGAATGACCATTATTAAAAACAGCTTAGGGGCGCCTGGGTGGCTTAGTCAGTTAAGCGTCCGACTTTCGCTTAGGTCATGATCTCACGGTTCATGGGTTCGAGCCCCGCGTCAGGCTCTGTGCTGACTGCCAGCTCAGAGCCTGGAGCCTGTTTCAGTCTGTGACTCCCTCTCTCTCTGACCCTCCCCTGCTCACGCTGTCTCTCTCTCGCTCTCCTAGAAAAAAAACAAAACAAAACAAAACAAAAAACCCCCCAGCTTAGTCATTTATTTCCCTGTTTAGATGAAGGTGATCTAAGACTTTACTGGGGTCTCCTTTATAAGACACTTGGACACTGCATTTGTCATTGCCTGTACCTTCCTCTCATCCTGCTTCTGACTGAAGACAGACCCTATCCCCCAGCAGAGGGAAGATTTTACTGGGGTCAGATTCTTTATTATTGTAACTCTGGCACATGCACGGATAAAGGTTTTAAAAGCAAAATGATTGTTGATGATACAACAGAAGCCTGGCTGTTCTCTAGATTAATAAAAGCTACAATTGAGCCACAAGCAATAAGTGAGAGAGAATAGCTGTCTGCACAGTTCCTGATCAGACTTTGATGTGCTGAATCTACAGATCTGAAAGGTGTAGATTTCTTACTAGGTGGGAGGGTGTGTTTGAATGAATCAATATTTTCCTTGGACTAGAGAGCCTGTCTATATTCCCACCCTCTGCCAGATGTTCATAGACTTAACTAAGGTCTTCTTTCTTTCCTGTGATTGTTAGTAATAATATTCAGATTTTGGTGCCCATTCATTTTCTATGATGCATACTGCAATGGCTTACCTTCTTCATACTAATAGGTAATAAATAGCATGTGTATGGAACAGGCCTTACAGATTTCAATGCAAATAGAAGTTAATGTATTATCCCTAGGGGATCAGACACTGGCTTTGAAAAGTAAAACATAATCAGATTTAAAGCTACTAGGAAAAAATATTTTTCTATAAAAATAGTTAAAATCAAATTGCATTTATACTATACTTATACATAGTTGGGTCATCAGTCAACACTAAAATGGAAGAACTTGACCCTGACCCTTAGTACTATTTCTTCCTTCCACCTCAGGTAGATCTTTCACACCCAGAAATACACAAACAAATACAGGCACACATGCATAGAGAACCATATATACATACAATGCTTCTGCTGTTATACAGTTTTACATAGATTCAAACTACTGATTATTCACATTAATAAGGTTCTGTGCAGGGAGGAGACATTTTAGAATAATTAGATAATGGGTTAATAAACCTGACCACCCCCACCCCTAACACCTAATCATTGATCTATTTCAGTGAAATGTAGCTGAAGACTAGTATTACAAAGAATAACTCTTAAGTCTTTGTTACTGCACATTTTCTAAAAAAAAAAAAAAACACCTAAATGTAGATGTTACATGTTTACAGGTTATTTTAATGGTTTCCAAAATTGAGATTTAATGGCTATTCCTTTCCCCCTCAAATTTATTCACTGCCTTGCTATGGGATTCCTTGCTTACACATCCTTCTGGTTCTTAATTACTTTCAGTATAAAGCACCAAATCCTGAATCTAAGGAATCTTACAGACTGATTCTGCTATATATCTTCAGGCTCATTCCTTGCCACAAAACCTACTCACCCTACTGTCTTGTTCTCTTATGGCCACGTAATGCCAAATAATGTGCAGGAATGTAAGAGCAATATTTATGAAGCCTTATGTTGCATACATCCGGTGTGCATTGCACACTGGAAAACATGGGCTAAATAAACAGAAAATGGGAAGGGATACATGGTTCTTTTAAAGACTGTCATGATGTCCATGTTTATATGGACATGACCCAAACATAAGTTATTGGATTAGTATTCTAAAATTTTACATAGAATGTGTGTAGAAGAGAGTCTGCTACCATATCCCTGGGCTTTACACCATTGATTTCTCTACCAACCAAGTTTGAGGAGAAAAGTGATAACAAGGGTGAGAGAGGCTCATAAATGGTATTCCATGTGGTGTAGGGCATTATGCACCATTTGGATTCATCTGGCACATACGTATCATGGCTCCTTTTGGCAAAGAACATCAGTTAATTTGAAAGGGTGACTGTTCATCCTTCAAGAATCACTTGTATCTGGGGTCATTTGCAACTGAAGCTCCTTAGGTTTTCCCTTAAAGTTACAGATTGTAGAGTGAAGGATATTTGGTCTACAATAAGATCTATTATTGTTAGGTCTACACAGAATGATATCACTAAGAGTCCTCTCGCATTTAAATATTACACATACGTTATATTTAATATCATTAAAGTCTTCTGTGATGCACTTTGGGAAAAAAATTGAAATCTTCAATGCCCACTCAGTTTGAATAGGACTTTTGAAAAATATATTTACTGCTTTTAATTTTCTTTCCTTTTTAAAGAATTTTTTAATGTCTTTTATTTATTTCTGAGAGAGAGAGAGAGAGAAAGAGAGAGACAGCATGAGCAGGGGAGGGTCAGAGAGAGAGGGAGATACAGAACCTGATACAAGCTCCAGGCTCTGAGCTAGCTATCAGCACAGAGCCTGATGTGGGGCTCGAACCCACAAACCATGAGATCATGACCTGAGCTGAAGTCGGATGCTTAACCGACTGAGCCACCCAGGCATCCCTGCTTTTAATTTTCAATAGTAACATGTTTTCATAGCAACTCATACAGACAGAAAAGAATTGAAAATCACCTGAAAGTGGAATGGAATGAATAGTGAAAAAAATAATTTTTTTGTATTTCACTTTGTAATGAAAAGGAGGACTTTTGTACATTAAAGGGGACATTATGATGGATCCTGCTTCAGCTGAGTGCAGGGTGTCATGTATAACTGTAATTGTATTTTCAGATCTGTCTTATCTGGGGGTGTGCCAAAGAGCTCTAAGATCATATCACCTGCTCTTAGTGGGGAAAAGAAGGGAAATGAGTGCACTGAAGAAAAGAGTAAGTCTTAAGTTGCAAGTTGTAAACTATTTAGAACAATTTAGGAAGCAAGGACATTTTACACAAAGGTAATGTGCCTGGTTGAAAAAGAGGGGTCTACATCTGGCTGGCTCAGTAGGTAGAACAGGTGACTCTTGATCTCAGGGTTGTGGGTTTGAGCCCCACATTTGGTATAGAGGTTATTTAAGAAGACACACACACACACACACACTCACACGTAATGCACCTGCACAAAGACTCTAATACATGAAAGTGTTACATTATAATGGAATAAGAGTGGTTTTGTGTAAATCGAACATTGAGCTCCATCAAGGTCTAGAAGGGATTTCTGGCAGATCCATTTTCCTGGTGTTCTGAGTTCCAACAGAATCAAACAAAAAGTAGGACAGTGAGTCTTATAAAATTCAATGATGTCATCCCAGCCCATTTACAATGTAAAATTTCACTTTAGTAAACTGAAAAATAGCCCCTTTCCAAGATGTCCACATTCTAATCCCAGGAACCTGTTAATATGTTACCTGATGGGTAAAAGAGACTTTGCAGGGGTGAACTAATTCTTGAACTCTTGAAATTATTCTGTAATATCTGGGTAGGCCCAATGTAACCACAAAAGTCCTTATAAGGAAGTGGCAGGAAGATCAAAAGCAGAGAGGATGTATTAAGATGGAAGATAGAAGCATAGGTTGGTCAGAAGTGCTTGGAGGAAAGGAAGGGAATGTATGTGACCATGAAAAGCTGCATAAGGCAAGGATACAGATTATCTCTTTGAGTCTCCGGAAGAAATGCCGCTCTGTCATGTTTGATTTTAGCTCAAAAGATCCATTCCAGACTCTGATCTCCAGAACTCCAATAAATCTGTTGTTTTAAACCACTATGTTTGTGGTCATTTATGATAGCAGCAATTGGAAAGTAATACACTCCTTGTCCTGGCTTTCTCTTCCCCCAAGTCCACCTTTTGTTTATTTTATTGTTTTTGCCATTAATGTTTTTCTTAGGGTAATTAATTTAAAAGACTAGGAAGTACATGAATATAATACTTGCTGATGGCTTTTCCCTTGGGTTTTGACTTTGGGGGTAGGAGATACACCTATTAGAAAATACCTCCAAGAGGTTATAGTGATAGATGATCTAAGATCTTTGCAAAGAGTTAATGGCTATTTGGGCTAGAAAACGCTGAGTTAGCAGCCTTAGCTCATAAAATTAAGATGAGTAGCCTAGCTGTGAAGAATTTATTGCTACAGCATAGGTAAACACTGTCAACACTAAGAGCAATTAAGCCATACACAGACTAGTAGCTACTTCCTAACCCTGCACATTGAAATCCCTTGGGAGAAATGTAAGGGGAAAGAGGGAATTATCTATGCATGGTCTCTCTTGAGATTAATGGCTCCTGCTTTTTAATTCTTTGCTAGTTGTGAATGTATTTTTCAAGAAGGACAAGGAGTCAATACTCTTAGAGAAGATAATTTGTTCAAATGTATTAAGTGTATTCAACTTAAATGGAGAGAAAAATAGAAAGTATCATCTAGTTACCATGTTCACAAGAACACCGCATTGAAAATGAGTAGGTATATTATTGCTAAAGTACCAGAAGGTAATATGGTTACAGCTTATAGCTTAACCAAACCTTAAACTTCTTTACTCAATCCAGAGTACTCAGTGTGGTACTTTAGTGATCTGTTTCAAGTACCCTTGCCAGTGGTATAGTTTGTTCAGCTGAAATAAGTCATTTTGGGCAAGTTATCAAAAAGCTCTAGAATGACTGGATGCTTCTTTGAGAGTAAGAGCAATCCAGCATTCTTCCAGCTGGTCAGTGTGCCTGAATTCTGCCTCCCAAAGAATGCTCTGCGTGAGCATTCTTTAAAAGGCTGACACCCTCTGGGCTTTGTAGCTTCCTGGAACTTTCTGTTCTGCCTTCAAAATTCACTATTATAAACCTACCCTTTCACCCTCAGGTTCCAATTCAATTTGTTTTAGCCAACTGTATGTTTCAGATGCCTTTCTGGCATTTCACTTATTCCTCCTCCCTAGAGGATTTAGACTTACCCTGCCTTTCAGTTCACCCACACACTTGGGCTATAAATTAACTTACCCTTTGCTCCATATTTCTTAGCCACAATCAGCCAACCAAATGTATTCCATCCTAGTTCTGGGAACATGAGGCTGGGTCAAACCCTCAGCCCACCATTGCTAGAGAGAAGAGATCAGACTTCAGTTACATGATGAGCTTTAGTCAAAACTTGATGGTATCTTCTGGTGATGTAGAAGAAAGATGAATGACTTCTCTCAAAATTCAGTAGAAATAGATGAGAAGGATCCTTAGACTTTAGGTAGTTGGAAAGAAGAGAAATTTGGGTAGGGTAAGGATTCAAAGAGGCTAATCTGGCTCTAAAGCATGACTCCACAAAGATCGCCAGAATCTCCAATGTTAGGGGTGTGAGAGGAGGAAGATGAAGACGCAGGACCTGCTACAGATTGGTCTAGGAAGTCCTAGCTGGTTAGGAGGATTTTGAAAACAAGATTGCAGTCTGGAGATTAGAGCCAAAGTCAGAAGTACAGTACCTCATAGCTTAGTCATCGAAGTTATTGGTAAGGTCCAAAATAGCCCCTGTGGGTACCTGGCTGGGATACAGAGGCAGGAATTTAGTCAGATCACCAATTTACTATGTCAGTCTAGGGCTTGGCTGTGATGCAACAGTCATGAAGATGCCCACAGCCCATGTCATGTCATCCTAAGGTCAGCTATAGAGTAATTGAACTCTTACTCTCTCCAGCCAGTAAGATAAAGTTGTTGATGTACTCCTGTAATGAACCACAGATCAGCAATTACAAGAACCATCACCTGCAGATGGAGAATCAGTAATTTCAGGTCATCAGATACTTAGTCAACATTTTTAATAACAGTCTGGCAGAACACACAGAGGCCCTGTGATCTGAGCTGAATGACTAAATGCCAGCCATGGAGGGAAACTAAGACACTTAGGATGCTTTGAAAGAATTAATGTCTTATACATTTTCCTACATGGCAGATCTCTAGTTTGGGACATTTGTAACCAGGATTAGGATGATGCAAGAATCAAGGCTGGGAATTTCATGAATCTCTGAGTAGGGTGTAATATCCAATAAAGGTTGCATATTCCATGGACCTTCCAACATAACTTTTTAAAAAAGAAGCCCTAAAGTATCCTTACCCCAAGGTGGAGATGGTGAAGGCCCAGGGGAAGAGAGGATCAGCTCCTGGGGAAAGGTACTCTGAAGCCAAAGGTAAATGCGCTATAATTAATAAGCTAGGACACTGACCAGATAGAGTTTTGCTTGAATAGGTGGACTCTGAACTTATCTTTCTCAGGAGGTGTTTTATGATAGTAGAAATGAAGAAAGAGAAGGATGGGAGGTAGGAAGAATAGGGAGAGAGGACTCAGGTCTGTGTTGTTGAAGGTCAGGAGCAGAGGGAGTTGGGTGGTGGTAGTGTTCAAATGTCTGGCTTAGGAATCTACATGGAGGAAAGGCCTAGGGTAGATATGGGAGCAGAGCTGCATGCCAGGTTTCTCAGGATGTGGTACTGGACCACCTGGATCACAATCTCTTGGGCAATAAGGCATAGAATCTGCAGTTTATTAAACACTGCAAGGCTCTTTCCCATACAATGAAGTTTCAGGACTGTTAGGCCACTGAAAAGACATGGCCAAATGAATGGAGTGGAAGGGGCTGACAGGTAGACAACAGGGAATAGGGGAGGAAAGATATTTGAAATTAGCACATAATATATGCTGAAAAAATGGTTTAAAAAATCCTAAATAATTGGATATTAATTTATTTACTAGACCTACAATTCTATGGATAACAATCCACGGCTTAAGTAGAATGAGGTATTATGAAGCATTGTGAATTTGAAGTCAGAAGCCCTGGATTCAAGTCATGGTTGGACATTTATTGACCATGTGGTCTTGGCAAGTTACCTGGCACATACCCAAGATGATTAAAAGAATTAAGTTAACTCCTTTGTGCAAGGGTTTTGTGGGCCACCAAAAGCAGACAAAATAAATAATGATGATTTTCCCTGCAGTATCCTCTTTCTAATACTTTGTGGTTTAGTACAGCAGACAACAGTCCTACAGAAATTCGTTTCACCAAGAGCACATATAACTTAGGAGAAGTTTCATATAATAGAAAACACTGTCAATTCTGCACACAAACATCTCTTTATCTATATGTCTCCACAGCATTAGGCAAGGGCTAGACCAGAGGATGATTGGAGAAACTTCAGGGCATTACTTGTTACCCATTTCAAAGTGTGATATAAGACATTCCCCTTTTAAGCAGCTCAGATAAGCAATGCTCGTGACTTCTGAAGCACTATCCAAGAGTTGATGGGTTGGATGCCCAAAAGCCCCTCTAAATAATTGAGTGCTCTACTATGGCGTGGCTCCAGAAAGCATGATTATGTTCTCCAGAAGGGTATTGATTTGCCAGGTCTTATTACACTCTCAAGAGTTATCCAGTTCACCTAACAGGATTCCCTTTATGGAAAGGCAAAGAACATTCTAGTCATTTATCAGTAGATGGTATCAAATATCATCCCTGGCCTGGCAGCTGTTGCAATTTGGTATTGTATGTGCTAACTCAGATTTTTGAAAGTCACTTAGTGCCAGAACTAATATCCCCAATCATGGACATTTTGAGTAAGACCTCCAACCCACGTGTATACATCCTCCCCACCACTGCCCTCTGATAGATTGGGGTTTACCCACTTGGAACGTTGCCAGATTCTTTTAAGGTTAGTTGAGGAAAAGACTGGGAAAAGGGAGAAACCCTTAAGTCTACAGCACAGAGAACAGGGAATTTAGAAGCTGCTATCAGCGATAGCACATCTTTGGATCAATCATAATAATAACACTCACATTAACAATAAAACATTTAGGTTTTATGTGCTTAGATTACAAAAACTGTGCCGAATGATTATGCATTATTTTACGTATATATTGCTGTAGTGTTTCAAGATAAAAGAATAAAATAGAAACGAGCATGGAAATGTACTGCTCAAGATCCAACAGCAGTAATAAGCAGGATTTCAACTCAGACATTGGAGTCCAGACGAAGCATTTAGCTACTGCATAAACTGCTTCCTGCTAACTGCTTGGAATTACTTAGAATTTCTCCAAAAGCTGAAAGTTACTTCGCTCTGTTGGTACAATCTGGCAATGGGGCATCTGGTTCTCAAGGAGATGATTAGTGTGGTTAATACAAAAATTAAATTGTGGGCTTTCCAGGCCAAGTAATGATCTATGGTATGAAATACTGTTTTCTGGAAGTGCGTGTGACTTGAAGCTGTAATTTTCCTGGCCTGGTGAGAGAAATAAGGAGCAAAGAAATAATTTCAGTTTGATGAGTAAAACACTGCTAACCACCAAGAAAATACTGTTGAAATTATGTTTGCCCAAGGAAAAACAAGCCAACTATGAAACGAATTGATGGACTTGTGTAATCTTATTTGACTGCAGTGATATAATCAAATTGTCTTGTCTAGAATAGGGGGGAAGCCCCCTTGGGTCTTAGTTAATGTATAGGCATAATCAGAGTTGTAAGGTTGAAAATAACATCATCTTTAGACCACTGGCATTTGGGGAGGTGATTCTTCCAGTAAGTCAATGTCATTCAGTCATGACATTACAGTAGCAGCTGCCTGCATTATTGAGGGCTTCCTTCACTGCAGGCATTGTGCTAAATATTTTCTTTGCATTACCTTGTTTTGATCTCACACAAATCTTGGGCCCATTTCACAGATTAGGAAATGGAGCAGATATTTTAAGTGATTTGTCCAACTTTACAGTCCTAAGAAATGGCAGAGCCAGGTTGGAATTCCAGGCCACCGGATAGTCATGCATTTGCATGCAAGGAATATACCACGATGCCTCCACTCACATTGTATGGTAGGGATGTTGACTGGGATCCAAAGATCTTGACTTCGGTCTCAAAGCCACCCACCACTGGTCATCGGCCACCCACCATTCAGGAAATGCCATGTAAGTGACTCACCTCCCACACTGAGATGCAGACAACCGCCCTACTTCTCCCACAGTTTGCTTTCATTGTATGAAAAAGCTTCCTACATGACAGGTCTGATGAATAAGGACTTTAAAAAAATATTTTCAGCTTAAGCTAAATGGAACTTTTTTTGGTCTTCCTCAAACATGATTAGATTTGAACTGCATGTTATGGAAAAGGGTAGGACTATGATAAAGACATGGGGTGGAGAGAACATTTCAGGAAAGATGAATTTTGTGCCTAAAATACAGAATTTTGTAGCCCCTCCCCCTAAGTATTGAATAAAGGTAGAGTTCAATGTCTAGATTTGCTAAAGGATAGGCAAAGTTTGGGTTTATCCTAAAAACAAAGTAGAAACACTGAAGATGTTTTCACATGAGGGTTGTGCCCCATGCATTGGTCTATAGTTTGTGGGATACAGTGGGAGGGGAAAGAATAAAGCCAGACAGACCGATGATCATATTGCTACTGCTTTAGTTGACTTCTGAAGTGATAGGCTAGGGTTATGGCAACAAAAGAGACTGGGCAGACGTGAGGGAGAATATGGGCTCATGCAGATTCTGGACACAGCTGACCTTAGTGAGAGAAAGGAAGTGATTAAAATATTGGGGATTTTGAGCCTGGACACGTGGGAGAAATGGGGAAATCTGGCAGGAATCTCGACGCGGAAGAAAGAGAATAGGAATCTACTGTGGGAATCTATTGTGGAGACAGTAAATGTGCAGTTGGATGTACGGAATATAAGAAGTATACAGAGTTTGAGTCCCAGAGCAAACAAATGTGAAGCCATCTGGTATCAGTACGCTGGACAGCGGGGCCATGAAAGCCACTGAGCTTCCGAGCCAGCCAAAGGAGCAATGGGGTAAGGTGTGCAGCTCAGTGTGTCTCTGTATTTGGAGGATTAGAGAAGAAACAATTCAAGAGGAAGTTAAATTTTTTTTAAAAATTGATCATCATTAAAAGGATTCATTAGTCGAGTTATACAATGACCTATAGGTACATATGTATGTATATAGACATGTAACGTGTGTGTGTACATGTGTACCCAAGTTCCAATGTAAGGTATTCAAAGAAAAGCATGACCAAATATCAACTAGACTCTTGTACTTTATGGCCTTTGCTTTAATACCCTTTTGTTTTTCTTCCAGTCTGAACAGGGTCTACTTTCTATAGGTGGAGAGACCATTAGAAATGTCTTCCATGCCCAAATGCACTTGTTTTGCCCGATGAATAATTTTCCTTTATGCCTATCTTGGCACCGTCCTTTACACAATTTCCCTCATCATCATCTCATTTTGCTTCCAGAAATATATTCTCAAGTGCCTGGCTACGTCATCAATACTCTCTATGGATGCTGCTTAGCCCTTAGTGCTGTGCAGAATCGCTGAGCTGTAATGCGCCACCTGCTCTAATATTTCTAATGCCTCCTGGAATCATCCCAGCATTTAACCATCTATAAAATTCCAACTGCTGTTCAATATGTACAAATGCGATTGCATTTTGCTGCTTGCCAAAACAACAGGCCTTTCTGAGATCATTTTTCTTTTTTTTGGTTTCCGGGAGAATACGATATTGAGATCCGTGATCAGTTGCCAAGAGCACGCTAGTGGTAGTTGTTTTTTCCTAAATGATTTTATTATATTGAGGATTTGCCTCGGGACAGAATGTTCTACAGAGACTAATAGGTAAATAAATATGTAAATGCATTTTTATATAGCGACCCCTTACCCCATTCCACCTCCCCATGTTTATGTAAGGTTTACTAATGCTTAATGAGAGAATTTTAAATGTATCGTAAAGGCAAATAGTGGATCTATTTCACATCTGGAGGATGCAAAGGGACATTTGAGTAGGCGAGCAAAGCCACTTTTTAAAATTTAAACTAAAATCAAAGGTTGATAACATCATGATGAAACATGGTCTTTCAGGGCTCCTGGAGATAAAGGCTTTTGTAATGATGCGGGCCAACTGCACCTGATGTGGTAGGTGGGATGCGGCTTGCTGGAGATGCTTTGAGTTACAGATACAGTCAGCTCAACATTGGAATTCCTTACCAGCTCTGAGCTAAGGAGTTCCACTCTACTGTTTCTTTGGGAAGCGAAACATTCTTTTGTGCCACAAGAAAGGGTTTCATGACAATGTCTTTACGGGGTCTTCAACAGAAGAAAGGTTTCTTTAAAGTCAAAGTTGTCAGTCAGATCCCATAATCTAAAGAGTCATTATAAACATGGAG
>NW_027532607.1:7509936-7517488 GCF_008692635.1 Crocuta crocuta | reverse complement strand
CAGCAGTGCTGGGGTTGGGGGTGGGTGGGAGGGAAACAGTAACTGGTCAAGATTATATTCTGTGGGAAAGGACCAGCGATGTCACCTTGTCATTTCATGTTGTCAATGATTGCTATTATTAGTCATCTGATACACACATATTTTATGTTTATGGTGTCAAATATGGCACTAGTTACCAGGGATACGAAATAACTGACATGCTTCATGTTTTATGTAGGTGAGAGGGGATAAAAGAAAGCTTCCCGGTAGGAGAATTTGAGTGGGGTTTCAACAACTAGGTTTCCTGGTGAGAAATAAAATAAATAAAATTCCAGGGGGAAAAAAAAAACTTGAGAAAAGGTTAGGAATTGCTTCTTTTAAAAATTTGTTTTCTATATTTAGAATCATAGTATAGAAGTAGGAAGAATTACCAGGGAATATCATAAGAAAACACTCAGAAAGGAGGTTCTAATATTTTAATAGATTACGCAGGATAAAAAGAATCAGCCCACTTATAAAATTATGAAAACATGAAGGACATTTAAACACTGTTTCCTGGAGGAAAAAAATGTCATGTATAGGACACTTTATCTTTTTTGCCATTGCTAGGATGCATAATTTTAAAACATGCTGTTAGGATAAACTTTTCTTCTAAGCCAATAAACTCAACCTTGAAGTTCAGCTTCAAGATCATGGCACCTGTTACTTAAATCATCCCAAGCATGGTCAGTTAAGTTCACGGCATTTGCCTAAGGAAGAACCTGTATCAGAGGGAACCTCTTAGATCAGTCTCCCTGTAAAAAATAAGCCCTGTATAAATCTGATTATTTGAGATGTAAGATTAGGAATATGAAGCCACTAGAACCCATGACTCAGCGATCAGCCAAGTGTTTTGTCAGTCACCCATCTCACCTTGAAAACCCTGAGGTGGCTCAGGTTAGGGCTGGAAGAAAGATAAGACACACTCTCCTGCTCCCTCCCTAACTTCCAAAATCTTGACTGGGTGGCAAGACACAGATGCAATTGAAAAAAATAAATGCATGTGGTTCAGGTATGTGTATGTATCATTATAATCCTAAATGGATTTTAACAAATGACCTGGGTAGACAGAATAATGACTCCTGAAAAATGTCCAGATCCTAAACATGGCAAAAAGGGACTTCTCCAGTGGGTCTTAGGTGACTGGTCTCAAGATAGGGAGATTGTCCTAAATTGTCATGGTGGGCCAACATAATCACGAGTCCTTAAAATTGGAAGAGGAAGGCAGAAAGTTGAGTCTACAGACGGCAGCAGGAGAAAGGCTGGAAGTTTTCTGGAAGACCACTGGTGTTCTGACATTTGGAAGCCATGTGTACGGGTCTGGGAGTGCCCTCCGGGGACTTAGGGCTGCCTCCAGCCAATGCCAGGAAGGAAGATGACCCCCATCCTACCGCTGCACCAAAATGAATCCCGCCCACACCTGAATGAGCAAGAAAAGGGGATTCCTATGTAAAGGAATAAATCCCTGCTGACACCTTGGTCTTAGCCACATGAGCCCCCGTGTCAGACTCCTGGCCAACAAAACTGTAAAATAACATAGTTATGTTGTCTTGAAGCCACAAAGCTTGTGGCCATTTGTCACAGCAGCTTAGCATACTAACGTACCACCAAAACGAGTGGCAAAAAATATTTAATTCTCCTACTGGCATTTGGGAAAGGAGAGGGAAGGATATTTTTTTGGAGGAGCTTCGCTATTATGAAATTTGAGCTGGTTTTGTAGGCTGGAGGAATGTGAATGGGGTTTAAGAGGGCATAGCATTCCCCCCAAGGGAAAGTTCACAGAGAGCAGTCTGAGTAAAGGCATCTGACTGAGGCAGAGGGGCTGTAGGGAAGGAGGTAGAAGTCTGGATTAGGAATGTACTCCTGAGGACTTTGCATGCAAGAGGAGAAATTTGAGCTATTGGAGGAAATTCCTATTGCAACCCACCCTTACAGAACAGCTACGTGAGTTCCAACTTTACCCCTGCCCTCCTGCATACCTCTTCAACATCCAGATGTTCTAGCACAAACGTAAAAATTAACAGCGATTACCCAAGACCATGCACTGTACTAAGAGCTTTATTCATGTTCTTTACTTCGATCCTTACAACAAATGTTTTCTTTTTTTAAAATGAGTACATTAAGGCTTAGGGAGATTTAATCAACCTGTACCAGGACGCAGAGCTAACTAGGGGCACACCCAGCATTCAAATCTAGGCAGGAAAACCCTGGAGCTCAGAGTCTTAGCCATTTTAAGTAGTGCTGCCTCTGACAATCAGACATGCAGTTTGTTTAAACTGCCTGCAGAATATTTTTTATTGATCTATATTTTATTATGCCTCTATAGGCACAACAGAGATTATGCATGCTGAGGTGTAATCAACCATTTTAAAAATGAAAGTGAGGAGCTTCTGGGTGGCTCAGTAGGTTAAGTGTCCGACTTTGGCTCAGGTCATGATCTTATGGTTCGTGGGTTTGAGCCCCGCGTCAGGCTCTGTGCTGACAGCTAGCTCAGAGGCTGGAGACTTTTTCAGATTCTGTGTCTCCCTCTCTCTCTGACCCTCCCCTGCTCATGCTGTCTCTCTCTCTCTCTCTCAGAAATAAAGAAAAGCATTAAAAATAAAAATAAAATAAAAATGAAAGTGAAAACCGAATCTTGTTATTCAGTTAGGTGAGAGGTCTGTAAAGACCATGGCAATGATTCATCCAAAAATTGTTTGGGTATCACAGCCAAAAATTCCAGCTGGCTACAAAAAAAGGATTCAATGATCAAATACAAACTTCAATGAAGTCGCATCTGAGTCTGAAAGAATGCCTGGTATTTATGTCACTACAGAGCGTGCCATGCCCACAATTTTGTATGTAGTGAGGAGCAGCTGGGACCCCAGCAACTGAATAGGTTACTGGAGCAGCTTTTGTGTTATTCTGTTGAAATCCCTTCCTTGCTCCCATAATTCTCCAAATATTGTCAGGACCAGCGGGAAATCGCACATCTGAAAGGGACCTAATTAACATAGTGCACAATGCAAGGAATAATGAATGGATGAGTGAGTGAATAGTGATGCCCAGATCTGAAATAGAGCATCTAGATGTTGGCTAACACTCTCAATGAAGCTCTCATAAATTTCTGTCCCTCTACCACACATAGCCTGTCGGGTGATGCCCTATGGAAATCCAAAATAAAGCTGACCTTGAACTTGTAACTTATAACTTTTGAGTAAGAATTAATAAACATGGATTCTTTGTAGAATGCATGGATGTATCTGAATTAAACCCAACTATTTTTATGTGAAGACTGAAATTATGACACATGCTAGAAGAATTAAATATAATTACTAGATCACTGGAATTGAACTATTTTTTAAGTTTGTTTATTTATTTTGAGAGAGAGGGCAAGCACAAGCAGGGGAGGGGCAGAGAGAGAGGGGGAGAGAGAGAATCCCAAGTTGGCTCCACTCTGTCAACGCAGAGCCCCATGCGGGTCTTGAGCTCACAAACCACAAAATCATGACCTTAGATGAAATCAAGAGTTGGTTGCTTAGTGACTTAACCACCCAGTGCCCATGGAATTGAACTAATTTTTAATGGTAATAATTTGCAGAAAATAGGATGTGGCTAATAATGTTTCATTGAAGGGACATAAAAGTTATCCCAGGTAATTGCTTGTCCACTTGAAAGCCAACATTCTTCCAGGAAAATAAGTTTCAGTTAGTCTGGTTTGATTCTATTTTATTTAAAAGTAGCTTTTGGTTAGGTAATAGAAGTACATATAAGAAATTTCAACAGGGGTACCTGGGTGGCTCAGTTGGTTAAGGGTCTGACTTTGGCTCAGGTCATGGGTCTCGTGGTTCGTGGGTTCAGGCCCCATGTCGGGCTCTGTGCTGACAGCTCAGAGCCTGGAGTCTACTTCAGATACTGTGTCTCCCTCTCTCTCTGTACTTCCCCAGCTCATGCTCTCTCTCTCTCTCTCTCTCTCTCTCTCTCTCTCAAAAGTAAACAAATATAAAAGAAACTTCGACAGATTAGTCCTCTTACCCTCAACCATGTTACTTAACCTTTTTTGTTTGTTGGTTTTATGTTGGAAGCAATCACAGTTTCTTTTGTATCCTTTAATAGAGCTGTATGTCTGTAAGTCTACCCATGTATACACCTAACCATACACACAGAGAGCTTATTGCTATAAAAATGTCATCACTGGAAAATGCCTAAAAATCTAGTTTTCCACAGATAAACAAAAGGAAAACATTTAACAACAATTTAAATAGATTAAAAAATGTGGCTATGACTAAAAGCAAATGCAGCTAATAGAGTATTTATCATTGTTTAGTTTTGTTAGCTGGGAAGGACTATTGGGTGGGGTTTAAAGCAGAGGCTCAGGGAATAGATCTCAGCTTTTAGTTGGGTCTCGACTTGAACTTGTGTCAGTATTCTATGCCTTGGTTGCCTCACCTGTAAAGTGGGTATACAAACTGTGTAAACCTTAGGATTACTGACACAATCCAGCTAACATGGTCAAACACACAGAGTTTGACACATATTAGAAACTCAAACTTTGGAAACAGGAAAGAAAACCTGGCCAGAAAGACAGCAATTGTGTGTGTGTGTGTGTGTGTGTGTGTGTGTGTGTGTGTGTGTGTGTGCGCGCGCGCGCGCACAAGTACACATGCGTTTCCAGCCAAGAGTGCTTTGAGAAAAAAAAGTCTTTATAATTATTTTAGGCATTGCTTTCAGAAAATGGTATTTATTTGTAAGCTTAGGAACTATAGCATTGGAAAGCTCATTTACAAATTTGGAACTGGAGATTTAACACTTGATTTGAATTCATTTATCATTTTTCACCCCAAGCAATACATTAAAGTAATGGATGAAACCATAACAGAGTTTTCAAATGACAAGAAACTTAGAATCTGTGATAGGTCAATAAACAATGGCTTTCCTATGGCTCTAGCTTTGCTCTGATAGATTATTCCAGGCTATTAGGAGTCTTTTTGGTTTTTGTTTTAGGATTCCATTATACTTCTTTTGCTTCATATTTCTTTGATATGCAGTACCGTTCTTGGTCTGCTCTCTCACACTTGACAGTAAGGGATATTCTTCTAAAAGACCCAGAATTCTCCTTCCAAACCACCATCCACCAACCTATAACATTTTAGAAGGCTCAGGAAAAAAAAAAAAAAAACACTTCCACCAGGAGCATATAGACACATAAGCACACATCTCTGCCACGTTGGTCGTCATCACTACCACCAGCTATGCCTTAATTCCTTTGGTGTTAGCAAAGGTACTCTGGGAAGGAAAAGGTTGGAAAGTGCTGACAGAGACGTGGGAGAAACTTAACCTTTTGGCAAACAGTAGATAGATGTGAAAATAGAACCAAGCAGATATATCCAGTTGCCCATTACCTCTCCTCAGAGGACCTCACCAAAGTCACTATCACCTTGGCTCTCGTGACAATGCCTTGGTGAAGATAAATAGGTATCAACTACTCTTGTGTTCCTAAGACCTCTGGGCATTGGTACAAAATACAAATGCAAAACTCAGGCTGAATTAATCTCCTGATGTGCCACTTAACAAAAAAGCCACAGAACACAGATTTGCTAGCCCAAGCTTCTAGCCCTGCCTCAGCAAGGCTGTCAACACCCTCTAAAAAGAAGGTTGATAAAATTAAGCAGGCAGTTTCTGTTGGCATTTTCACACTGAATGAAACACATACAGTGTACTGTTATGATCCTCCGAGTTATAGGATCTTTCTCGGGACGCATGCCAATGAAGAGATTTCTGATCACAGGCTTGGGGTCTCCAGGTTGAAAACTTGGTTGAGACCACAGCAGGTAAATCAAGGCCCTTCTTTGAAGAGAAGATTAGACAAATATCTAGCAACCTGGATCTATGAAGTCAGTTGATCTGCAAAAATCAGTGCTCTGCCCTGGCAACCTCAAACTCTGTAACAAGTTCCTGGGCGCCGGCTCAACACGGAATGGATTCTTTCTGTTTGACAGGAGTGGTGTCTGCTGTGGAAGAGGAAAAAGAGACTAAAGCAGGTGTTAACCCTTGGGGTCTCTTTTGCCTTTGCCAAGATTAATGGTACCAAAATGGAAAAGATTCTACTAAAGACAAAAATCCCAAATTATACCTGTGTTAGTTACACGCCATTACTAAGTAATTGAGTCCTCAAATCTGATGGTCTTTATCTTTTGGTCTTGTTTTCCTCTGGTTTAAAATAATAGTAAATGCTCCACTGAGCACATTTGAAAGTGAAAGACAATCCTAGCCATAAAGAAAGGCTCAGCACGAGAGTAGATACTTATTTTATACTCCATACAGATTAATGACCCTTTCTATAGCTGTCATGATTTCATATTGGCTGACTTGTTCTGTGTTCATACAAAAAGTTTACTGTATGTATTCTGTGTTCTATCTGGTAAAATGACTCTTCTGGAAGGCAGAACGTCTGTGGAAGGAAAAGAAGAGATCACTCCTAAGAAAGAAGTAGGAGGGCAGCAGAGAGATATTAAAGTCCAGTTTTCTATGTTTTCTCCATGTCTCTGAATGTCCGCACTTTCCCTCTAGCAGGAGAAAGGCCCGGGGTAAAATGAACTAGGAAGAGGCTCATCTTCGTGTTACAGAGCTATGAGTAGAAAGAGCTTAATACCTCTGGCAGTCAGAATTCTTGGAGGGGAGATTCCTTTAGCCAATTAAGTTCAAGGAAATGTATCTCCAGCTCCTCTCTTGCCGGTTTAGGTACTAATCCCAAGTCTCAAAATAATATTCTGACTCTCCCCTAGCATAGTCCTCTGATAGCAAAAGGTCACATGAAGGGAATAGACATGGAACCAGAGACCTGGGGTATGTGACTCACTGCAGTCTACTGGCTGTGACACTAACCCTCCTGTCCACAGCTTGTGTCTGAGCTCAAGCAAACACCCAGCTGTTCACCACCAGGTACTTGGCTATCTACACGGATTTGTGTTTTTTTGTTTTTGTTTTTGTTTTTTGTTTTGTTTTATTGTGCCTCCCCCACCCCCGGAAAATATTTTATATTCACAAATATCATTGTATGTAGCTAATAAATGACAGAAAACCAACCTCAAAATGTATGAGCTACATCTCAGACCACTTTGTGTTTTTATTTTCTTAGAGAATTATGCAGCACCATAATTTGTTTTATTTTACTCTCCTTATCCACATAATTTATTCAGAAAAGTACAATGAGAGAGGCTTCTGGGTAGCTCAGTCTGTTAAGCGTCTCGATTTTGGCTCAGGTCATGATCTCATGGTTCGTGGGTTTGAGCCCGATGTCAGGCATGGTGCTGACAGATTTTCTGTCTCCCTCCTCTCTCTCTGCTTCTTCTCTGTGCTCACTCTCACTCTCTTTCCAAAATAAATAAATAAACATTAAAATTAAAAAAGAAAACCGCAATGCCATAGGTCTTGGTCTCACACAAAGCTCTCCTCATTTTGTATTAAAAAATAGAAGATGCACACGTTGTGATCATTGAGAGAGTTTTGCTGTGGGTATTTTACCTGAACTTGCCTTTCAATGGTACGGTTCTTT
>NW_027532607.1:7484185-7509798 GCF_008692635.1 Crocuta crocuta | reverse complement strand
AAGTCAGCCATGCCATCTCTATTCATCTTCTTGTCGGTTCCCCTCCCTTGCTTTCTCTTTAAGCTTCACATGATTGCAGTTGAATGAATCCACTTGCTCTGAAACCCATTTCCTATGGGACGATTCAAGTTTTATTACTTTTAAAGATTCACCCAGGCTTTCACGAACATGAAAAGTGGATCACCTCAGAGTGGCAGCTTTCGGGTTTAAAAGATTTAGACTCCAAAGCAGAAACTGGCTTCTAATGCTCCACTTGAAAGGCTGCAAAGCCCCACTGGATGTATGTTTAACGGTTTTTATTCTCTTGTGAAAAACGAGGATGTTTATATCTTTGCTGAAATCATAAAAAGACCAGGTAGAAAATTTTCCATTATAAGTCAGTGTACCTGTCATGTCAGTGTAGGTAGAATAAATGAACAGGATCTGATCACAGGCTTCGAAATGTGAAATAACTCCTGAGTGTTGTCAAACATCACAGCCACCCCACCTTCTGTGCACAGAACACGTCTCACGAGACATCTCCCCCCCAACCCTTCCTCCCATAACATCATTCTTCCCTTCATGTCTCTGAGGCTGCTTTGCAATAAGACCGATACATGGAACACAGGCATCTGTGCTACTCGGCCTCAGAAAGTTCCGGGCTGGGCTGGGGGTGGAGAAGGTGAGTCAGCGCCAAAGCACAGCTCAGCTGCCAGATGTCCAATGCTGACAGCTGCCGCCTGGGGTTTGCCTTGCAAGGGCTGCTGTCTAATTTCAACAGTAGACACAACAGGGAGAGAGAAAGGTTAACGTTCTTCAACCTGCCTTCATAAACTCTGGTCTTTGGTCCATCCCTCAGTGCTGTGGAGTCTCTAACAGGGATTCAGACAGCTTTCATTGCCCTGGTGGCCATCTTGCCTGATATTCTAAATATACACATCGTTGGTCTGGAAAAAGGTCAGGTTGAATGCAAGTGAATGGACCCAACCCAATTACTGTGAGAATAAGGCCTGACATCTGTGATCAGCCAGTAGGGTCTCATCCGAGAAAAATGCCCACACTTGTAATCATTTTCCACTTGAAGAACAAGTGGGTTGTTACTCAGGATCTCACATTGAAAAAGGACGTCCCTGACAATAAAGGACATAAAGACCTAGTGTAAATGCATTGGCCTCAAGGTGTCCTAAAATTTGTTGTTAACAGTTATTTTAATATTATTGTACTCCAACATTTGCATTGATTGGTCTTTTACAAATAAATATTGTCCATTTTCTATGGCTCTCATTAGTACTGAGTGGTAGATTTATCTCCTATTGAATTCCTCCAGCAAATCCCCCATAATTAGTAATATATGTATCCAATTCTTTTTTATTTCCTAGAATTCATTCATTTTTTCACACTTTCAACGGAAGTGCAACATGACCTGGATTGTTTTTAACTGACATGACCTAAAGTGTTCCTCAGTAATCTATTGGTACATAACAACCATCCCCAAATGTAGTGTTTTAAAACAACTATCATTTAATTGGCACATATTTCTAACTTTGGTGGCCATGGCTCATCCAGGAAAGCTTATTTCTGCTCCCTGAGTTGATAGCTAGGCTTGGTCAGGTGGACCCAGTCTGGGCTGGAAGATCCAAAAGAGCTTTCCTTCTCCTCAACTGGGAAAACGAGACCTCACTTTCCTCATGGTTCTTCATCTTCTGGGTCCTCCTTTCCCTGTGGGCTTCTACTCTTCAGAAGGTCATGATCTCCATCTTATCTCTCTAGCAGGGTAGCCAAACTTAGTTGTGGTAAATCGAGACTCTAAGCAAGCAAGCAAAGGCAGAGTCGGCCAAGCTTCTTAAACCCAAAGCCCAGGAGTGGTGTATCTAACTCCTAACCTCTAACAACCATAGCAATTCTCAAGTCAGAGAATACTCAAGGGAAGAGGAAATAGGCTCCATTTCTTGGTAGGCGAGCAACATCCACATATAAGAATGAGAAGAATTACTGGCAGTCATCTTTGCAGACAATTGACCACACCTATCATGCCATACATCTGTGTAAACACAGAGGGGAAGAAATACATGTAGGAATTTAGTATATATTAAGTTGTAAGAGCCAAATACTTGGGGGAAACTGATCTATTTAATAAATTGTTTTGAGGTCTTTGGTGAACCATTAGGAAAAAGGAATCCAGCTACATTGGAGAACACAATGTGATGAATAAATTTTAAAGAACTATAATGTTTACTTTTTCTTAGAATGTGGAAGAGAGATTAAACATAAAATTGAAAACACACACAGACAGCAAAGTCATAAAGGTAAACTCTGACTGGTCTGACAGATCTTACCAAATATAAACTTTATTTTTTTTTCCAAATATAAACTTTAGAAGTGGATCCCAAAATCCTGGGCTCTGCCTCTGCTTATGACGAAGGAATATACAAAAGGCTATTGATCCCACCCTAAAACTGAAGGGGGAAAAGCCAGATAACTTATAAAATCATTACCTTTCTTGACCTTACCAGAGAACAGAGGTCACACAGCAGCCAAATGAAGCGATTCCCAAAGAATAACAGCCACTCTGAGGACAAAAGAAAGATCAGTTTCACCTGGGGCTGAATATAGAAGGAAGGGAAGAAGAAAACAACCGAAATTTTAGCAAATTCCTGAAAGTCAAATTTATGGGCTAACAGGACAGTTTAAAATGCCCGGGAGCCCTAGACCCGAAGGGAATCCACAATCACTTTTTCACGGACCTCTCCTGGTGTTCCCGAGAAGCACCAGGGACAAGGCAAGTGACCTACCTGAGAGAGCCCCCTTCAGTAGCACTCAGCATGAAGCCACACCTGCTTTCTTGGAAATTTCTCTCATACAAAATAAATGCTGAAAGTCATGGGGGCAAAAGCAGGCCACCTTTCTGTCCCAAAGGTTCAGACACAGATTCACCATCTCTGAGAGAAAAACAAAACAAAGGCCATCAGCTACTGAGGGACAAAGCCAAGTCCACTTCTTTTGAGTGAGGGGTAAAAGCAAGAGGTCTGCCCCCGAGGTGGGGACAGCATAGTCCACAGCTGTGGGAGGGGCACTATGGGAGGGAGGAATGCCCTCCACCGGTCTCGGGCAGTGGTACTGCTGGGGAAGAAATAGAACAAATCCCTCTGCTTTGGGGAGAGACAGGAAAATCCCTCCCACAGAAGAACGCTCCCCTTCCACAGATACTAGGTAAAGTTTGGAGATCATAGTTGAGGGGCAAGAATGCTAGCAAAATCTGCTTCATTACCAGCCGGATTGACCCAACTGCCCATACTAAGAATCAGAAAGAAAAACAAGTGTGCTTATTTAAGGCCATACATGCTGGTTGTCTCCCTCTTTACTTTTACACATAAGCAGTGCACACTATTCAAACAAGAACTGTAAGAAAGGAGAGGGGGCTAGAAAAGGAGAGAGAGAGAAGGAAGGAAGGAAGGAAGGAAGGAAGGAAGGAAGGAAGGAAAGAATCAAAAAAGCTGTCAACCAAATCCAAAGATTAGAATTGTGTGAGGATTACCAGGGAATTTTGCAAACTAAGTTTATTTTAAATTTTTTTAATGTTTTATTTATTTCTAAGAGAGAGAGAGAGAGAGAGAGCGCGCGAGCAGGGGAGGGTCAGAGAGAGAGGGAGTCACAGACTGAAACAGGCTCCAGGCTCTGAGCTGGCAGTCAGCACAGAGCCTGACGCGGGGCTCGAACCCACGAACCGCGAGATCATGACCTAAGCGAAAGTCGGACGCTTAACCGACTAAGCCACCCAGGCGCTCCTATTTTAAATTTTTTAATGTTTTATTTATTTATGAGATGGGGACAGAAGGGTAGGGGATGCCAGAGAGAAAGGGAAGCACAGAAATCTGAAGCAGGCTCTAAGCTGTCAGCCCAGAGCCCAGCTTGGGGCTCAAACCCACAAACTGTGAGATCATGACCTGAGCTGACGTCGGAAGCTTAACCAACTGAGCCACCCAGGCACTGCTCAGACTTTATTCTTATGTTAAAATATTGAATGGAAAAGGTAGGAAACATGCTGGGGCAGATGGGAATGTATAATAAGAACCAAATGTGAATACTGAGAGCATGGAGGATAAACAACATAATATTGGAAATGAAAACATCCATGAGTTTATCACAGATGTGATGCTAAAGATAAAAGATTCAATGAATTTGAAGATGAGTCACAGATATGATCAAAACAGGCAGAACACAGGCAGTTTAAAAAATATATCAAATAGCATGCCAGAGCACTAGGGAATATGCAATTGTTGAACGTACATGTAACTGGGAAAAAAGAAAGAGAGAGAGAATGAGGAGATATTTGAAGAGACAATGTGGGCTGAAGTTTCCACTTTTAAGAAAACAAATCAAATCACAGATTGAAGAATCTTAGTGAACCCCAAGTGGCTTAGAAATGAACAAGTAAAAAGATAACAGACATATCGTAGCCAAACTTCTCAAAACTATAACGAGATCATCTTAAAATAGCACAAGAATAATTATTACATATAGAAAAGCACAGATAAAAATAATAATAGATATATTGCAGAAACTAAATAAGTCAGCTAAAGATAGAGAAATATCTTTAAATTTTTCTTGGGGGGCGGGGAGTTCAACCCAGAAGTATTAAACTGGGAAAAATATCTTCTAAAACTGAGGAATCTATAAAGCCTTTGTTTTTTCATATACAAAAGCAGAGAGAATCATTGCTGGCATGTCTGTGCCATAAGAAATGTTGATAGATATTATTCTAGTAGAAAGACTGTAGAATGAGAATAAAATTTAGACCTGTACAAAAGAAATGAAGAGTCAGGCACCTAAGTGGCTCAGTCAGTTAGGCATACTGACTCTTGGTTTTGGTTCAGGTCATGATCTTGCAGTTTCATAAGTTCGAGCCCTGCAACGGACTCTATTCTGGCAGCTTGGAGCCTGTTTGTGATATTCTCTCTCTCTCTCTCTCTCTCTCCCCCCCTCCCTCCCTTTCCATCCCTCCCCACTTGTGTTGTCTCTTCCTTTCTCATAATAAATAAATAAACTTCAAAACAACTTGAGTAAACATTATTAAAAAAAAAAAAAAAGAAATGAAGAGCACCAGAAATAATTAAAGGAAAAAAATCATGTTTTGTTTATTTCTCACTGTTTAAAACCTTCTTTAAGGGGTTCCTGTGTGGCTCAGTTGGTTAAGCATCTGACTTTGGCTCAGGTCATGATCTCGTGGTTCGTGGGTTCAAGCCCTGCGTCGGGCTCTGTGCTGGAAGCTAGCTCAGAGCCTGGAGACTTTTTCGGATTCTGTGTCTCCCTCTCTCTCTGACCCTCCCCTGCTCACGTTCTCTCTCTCTCTCTCTCTCTCAGAAAGAAATAAAAACATTAAAAATTTTTTAAATCTTCTTTAAAATGATTGGTTGTCTAAATAAAATAGGCTTAACCACTGTGTGGGGAGGAATGGAAGTGTAAGATTTTTACAATATGTGGTAAGTGGCATGCTATTAGCAAAGAGATTGTGATAAGATCAAGATAAGTATTGTAACCACAAACATATACAAGAAGACAAATAATACATCAATGAAAACTAATTATAAACTATACTTTACAAGTTAATGCAAGAAAACAGTTAAGAAATAGAAATCAAAAAGCAAGATACTACACTCAAATATTTTATCAATAATTACATTAAATATACAGACACCTCCAACAGAAAATAGGCTGTCAGGTAAACTAAAAGCAAAGTTCAATATTATGTTGTCTATGAGAAAGTCTTATGAATTGTTTGAATAGGAAAAGATGGAAAAATAGTATGTAACATTAATCAAAAAAAAGCTAGAGTGCTCTACTGATATCAGAAAAGTGGATTTCAAAATAAGAAGTATCATCAGGTTTAAAAAGAGACAACACATAATAAATGAACCACTCTGGTGCAGGACTTTGATGGTGGAGGAGACCATGTATGTATAGGGACAAAGGGTATATGGGATACTCTGTACTTTCTGATCAATTTTGCTGTGAACTCAAAGCTCTTCTAAAAAAACCCAAGACTATTAACGTAATAATAATAATAGAACAGTATATAATGATAAATGGTTAAATAAATCAAGGAAAGATAATAGTCCTAAATATGTGGGTACCTAGTACCAGAGCTTCAAAATATGTGAAGCAAAAACAGATAGAACTAAAAAGAGAAATAGACATACCCACAAATATAATTGGAGACTTCAACACACCGCTTTCAGAAATTGGTAGAACAAGTTTAAAATAAACAAATAAAGATAAAGAAGATCTGAGTAATACTATTAACCACCTTGACCTAATAGCCATTTAAAGATCACTACATCCAATAGTAGCAGAATTACTTATAATTTAAGAATATATTATCCACAGGGACACCTGGACTCTTGGTTTCAGCTCAGGTTATGATCTCACGGTTCGTGGGCTCAAGCCCTGTGCCCGGCTTGCACGATCAGTGCAGAGCCTGTTTGGGATTCTCTCCCTCCCTCTCTCTCTGCCCCTCCCCTGCTCACTCTCTCTGTCTCTCTCTCTCTCTCTCAAAATAAATAAATTTTAAAAATTAAAAAAATAATTATCTGCAAAGGTAAAACTCATTCTGTGCCACAAAAACAAATCTTACAATGTTTTAAACAGGAGCGCCTGGATGGACAGTCAGTTGAGTATCCTACTCTTGAATTCATCTCAGGCCAGAATCTCACAGTTCATGGTTTCAAGTCCCACGTCAGGCTCTGCACTGTAAGCACAGAACCCACTTTGGATTCTCTCTCTGCCTTTACCCTGCTCTCTCTCTCGAAATAAATAAATAAACATTAAAAAAATTCTTAACATTTAAAAGAATTGAAATCATAAAAAATATGTCCCCTGAACTGCATAGGAATTAAACTAGAAATAAATAAGAGAAAGATAAATGATCTATGAGTCAAATAAGAAGTCATAGGGAAAATTAGAAAACTGAATTGAATTGAATGAAAACAAAAATACAGATTGTCAACATTTGTGGGATTCAATTACAGCAGTGTTTTAGAAGGATATTTATAGCAATAAATGTTTATAGAAGGTAATAAAGATTCAAAACAATGGTCTAGCTTCCCTCTTAGAAACTTGAAAAAGAGAGAGCAAATTAAACCCAAAGTAATAATGAGAAAAGAATAATAAAAATAAGAGATAGATTAAATAATAGAGGGGGTTAAAATTACACTTATCATGATGAGCACTGAGTGACATGTAGAGTTGTTGATTATATTGTACATCTGAAACTAATATAACACTATATATTAGTTATACTTCAATAAAAGAAATTTCTAGATAAAAGAAAATATTAAAAAAGAGCAAAATTCAGAGTAAAGGAAGGAAAATAGATAAACAGTCAAAAACTTAATGGAACAGGGGCGCCTGGGTGGCTTAGTCGGTTAAGCGTCCGACTTTCGCTTAGGTCATGATCTCGCGGTTCGTGGGTTCGAGCCCCGCGTCGGGCTCTGTGCTGACAGCCAGCTCAGAGCCTGGAGCCTGTTTCAGTCTGTGACTCCCTCTCTCTCTGACCCTCCCCTGCTCACGCTGTCTCTCTCTCTCTCTCCTAGAAATAAATAAAAAATATTAAAAAAAAAAAAACTTAATGGAACCAAAAACTGTTTTAAGAGATCAAAGCAAATACTGATAAAAAATGTAGAAAGTATAATTTAATGATATTAGAGCCAAAAAACTGCTTATCACTACATACTCTATCAACTTTAAAAATTTAAAAGAACAGGGGCGCCTGGGAGGCTTAGTCGGTTAAGCGTCTGACTTTCACTTAGGTCATGATCTCGCGGTTCGTGGGTTCGAGCCTCACGTCGGGCTCTGTGCTGACTGCCAGCTCGGAGCCTGGAGCCCGTTTCAGTCTGTGACTCCCTCTCTCTCTGACCCTCCCCTGTTCACGCTATCTCTCTCTCTCCTAGAAATAAATAAAACATTTAAAAAAAATTTAAAAGAACATTATGAAGAAAAGGTTTATGTTAAGAAATTTGATAACATGTCTGAAATGGACACATTTTGTGAAATCACTGTTAGCAAAGCTCATTTAAAAAGAAATAGATTAGTATCCATTAAGGAAATTCATTTCATAACTTAAAGTATTTCCCCACAGAAAACTTGAGGCCCAGATGGTTGTACCAGCAAATTTTACCAAATAGTGAAAATCAGTAGTAATAATACAAATTGTAGAAAATAAAAGAGAGAACACTTACAGCTCATTTTATGAAGCCAGAATCTCTCTATTAACAAAACCAAAGATGTTACAAAAACAAAATAAAACAAAAAAACCATACAGCAGTATCTTCTATTAAGTTAGTGATATAAATCCTTTACAAAAGGTTAGTAAATTGAATCCATCAACAACAACAACAACAACAAACCCAAATAACACAACAGGACAAATTAGTGTTGATCTTAGGAATGCAAAGTTGGTTCAATATTAACAAAAGCAATGTATTAGGCTTTCAAGCAAAGCATGTGCATGTGTGTGTGTGTGTGTGTGTGTATACAGAAAAAACACTCAACAAAATTCAGTGTCTACTCACTACAAAAATTCTCAGCAAATTAAAAACAAATTCCTCAACTTGGAAAAGGACACCTACAAAACCCTACAGGGAGCATCATACTTAATGGTGAATAACTGAATGTAATGCTTCCAAGATAAAGAAAACATCATCTAATATTGTACTACTGATTCTACCACTTAAATAAAACAAGGAAAATAGAGATACATACATAGGAAAAGAAGATATAAAACAGAATTTTCTTTACAGAATACATAATAATTTACATAGAAAACCCCAGAGAATTTACAAAAGAGCTACGAGGACTATGAAGTGAGTTTAGCAATGCTGGAGCATGGGCACTTATATATTGCATCTCTCTATATAACAATGAACAATTAGAAATTGAAATGACAATAGCATCAAAAGTTACAGTAGCATCAAAATCAAGAAATATTTAGGAATAGTTTTGAAAGAAGATGTGCAATATCTATATGCTAAAAAAAACTACAAAACATTGATGTGAGAAGCCAAATTTTAAAAATAAATTATGCAAGTGGGAAAATATATTCATTGATCTGGAGGACCTGAGATTATCAAAGTTGTCATATCTCCTCCATCCAGTCTATACATTGAAAACAATCCTGAGGCACCTGGGTGGCTAAGTTGGTTGAGCGTCTGACTTTGGCTCAGGTCATGATCTTATAGTTTGTGAGTTCAAGCCCCACATCAGGCTCTCTGCTGTCAGCACAGAGCCTGCTTTGGATCCTCTGTTCCCCTCTCTCTCTGTCCCTCCCCTGTTCATGCGCTCTCTCTCAAAAATAAATAAACATTTCTAAAAAATAAATAAAGTAAAAGAAAGAAAGGGAGGAAGAGAGAGAGAGAGAAAGAGAGAGAGGAAGGAATGAAGGAAGGAAACAAAACAATCCCAATAAAAATCCTAGATTTTTTTTGGTGAAAACTGAAAAACTGATTCAAAATGTATGTGGAAATGCAAAAGACCTACAATAATCAAAGCAATTGGAAGGAAAAAAAAAAAAAAACAAAGTTGGAGGACACACAAGTTTCCAGCCTTACTATGAAGTTCCATAATTTAGACCATGTGGTGTAAACAATGTAACAGACATATAGATTGATGGAATAAAATGCTTATTTTGTTAGTTATTTTCAGATAAATGTCATCCCATTCCTTTGAAAAATAATTCACTTCTGTTTCAACCCTTCATTTCAACTCTCTCCGTTATTCCTTTACTCAGTGGATTTACATGATTGCCTTCCTTCCTGCTAGCTGCTTTCCCCTCTGCACAAAAACTGCAGCTTTTTCAAGAGTTTTCTGGAACTTTCTTTTAGCTAAAACTAACAACAGCATTCTCTCTAAACTTATTTTCTCTCTCTGGGAATTTTTTCACTTTGCCACTTGTTCCTTTTAGAAACTCTCTCTGTTCCTTTTAG
Organism: Crocuta crocuta; assembly: GCF_008692635.1. Taxonomy (NCBI): domain Eukaryota; kingdom Metazoa; phylum Chordata; class Mammalia; order Carnivora; family Hyaenidae; genus Crocuta; species Crocuta crocuta. The sequence continues at coordinate 7,499,842 of NW_027532607.1, read as the reverse complement.
CCTCTAATACCATGTTGTTGGTTGTGTGTTGTTGGTTTTTTTTTTTTTCCTTTGGTTTCTCTTCCCCTTTTTTTTTTCTTTCTTTTTTCCCCCTTTGAGAACCTCCAAATTAGACGGAAGCTGGGAAAAAATGGACAGGAATTAACTTTTATCTTCCTAGTGATTTTGCTTTCTCTCTCTAGAGTAGAAGTTGGGTTCATCTAGAACTATTTTTATTTATTTATTTTTGTATTCTGTTTATTTGAACAAACACAAATTTGTTTTGTTTTTGTTTTTCAGTTTAACTGTTTCTCTTCTTGTTGACTTCCCTTTTCTTGTCTCACATGGTGATTCTTCTTCCTCCTCAAGTCCTTTTGCAAAGATGCTTAAACCTCCACTCATTTTTCTCATATTCTCTATTTCTATTAGTTTCTGTATCTTTAGTCATCCCCCGTGTCAACAGCTCTCAGAGCCCCACCTCCAGCCTCAGCTTCCTTTGCAAAATTCAGTCGCTATTTTCACCCCTCCAGTGCCTGTAAAATGTCTTCATACAGATACCCCTTCCTCTCTTTATGTGCTTCAGATATGCATACAATTTTGTCCGAAGGATAGTTGCACTCTTAATTCATCTCTAGTTCTCAATTCTTATTGATATTTCTTGAACATTTCTCATCTTTATTTTCTTCCCTTTCCAATCATGCCTCCAACTCTGTTATTTTCCTGCTCGGAGAATTCCAAGTGCAATAACTTCAAATTAGTTCCCTTTATTTGTGTCTTCAAGTGTGACACTACGCAGAATGCACAAATTTTATATTCCATCCTCATTATGCATCCTTATTTATTTCCTAACCATTCCCAAGTAAAAATCTTTACCGCTATTATTCTTCTGCCCATACTTACTTTAACTCGAGGATATTTTCTCTGTGTAAGAGGTGCCTGGGTGGCTTAGTCAGTTAAGCCTCCAACTCATTAAAAAAAATTTTTTTAATGTGTATTATTTATTTTTGAGAGAGAGAGAGAGAGAAAGAGAAGGAGCAGGGGAGGGGCAGAGAAAGAGGGAGACACAGAATCTGAAGCAGGCTCCAGGCTCTGAGAGCTCACAGCCTGACATGGGACTTGAACTTGTGAACCACCAAATCATGACCTGAGCTGAAGTTGGATGCTCAACCAACTGAGCCACCCAGGTGCCCCAAGCCTCCAACTCTTAATTTAGGCTCAAGTCAGGATCTCACAGTTCATGAGTTTGAGTCCCACATAGGGGATCCATGCTGAGTGTGGAGCCTGCTTGGGATTCTTTCTCTCTCCCTGTCTCTCTGCCCTCTCCTATTTGCACATGCGAGCTCTCTGTCTTTCTTTTTCTCAAAATAAATAAATAAATAAATAAATAAATAAATAAATAAATGTTTTAAAAAGGTAATTTTCTCTGTGTAAGATACTGTGTTACATGTTGACAATAAAAGAGAAAGTTCAAGTACATAATTAAAAAGCTTTAAAGATACAGATTTGAAAACAACTGTCATGAAATCTAGTGGGCAATAAAAAGGTAATACGAAGAGGTGCTTTAGCAATGAAAATGAGGGGTAATTAGATCTATATTAAAGGTAGGAAAATATACAAATAGGAAATGACATCTAAGAGCAGGTGATAAAGAAGTGGTGTGAGCAGAGAGACTGACATGTGCAAAGGCTCAGGGGCACAGCGCTCCATGATGGATCTGGACCAAGAAGGGTATAGAATATCTAGCGCACATTCTCTCACACCTGATAAACACATGTTACCTGTCCTCCCACACATCTGTTTCATGCCCTCATTCTTTTTTTTTAATTTAAAATTTTTTTAATGTTTTATTTATTTCTGAGAGAGGGAGAGAGACAGCATGAGCAGGGTAGGGTCAGAGAGAGAGGGAGACACAGAATCAGAAAAAGGCTCCAGGCTCTGAGCTGTCAGCACAGAGCCTGACACGGGGCTCAAACCCATGAACCATGAGATCATGACCTGAGCAGAAGTCAGATGCTCAACCAACTGAGCCACCCAGGCGCCCCTTTCATGCCCTCATTCTAATTCCTGCTGATTTCCACCTCTTTCTATAAACTCTTATGAATAGATTATTTCACGTCTATTTTTTAAGGATTTGGCCATAAACTTTAACTAAACGTAACCTATGCTATTGCAGTAGTGATATTGTTGGGTATTCCCTAGCAGATTATGAGGATCTGAAGATCAAGAATAAAGATTTACATTTATCCTCCTCCTTCCCCTCTTTCTCCTCTGCATCTTCTTTTCTTCTGACTTATTGCCTTGTGCATAAAACCCCCTAAAATTATTTTAAGTAGAGTTTCTGTAGATGGAGAATGGGGGTTCCTTAGATGTTATTGCTATTAGTGGTTCTAAACCATGGTTCCTCACTAGTGTCACTTGGATAGCTTTTTGTAAATATGGATTCTTAAAAAAAAGTTTTAATGTTTATTTATTTTTGAGATAAAGAGGGAGAATACGAGCCAGGGAGGGGCAAAGAGAGACAGAGAGAGGGAGACAGAGGATCCAAAGCAGGCTCTGCACTGACAGCAGTGAGCAATGTGGGGCTTAAGCTCACAAACTGTGAGATCATGACCTGAGCGGAAGTCAGACACTTAACCCACTGAGCCACCCAGGCGCCCCACCCCAGTACTAAATTCTTTAGTGTCTAGACTTCACCTACTGCCCAATTAAATCTAGAATCTTGGAAGAAACCCTGATTCCTGATGTCAACGTATCTCTATATATGTGATGTATATGAACGCTATATCTACAGCTATATATAAGTCTGATGGGGGATGGGGTGCTTGTTGGACAGAGTTGATGTACTTTTTTTTTAACTGATGGTGAACTTAAAGCTCAGAGAGATAAGGTAGCTTGATTCAGGTCACCCAATTTAAGGTAAAGCTGTGAATGGAGACCTGACTTTCTGACTCTTGTCCATAAATTTCCATTTATTCCCTGCTATCTCTGAAGAACAAACTCTGTCCTCTTTTTGAGTGTGACGATCAAATTGTCCTCATTTCCGTAATCCTTCAAGACACAAAACCTACCAGTAGGAAGACAACAGTGTGACATCTTTAGGTGTTCAGTGGTCTCCTTCCTGACTTGCCTGGCTGTCTTTACCAAAGCAAATTCTGGGTGTGTGAGAAAAATGCAGATCTGAGGACCTGTTAAAGTCACCCCTGCTTTATTTATTTATGTATATATGTATGTATGTATGTATTGTATTTCTTAATGTTTATTTATTTTCGAGAGACAGACAGAGATGAAGGTGGGGCAGAGAGAGGGGACACAGAATCTGAAGAGGCCCCAGGCTCTGAGCTGTCAACACAGAGCCCGATGTGGGGCTCGAACTCATGAGTAGTGAGATTGTGACCTGAGCTCAAGTTGGACACTTAACTGACTGAGCCACCCAGGTGCCCCACTCCTGCTTTAAAAAGAAAAGAGCGAACGTATAAATCTATGAGGAAAACTTGAGGGAAGAAAGTCTATCTTCAGTGTTAGGAATGTAGCTCCAAAGTCACACAGGGAAGCTAAGAACAGGCTGAAACTTCTCCAACATGTCACATGGCTCTGCAAAGGGAAAGCCAATGCAACAAGAGTGTCCTTCACATGACACTGGAGCGACTTTGATAAACTGGAGCAGGTGGGGGCAATGTGAGCAGATGAAAATAAGGCCAGGGCACTGAAGTGCTTTATTTTGTTTTGTTCCTTACACTTTTCCGTTTGTCCTTAAGAACTACGTTGAATCCACAGCCCCCTGTAGCCACCTTATTTTTTAATCACGAGAAGTGAGGCATTCAGGACTTTATCTCCCTCGATCTTATTGTAAACTACCTGACTTTCTTTTTTCTTTTTTTTACCTCTTTGATGCATTGTCTAATATATTTCAATTCCCAAGGAGGTTTTTTTCCCCCTTGTGAAATTATTTATTTATTTTTCTGCACAGCTCATTGCTTAACGCCTCAAAAGCCTGCAATTTCTCAACATCATTTCCTCTTTGGTACACAGCGGTGGAGAACATTTCTTTCAAGTTCTCCCTTTACAAGAAAAACTAGAAATAGTAAAATATCCTGTGGTTTTAACTGAAGTAAACTTGCGCTTGGGGACATGGGTATTGATCTGTTGTCTTCTTTCTACGTGCTGCAATTTCCCAGACACTGATTGAAAGTAAAGAACACCAATAAGGTTTTGATTATTTGCTCCAAAGGAGAGATGAAAAAGAAAGAGCTATTGAAAAGGTATATGCATAGGATTTATATTTTTGTCAGCATTCAAGAGTCTCTCATGGTTTGCCTCTCTCCCTTTCCCCCACCATTTCCGCCCTTCTTCTCCCCCTTGTTCCTCCGTCAAGTTCCTCCTAATCCTCCTATACGTGCAAACATATGATATTTGTCCTTCTCTGAGGACTGATGGATGTGGGGGGAGGGGGGGATGGGCATGGAGGAGGACACTTGTGGGGATGAGCACTGAGTGTTATGTGGAAACTAATTTGACAATAAACTATTAAAAAAAAAAGATTTATATTTTTGGCTTTGGACATTGTTTTTGCACTGACATATTTATGGACCTTGTGTTATAGGACACAGCTTCAAGTAAAATAGTGAAGACCGTTTGTGGACACTTGGCCCATGAGTAGCCACAAAGTCATCATACCATGCACACCAATCCCCTTTCAGCAACAGGGAAAGGGTATAATCTGAGAAACACTCCACAGATCTCAGACTCTTGGAGTAAAGACCTATGATGCATTCAGGAGCAGAAATAGTGATCTGTTAAGTATTGTAGTTTCAAATCCCTGCTGAGATGCACACTGAATCAAATTTAGACCAAATAAAGAACAAGGTCTCAAAAGAGTGTCCAGTTGAGCCAACCAACTGAGATAACGTCAACAACTGGAAGCACATTTGCCCATAGAAAATCCAGTGTCTTTCTTACAATTGGAAAACTTATGTGGCTGAACTCCACTGGTTTCTTTCTTTCTTTTTTTTTTAAACACAGTAGAAGAGCTAGTTTCATCCCACTCCCTGCTCATATGTGAATTTAGCTTGTGTTTGTCAGACTTTGGACTTTGAGTTTTCAAGTTTCTGAAGTTTGGAAGCTCTGAAAAATAAATATATTTGTTATTCCTATGGATTATTAACTGATGTCATTATACTATCCAGTGAAGTATCCAGGTTCTGTAGACAGATACACAGATGTGGGTTCAATTATCTACTGAGTTACCTAAATATCTTGAGAAAGTACCATATCCTTCTAAGCGTGAGGTTCCCAACTCATGTGCCAGGACCACCTATGGTGCTAAATCCATGCCATTGTTATGAGAATTAGCTGAAATCACCAGTTTAGATGATTAATGACTACCATGTAGTAAGCACTCAATTGATTACAGCTACTTTTAGTTAATTAATAAAACATAACTAATAAAATGTAGTATTATCAGAAGATAGTGAGATCAAGCTTACAATATAAGTATCTCCTCATTCCTCACCATATTTTTAAAAAATAAATAAAATAACCTTATCTCCCTGATGTTAATCCACCATACTGAGACAAATATTGAAAGCAGAAATATCATTTTGAGGTTTACATAAGGACATCAAGCTATAATCAATCAACAGTTATGTGAACTACATTTACAGCTTCCAGCCCAGATTTTTATAGATATAATGGGAAATTACAAGTTATTGATTAAAGCAAGATGCATTCAATGTAGCCTTGATCTAAATTACAGCACTTTGCAGTAGATTTATGACTCCTGAATAACACCGCTGGAAGTGCAGATTGGTTTCTTGGTATCCCAGTGGAGTGAAGTAATTAGTTTTGTTCAGCAGCAGAGCATTCCTGATGTCGTTCAGGAAAAGTTGTATTTGTGACTCAGAGAAAATCCTATATGAGCAAATAGTGTCCCTCACCTTCTCGTGACATGAAGGTGGAAGACATAAACAACATAAGACACAACAGAATTGAAACTCTAAGTAGTCTCATCAGACTGGAACAGTGACATTTAAAAGATCAAATATAAAATCCAATATTCTGATTTTAAAATAGCCACTGGACAGGTAAGAGATGATAGGAATGAATTTAAGTCAGATTTCCCAAACAGAAATCCAAGAAATACTACAGTTATCCAAGATGAGAGTGTGGCCTTTCTCCACCCACACCATACATCATCATTTGCTGTCCTTCTTCCTGGTTTCAAGCTAGAGCTCCTCCATCTAAATACATAAATGAATATTAATAGGGAAATGACGACATAGTTGAAGCAAGCCAAAGCACAAAGACTAAATGAAAAGCAAGTATCTATTTTGACTCCTCTGTTCTCTACTTTCTGTTAACGACATCAGCAATGATACATATCCTCGCCAACACTTTTCAGTTCATCTGCCCAAACTTTACTTTCAGGTCCAGTCCTCATTTTGGGGGGACTCCTACCATCTAACATCTTATTCTGTCTCCACTGCCTCCCCTCTAAAAGCTCTTTGTTGTACCTCATTCTTCTAAAACGCACACAAGTGCCTAGCATTTTTTGCTTAAAATTCTTCCATAAATATCTGTAACCTAGACAATTAAGTGAAAACACTTTTACATAGCACAGAAGGCCCCTTTTAACTTCCTTTACTTCTTTTATTCCCACACTCAGTCATGTTGAACCATTTATGTATTTTCCACACTATCCCAAACTTTCACAAGTCAATGGCTTCTACATCTTCCCACCTTTGTTTAGAATTAACCTCATTTCCATTTTTTTTTTTTTTACTTTTTCATGCCCCAAATCCAAAGGCAGAAATCAAATCTATATAGGAAAATTAGCTGACCTATTCGGTTTCCTTTGCAATGAATGGTATGTGCTTTGTTTTACAAGTATTCATTTATATGAATCTTTCTCAAACAATGGTGAATACTTTAAAGCTTTAGATCACAATGGGTTATACAAGTAACTGACACATTGGAGGTAGCTAATAAAGATTTGAAAAATTAAGGCATGGGGCGCCTGGGTGGCTTAGTCGGTTAAGCGACCGACTTTCACTTAGGTCATGATCTCGCGGTTCGTGGGTTCGAGCCCCGCGTCGGGCTCTGTGCTGACTGCCAGCTCAGAGCCTGGAGCCTATTTCAGAGTCTGTCACTCCCTCTCTCCCTGACCCTCCCCTGCTCACGCTGTCTCTCTCTCTCTCCTAGAAATAAATAAAACATTAAAAAAAATTTTTTTTTAAAAATTAAGGCATTCATTGACAGGATGAGCATGTCTAATAATTCAGATAAAGTGATTGTTTAAAGTGGATTGTGACATTTGGAGGCTGTCATTGATCAGATAATTTCCATGCTATAATCCAATGGAGTAATTACCTTTGTCTTGAGTAAGCAAAACAAGACTCTAATACAATTTGGTGAAGAATTGCTTATGACCAGGTCTTTAATATGCCTCTCTCTCGGCATCTGATTTCCCCCCCTGAATTCCACAATAAGAAGCATGCATTTAACTCCCACCGTGGAAAGCCTTGACCTAATTTTAAGGAAATCCTAGAAAAACCTACCATCATTAATTCTGGAGCTGGTTGTTTCAGAAAGAAAAACTGATCGATATGTGTAAATACCGTCAAAACGGCAGGCCTGTTTCCAAGATGGGAATGCAAATTGGCCATAATTTCACCCACAAGTTATTCCCGTTCTCCGTCAAATAATTGCTAGGGAAATACTATTTTTAATTGGACAAGTGATTCATGTCTCTGGGGTACAGAACATGCATTCCATGGATTGCAAATAACCAGCTGGTGATAGCTCTGAAAGTTTGCCTGTTAAAACCTCTATCAGAGCCAAGGGTCCTAGTCTGAAATGACATTACCTCTCTTCAGCTGTTCTGAAGCAAATTTCTAGAAAACTCTCTGAAAGGTACCTAGATTGATCTGCTATTGGAAAAACCCCTTCTTTGGGGCCTTATAATTTAAATCCTCTAACTGGCAGTCTCTCAAGAAATAGATTGTCTCATCAACGCAGCAAAACCATTGGATTGGTTGATTTCCAAAGATACTGAAAGGAAAGTAGACTCCTTTTAAAATGAAGCCTTTGGGGCACCTGGGTGACTTAGTCGCTTAAGCATCCGACTTCAGCTCAGGCCATGATTTTGAGCCCCATGTCAGGCTCTATGCTCAGAGACTGGAGCCTGCTTCCGATTCTGTGTCTCCCTCTCTCTGTACCCCTCCCCCACTCATGCTTTGTCTCTCTTTCCTTCAAAAATAAATTTAAAATTTTTTTTTAAAAATGAAGTCTTTGCCTGAAAATACAGAAAAGAATAGAGATGAGGAAGTGCCCGGTTAATTGCATTCACCACAGCAGCCCATTTAAGAAGCAAGGCTGTCAGATTAAATGTTTTCAAAGGTCCCTGATATTTTATAACGGTAAATTTGAACATCAACTTCCTCTCTATTTCATTCTACGATCCTATCAGGAAGCTCCTCTTTGAAGACCACGCAATAGGGTTAAGCTATTCAGAAGGAGGGAGTCTAAACAGGAACGATAAAGGAAGAAGATTAACTGCAAATTTCACTGCCACTCACTCTGAGTTGTTTTTGCCTAGTTGAACCCTGCCCAGCTGGGGAGCCTCGTGCAGAGCTATCTGAACCACACTCGGAGGGAAGACTCACAAAAAATAATTGAAGAATAAACTTTCTGCCCAAGCCAATTGGGTAAATTGCTTTTGTGCTTTTCCATGACTTGCTTTTGCCAGATGGGATAGTTGGCACTCGGGACGGTGGCACGGGACCAGATTTTGGAGCAATGGGATTTTTGAAAATGATTTATTTTTTCCCTCTACAGACAGTTACTCTGGCACAGATGGTTTCTCTGAATGATGAGCCCAGAGACTTTTCCATCATATTTCGCCATTGTAAAAATCTATCTGCTGCAGTTGCTTCGACTTTTCGCTCCGCGTATCCAAGAGAATGTGTAAGAAAGTTCAGAATGAAGACCAACGTTTGGCACCCAGCATGTATAAAACCAAATCCTTCGGAGATGGCTCTGTGACCGTCATAAGCTGAAATACTTCTCTTCCCTCCCCTTCTGTTCCTACTATGAAATTCCATCTTCAACAAATAATGTTAATAGGGGAAAATCAACTAGAGAAGAATGGAAAATTATAGCTGTCCTTCTCTTGACTAATATGCAAGCTCAGATTGTGTTCTGTGAGTTTCTAGTACTTACTGTTAATTCTCCCAGTGAGCCTAAGACCTAATTAGGGATGCCATGTTAATACTCAAGGAGGACTTAGGGTAAAAGAAGTACTTGTGTTAAAACTTATCCATGACAGCCGTGCAAACAAGATCTCAGGGACTGCCCCATTTCCATGGAAAGAAACCTGTTTCGGAAAGGAAACAATATTTCTTGAGAAACAATTACCTGCCGTAAATGTAATTCTCTATAAAGTCCTTGAGACTCTGTGAATCCTTACCCCCATTTTACAGACAGGTAAAAGGAGAATTAGGAAGACTAAGTAACTTGGCCCAAAAGTGATCCACTAGTTTGCAAGAGAGACAAATGATGAACTACAGGCTTCTATACTCTGGAGCTCTGCACCGTAGCCTAAGATCTTCTCTCCATCTAAATCCTATGTGGGATAGAGCAATTCACGGTATTTTGGCATGGGGAGCGAAGGTGGTGGTGATGCATTCCTTGACATCATTAACAGAATAGAAAATATAGAATGATATGCCTGGCATAGGGCACTCCCTCAGGGAGCTACCCTAATGGAGAAAATGACAATAATAACCACAGGATATGATGACACAACATGAAACCCAGCCAGAATTTGAGCCCATCACAACAAAATGGAGCACAAGGAACCATCTAATTACATTAAACAGATTTGGCAAGAAAGCCTGAGCATAACAGTTAATTATGATTAATTATTTTACTTCTCTCTGTTGCAACTGTGAGAGTTACAAATATTTTTACAATAATGGATCTTTAAAGGAATATAAATGTATTAATAATTTTCTGTATTTGTACATTGTATATTTTGGGTACTTAGACTCAGAAAAGATTCTGCTAAAAACATGAGGGGCATCTGGGTGGCTCAGTCGGTTGAGCATCTGACTTTGGCTCAGGTCATGATCTCACAGTCTGGGTTCGAGCCTCGCATCTGTGTNGTCTGACTCCAGCCACATCATTATCTCAGGGTGATTGATAGTCTTCACACAACTCTGTAATTTTTGACAAGCCACTTTTGTTCATCAGAGGTTAGTTTCTTCATGATCATGCCAGAACAATGGCCTCACACTTAAATTTCCACCTTTGTAAACTGGAGTACTCAGAAGGCGATTCTGATCAATAAGTGAGATAATACACTTAGTATAGCCTCTGTCTTGTAATGTCAAATTAACACTCACTGCTATTATTTTAATTACAAATTTGATGAATTAGTTGAACCAGATGTCTTTTACGGTTCTTTCTAGCTTGCTCTCATAATCTTTGTTTTTTATGTCATGGTCCCTTGATCTTGTTTTTTAAGCTGTATATTTTTTCTATCCTAGCCATATAAGCAGACTCTTATGTCTTGTCATTAATTATACCCTCACCCCCACCTGGACATGGAATCATATATGCTTTTTTTCGTTTATTTACTGAGAAGTTTGCAGAATACATTAAAATAGCATCTCCTTTTAGTCAATGAGTCATAAAGTACAATAAAGAGCAGTGGAAATGAGATAAAGCAATCTAAAATCTCAAAATGATTATTTGCAAATCTTAATCAGATTTGGGACAGATGTTACTTCTTTCCAAACTTTTGTTATGTGTATAAGCCAAATGTGTAAAAAAATATTCAAATGATATTTATAAAAATTTCATGTTTTTACCAAAATAGACATTGCTTTATTAATTTAGCTTAAAATATAGTTCAACAGTAGTAAAGAAGACATAAATGTGAACTCCAATTCAAAATGCCATTGAGTTCACTTTGAAGTACATATTCGAATAAATGGCAACACACTGGAAAATTAAAAAATGTAGTGTCTTAAATCCCTCCATAGAGTAAATTAAATTCAGATATATGTTTGTATATATGGGTGTGTATACATATATATACATATATATATATATAAACTGAAGTGTATATTTTACAATGAAAATAGAATTAAATATTTATTAAAGTCATGGAAGGGAAATAGGTTTCTANTTTAATGTTTTATTTATTTCTGAGAGAGAGAGACATCATGAGCAGGGGAGGGTCAGAGAGAGAGGGAGACACAGAATCTGAAACAGGCTCCAGTCTCTGATCTAGCTGTCAGCAGCCCCCCAATGAGGGGCTCGAACCCACGAACCATGAGATCATGACCTGAGCCAAAGTTGGACGCTTAACTGGCTGAGCCACCCAGGTGACCCAGAGTAGACACTATTTTTACAAAATAGGATGAGAAAGGAACAAGACACCTTAGGAAAGATAGAAGAATGTTTGTCAAGGAGAGCAAATCACTAATAGATAAATGGGCAAAAATAGGAAAAGAAATTTATAAGAGAAGACATACAACTAGTAAATAAACATGATAAAAGTGTTCAATATGAATACAAGCAAAATTAAGCACCAAGGTGTTTTGTTTTGTTTTGTTTTGTTTTGTCCATAGATGTCATACTGTTGGTGCTTGAAATTACTAGCGGGCATTTTCAAGTAAGTAGCAAAGGAGGTCAAAGACATTATGGTGCTCTTGCTTTTGATGGCATAATTATAGTTTTGTAAATATGCCTTATGGCACAATATTGGTGATGAAATGTTACACAGCCTTTAAAAATGATGGTGGTAAAGGATATGTGAGAACTGGAAACAATGTGCATTTGATATATTAAATAAAAATATAGGATGCCGGAACAAGTAAATATCCCATGAAAAAAATGAATGTAGACATAAACCTTATACTTTTCATAAACAATTAACTCCAAATGGGTCATAGACCTACAGTTAGGTCATAAATCTAAAAGTCAAACTATGAAACACTTAGAACAAGACATAGGGAAAAAAATCTTCAGTTTGGCAATGCCTTTTTCATACAGCACCGAAAAACACAATCCATGAGAGAAAGAATTAATAGTAGAGTTCATTAAAATCACAGTCTTCTGTTCTGCAAAAGATATTGTCAAGAAATTTAAAAGACAAGCCACAGACTGAGAGGAAATGCTGGCAAAAGACATATCTGATTAAGGTCTGTTATCAAAATATACCAAGAACAATTAAAACGCAAAGGTAAGAAAACAACCCAATAAAAGATGAGTAAAGATCTTAAGAAACCTCACCTAAGAATATACAGAGATGGCAAATAAGCATTTGGAAAGATGCTCTTCATCCTGTATCATCAGGAAAGTCAAATTAAAACAAAGAGATAGGGGTGCCTGGATCAATCAGCGTGTTAAGCATTGGATTCAAGTCATGATTTCATGGTTCCTGAGATCAAGTCCTGCGTCAGGCTCCGTGCTGACAGTGCAGAGCTGGCTTGGGTTCTGTCTCTCCCTCTCTCTGCCCCTCCTCCACTAGCATGCACTTTTTCTCTTTCAAAATAAATACATAAACATTAAAAAAAAATAACAAAAGCAAAAACAAAAAAACTAAGGTTGCCTGGGTGGCTCAGTCAGTTGAGCATCAGACTTTGGCTCAGGTCATGATCTCACAGTCCATGAGTTTGAGCCCCCTATTGAGTTCTGTGCTGACAGATCAGAACCTGGAGCCTGCTTCGGATTCTGTGTGTCTCTCTCTGCCCCTCATCCCCGCTCTCTCCCTCAAAAATAAATAAACACTAAATAAAATCTAAAAAAAAAAATTAAAAAATGAGATAATTCTACATGCTTGTCATAATGGCCAGAATCTAAGATCCTGACCACACCAAATACTGGTGAGGATGTGGAGCCATGGGAATTCTCATCCCTTGTTGGTGGGAATGCAAATGGTCCAGCTGCTTTGAAATACAGGATGACGGTTTCTTACAAAACTAGACATACTGTGACCATGCAATCCAGCAATCACACTCTCTGATACTGACCCCAAAATGCTGAAAATTTATGTCCACCCAACCCCCTACACACAAGTGATGATAGTAGCTTCATTCATAATCGCCACAACTTGGAAGTAACCTATAAGTTCTTCAATAGGTGAATGGATAATTAAATGGTGGTATATCCGTACCTCATATGCAAAATAGGAACATTACAGCACACACAGAACACACACACACACACACATACACACACACACGTGATCTATCAAGCCACAAAAAGGTTTGGAAAGGGAGTAATCTTAAATACATGTTACTAAAGGAAAGAAGCCAAACTGGGAAGGCTACATACTGATTCCAACTATATGACATTCTAGAAGAAACATACTGTCTGTATGGAGACAGTAAAAAGATCACTGGGAGGGGTCAGAAGGTGCAGCATAGGGAATTTTTAGGACAGTGAAACTGTTCAGTATGATTGATTCTATAATGAAGGATATACATCATACATTTATCTAAACCCATAGAAAATGCAGCACCAAAAGTGAATCCTAGTGTAAACTGTGGACTTTGGGCGGTCATGGTATATCAGTGTAGATTCAACGTTTGTGAGGCTCCTGGGTGGCTCAGTCCCGACCCACTCTTGATTTCAGCTCAAGTCAGGATCTCACGGTTTGTGAGATCTAATCCCGTGTCAGGGTCTGCGCTGATAGCATGGAGGCTGCTTGGGATTCTCTCTCTCCCTCTCCCTCTCTGCCCTTCCCCTGCTTGCTCCCTCTCTCTCAAAATAAATAAAGAAACTTAAAAAAATTGTAACATATGTACCACTCTAGTGGTGCATGTTTGGGAGCAGGAGTTTATTGGAAATCTTTGTAGCCTTTGCTCAGTTTTGCTGTGAATCTAAAAATGCTTTAAAAAGAAAAAGATTATGTATACTTAACATATATATAGCTAACTTGCAGCCTCTTATATTTATGACTATTTAAAATGCATATTAAAATATTAGAAGGACAATATATAACATTTATTATATTAGAATCATGTGGTTGTATGTTATTAACTTCCTTCACTTTCATTCATATTGCTATAATATATCATGTGTTTAAAATAAAAGAACAAAATAATAAAACTGCACTAAGGTGGAAATATGTATGCCCTAAATTTCAAAGATTTTAGTGGCTTCAAAGGATACAAACCTGGGGTGGCTGGGTGGCTCAGTCGGTTAAGCATCCGACTTTGACTCAGGTCATGATCTCACAGTTTGTGAGTTTGAACCCCATGTGGGGGTCTGTGCTGACAGTTCAGAGCCTGGAGCCTGCTTTGGATTGTGTCTCCCTCTCTTTCTGACCCTCCACTGCTCTCACTGTCTCTCTCTCTCTCTCTCAGAAATAAATAAAACATTTTAAAAAAATTTAAAAAGATACAAACCTAAATATTCAGTTGACTATAGCCCTGACTTACCTTCTCTTTTCTCTTCACCAATGCTATGCAATATTCTCTACAGAAGAGTTAGGAATATTTTCCCTTCCCAACCCACCCAGCCATTAAAACCATGCTTATTTCATGAGGCTTTTATGAAAGTCACCCATTCGGTTTCTGTCGACAACCCTTCCTGTGAGGGGCTGACATAACTCAGCACAGGGAACTGACGTCTAAGAGACATACACGGATGGTGAGCCTTCATCTGCCATTGAGTAAATTAAATTCAGATACATATTTTAAAAACTGAACTGTGTATTTTACAATGAAAATAGAATTGGGGGCGCCTGGGTGGCTCAGTCGGTTAAGTGTCCGACTTCGGCTCAGGTCATGATCTCACGGTTTGTGAGTTTGAGCCCTGCATCAGGCTCTATGCTGACAGCTCAGAGCCTGGAGCCTGCTTCAGATTCTGTGTCTCCCTCTCTCTCTGACCTTCCCCTGCTCATGCTCTCTCTCTCTCTCTCTCTCTCAAAATAAATTTAAAAAATTAAAAAAAGAAAACAGAACTGAATATTTATTAAAGACACAGAAGGGAAATAGGTTTCTAAATGTATAAGTGAAAAAGTCACAAACTGAAAAAATTTTTCAGTAGGTTTCTATGTAAAAATTTAAACTTTATGCAGCTTACAAAGCATAACAAAATGCAAAGGTAAACAGAGCAGAAACTACTTTTACAAAATGGGATGTGAAAGGAGCTAAGAGATCTTATTAAAAATAGAAGAATATTTGTCGGGAGAGCAAATTACTGAAAGATAAATGGGCAAAAATAGGAAAAGAAATTCATAAGAGAAGACGTACAGAAACTTCCCATCTTCTCCGGATAAAAACACTAATTCAAAAATGTTTGGGAGTCCCATTCACTGGTTTATCATTAAAAGTACCTGCTAACAGAGTGACCAGCCATCACTGTCTGTTAGGACTGCGGGCAGGTGGGTGAGAGAGCTAGGTTTTAAAACTAGGACCAGTCCAGGGGCACCTGGGTGGCTCATTTGGTTGAGTGTCCAGCTTCAGCTCAGGTCATGACCTCAAGGCTTGTGGGTTCAAGCCCTACATTGGGCTCTGTGCTGACAGCTCAGAGCCTGGAGTCTGTTTCAGATTCAGAGTCTGTGTCTCCCTCTCTATCTCTGCCCCTCTCCCACTCACGCTCCATCTCTCTCTCTCTCTCTAATATATAAACATTAAATATAAATGTAAAAATATAATATAAAAA
>NW_027532607.1:7365965-7484176 GCF_008692635.1 Crocuta crocuta | reverse complement strand
GGGGCATGGAGGAGGACACTTGTGGGGATGAGCACTGAGTGTTATGTGGAAACTAATTTGACAATAAACTATTAAAAAAAAAAAAGAAAAGAAAAGAAAAGACAAAAAAAAAAAACAAAAAAAACAAAAAACTGGGACCAGTCCTGGGTAAATGGAGGCAAATAGGTCACCCTACCTCCTAAGTCCCAGGCACTGTTGAGAGTGCTGCTTTGAACATTAGGGTACATGTGCCCTATGCATCCCTTCTTAATCATCTGTCTCTACCATGAACAAGTAAATTCTGTAAGTTCTCTTTGTCTTATTACTGACGTCTTATTACTGATGCCCAGAGCCCAAGCTTGCACTTTGAATAAGATGCACCCAGAAGCTCTCCAGGCTGCAATATTCAGCGTCAGCGGGCCACTCATGCACACACTGCTCCGTCTTTCATAGAGTGATGATCATTATGATTTTGTTACCTTCCACCTTTTTGTTTGCATTTACACTTGCAAGCATTTTTCTGCGAGAGCATCAAATGTGAGCATTGTTTTAATGGTTATAATTTACCATCTAATGACTATATCACCATTTATAAACAAGTACTCAGCTCTTGGGGTTTTAGCTTCTTTTTAATCTTCTGCTATTGGAATTATTGGTATGTTTATTCAACTAGCTGAGTGTGCCCTGTTCTGCCAGCACTGTGCTTGGCATTTAGATACGGAAATAAGAAAGACTTGCTCCTGTTCTCGCGGAATTTAGAATATATAGAAAAGACAGACTCTCAGTGTGTGTCTGTAAATGTTTGGAGGAAAGTGAGGACAGTATGAGTGATATGTAAGCATGCTGGTGGGGGGAGGGGGTTTCGGAGTAAACCAAACTTCTGTTCTTCTGTGGGACTAGAAGGAAGGTAGTCCTGGAAATGGGATATTTAAGCTTAGTAAGAGGTGAAGATATATAGGATTTAGCTGAGAGAAGAAAAGATTGGGGGCAGAATACTTTGGACAAAGGAAAAAGCAAGAACAAAGTCACTTAGGCAGCTCAGAGGGTCATGAATGTGACGAATTGAAGGTTGATGGTATAGATCTCATGGTATAGATAAAAGAGGACAAACTAATGTCATTCTCTATAAACCATTGCTTTAATTTTTATTTATGTATTTAGACAAGATTGCTTGAAATGAAATAATTGGAGTGAAGTCATGGGCTTTCCAAAAGTTTCCTGATGAAACCAAAGTACTTTTCAGAAAGTTTATACCAATTTATGTTTCTATAGAATGTATATGACACTGTCTGTCTGTCTCACTTTAACCTCAGGATTTTCAAATATTCCAGTTTTTTTAATGAGTTTTACAGTGAATCTGTTAGTCACTGGAATAAAAAAATAACAGTATCCTTTAAGATTTAGCATAAGAGGTATGTTTAAAAATCCTTTCTGATTAAGTCCTACTCAGCTAAAATAAGTTTTTCGTAGTGTATTTCTCCATGACTTACATATTCACTTTATCCCATATTATTTTGCAGTTGTAATTCTGGTGTTTTGCCATTCTGTTTTTCTGCTGCTTAATCTGCTTTTCTTTTTTTTTTTCAATTAAACTAAAAGCCTCATAAGGCCAGTTCAGTACAATTCAACTAATAGTTATTGCAGTCTTACTTTGTTTTTTTTTAAATGTTTATCCGTTTTGAGAGAGAGAGAGAGAGAGAGAAAATGAGTGGGGAAGGGCAGAGAGAGAAGGAGAGAGAAGGAGAGAGAATTCCAAGCAAGTTCCACACTGTCAGTGCAGAGCCCAATGTGGGGCTCAAACCCACAAACAATGACATCATGACCTGAGCTGAAACCAAGAGTCAAATGCTCAACCGACTGAGCTACCCAGGTGCCCCACATTCTTACTTTGTAGAAGGGGTAGTGCAAGCCACTGAGTCAGAGAAAAACCAAAATTCATAATCTTTGTCCTCAGAGGAAGGCAAAACTTGCACAATTAGCAATGACAGAAGGCAAATCTGTCACTCATTCCTTCATACAATAAGCAATGGATAATTAGTGATAATCGATAATAAAATAAAATTTCAAAATCATGCATTGCAGCTCAGGAGAGAGGGAATTTGGTAGTGGCCAGGGAGACAAGAGAAATACTGATGAATCAGATGATCAGAGCTAACAGTTGATAAATCAGTAGGAAAGGTGAACACAGGTGGGAAAAGAGCACCATTAACATAGGAAATGTAGGTCACAGGCAAGAAAATTGAGACTGCTGGCCAAGCCATGACATAGACTGCCCCGTGGCATGCTGAGTTGTGATTAATGATTTTTTCTTAAAAGTTTTGCAAAAGAGCAAGGGGATGATTCCCTGTTAACAAAAGTCCATAGCAGTTGGGTGGCTCTGTCTCTTAAGTGTCAACTTGGCTCAGGTCATGACCTCAAAGTTCATGGGTTTAAGTCCCACATTGGGCTCTGCTGTCAACATGGAGCCTGCCTCAGATCCTCTGTTCCCCTCTGTCTCTGCCTCTCCCCTGAGTATGTGGTCTCTCTCTCTCTCTAAAAGAAATAAACTTTTTTAAAAAGTCTATTTGCAATTTTGTGGTTGCTATGATATTCACTGACAAAAATATTTCAAAGGACACGGCGAAATTTCTATTTCCACACATGATTTCCAAACACAGGTTACCTTTCTTTGTAGCAAATCATGATATAATAAACACTAAATGCCTTACACCCTGCCCCAGGTCAACCTTGAACTGGTTGCTTCTAATGAAATGGAGGCGTGTTATCGTCACTAGGATGATTCCCATTAAGAGTGAAGAGCTCCCTGTCAGCAGGTGGGCACATCAAGTGACAGGAGAGGTGATGAATCATCTAATTTTGAACTCACCCACTGTTTGGTGGCTGCATCCACAAAAGAGTGTGGCAATTGGATTGCTAGCCCAGACATCTGCTACACTGACAGCTCTCTATTATTCCAAATATAGGACGGTGTGATGTGACAAGTCTACACAGGGGCTGGGAAAGGAAGGAGGGGTAAAATGAATGTGATTACCTGAATGCATGTTTTCACAGGGGATCCTGTTTCCATCAATCATTCAGACATTCATTCCACAAATATTTAAGAGCCTTCTATACAATATGCATCTTGGGAGATTCTCATGAATATATGATTATTCTATAAATCCTACCCTCTAGAACTTTATAGCCTAAGAGCAGAAAAAAGGTCTTTGTAGAAAGCAACATGCTTTAGTTGGGTTGATTCATGTGAACTTGAGACTTCAGTTTCAACGTCTTACTTCGTCCACAAAATAGTCAGACACGCATCCACACACACGCCACACCCACATTTTGTCTAGTCTAATTGTCCATTTGGCCCTAGAGAGTGGAAAAACTAATTGACTTTTCCTATGCCTCTCTGAACAGAGCGGGTTGATCTGGGTTGCAGCTGTGGTTTAATTTGCAAATGTGCAATTGAAAATAAAACTTATTGGATTACAGCCCCCGACCAACTTTCTGGCAAACTGACAACACTGGCCAATGGGTCATATAGTAATTAGAGAAATGATTACAACTTCCAGAGGAATATCCTGATCATGTCAATGGAGAGATTTTACTGTGGTTTGTTTTAACTATATCCCCAGCCTTTCAGGATGAAGTCAATGTAATAGTCTCCTGGATTCTGCCCTCCCTGGAACATTCATTTTCTCCACATCTGTATGAGAGGCCCTCACCAATCCTTCATTTATTTAATCAAAAAAAAAAAAAAAAGGAAACATAAATAATATTTCCTTTCCTTGCCTATGTTTGATAAATGCTAGTCTTTGCCTTTTAATTCATCAGATTACAGAGAAACTCAATTAAAAATATCCATGTGCCTTGGTTATCAAATTCACCTCTCTTAAACTTTAAAAATAGGTGTCTGCAAAGGGGCTCATAGTTTATGGGTGAAAGAACACAAGCAGGTATGCATCCCTAGGTGCTGAGCATTTTTACACTAGGCTGAGAGACATTCTATTCCTTCCTTTCCTCCTTTCCTCCCACCCTTCCTCCCTTTCTTCCTCCCTCCTCTTCTTCTTCCTCTCCTCCCTCTTCTTCCTCCTTCCTTCCTTCCCCACTTCCTTCCTCTCTCCCTCCCTTCACTCTCCCCCTTCCTTTTCTTCTCTGTCCCTCCCTTCTCTCCTTCATTTTTTTCATTCCTCCTTCCTTCTTTCCTTCCTTCCTACCATTTTCTTCTTTCCTTCCTTCTTCCTTCTTCTTCCTTCCTCCCTCTCTCCCTCCTTTTCCTCTCTCATTTCCTTTTCTCCTCCTTTCCTCCCTTTCTTCCTTCTTTCCATTTTCTTCCTTCCTTCTGTCCTTCCTTCCTTCCCTCCCTCCCTCCCTCTCTTCCTTCCTTCCTTCCTTCCTTCCTTCCTTCCTTCCTTCCTTCCATTTCCTACCTCTGTTACTCACTGCAGCAATCCCTGCAGTATTGTTATGACTCGGCTCGAATCTGCACTTTGAGCAGCATTATACTCACAGGTGCCTCCTCTGTGTTTGCTTTGAGTGAGTGCTCCCTCTCATCACATCCCATCATATGTCCCTCTAAGCTGTGCTCGCCCCTCAGTGACAGAGCAGCAGCAGCAAAGCCTTTCCTCCGATTGGTGTCCTCACTCCAAAATTCCATGTATCAAGTTATAGTCACAGAAAGCNGCTGAGGAGACTCTGAAGCCCATGTTTACATAAGTGGCATCTCTGACCTTGTACATCTTCACCAAAGAAGATTGGGAGTATTTCTGCCCTGCCTATTTCACAATAGGATTTCAAATGACTTACAATAAAGGATGCAGTTGTCCCTCAAAATACATATTGCCTGCTTAGCCCAGTTCAAGCAACTTATAGAATTTAAGCATGTATGTGTTTCAACTCATTACAAAGAGACCAACTAAAACTTACATACTGTTCTCTGATCTCCACGTTCACTGAAAACGAAGCAGCATTCTAACGAGAACAGTGACAGAGATGCTGCCTAAATCAGAGAGGGAAAAATACAAAGTGTGGTTATATTGCAGATTTGTTTGTGCTGCAAAAAAATGAATACATTATACTGCTTTTTGCAAGTGAGTGTTCCTAGAAATCAAAGAGGGATGGGCTTGGTAAGGACCTTTGTGGTGGCGCATTTTGCTTTTTGATTTGTTTGGCAGAAGCCTATTGAAAAGAGAGAGGCAGGGCTCGCAGGAAAAGAGATATGAAGCAGAGACAAGAGAAAATTAATTTGAAGGTCAAATGCATATCCCAGTTCCTCTGACACTTATTTTAGTAGCTGATTCATGCTTAATACAGTCGACTGTTCTCCCACACAACAGTGAGCAATTGGAAGAGAATAACTCCACAAGCTGGTGGAGACAGGCAAAGAGGATTAATAAGCAGAAAACTTAAAGAAATCTGCTTAGATCTATTGTTGGACACCCAGTATAGTTCACCTGAAGCAACCACGTTAGCCTCTTTTCTTTCTTCTTCCTTTTTCTTTTTGGTAGTTCAGAGTATTGCTTGCTGAGATATACAAAGTGACCCTCGAAGTGAGAAACAGACTCATTGTATCAATCCTCATTTTTAAATACCAGTATCAGCAGAAACCATCCCCACTGTTAGACTTGGTTAAGTGAGACAAATAAGGAAGATACTTCATTCAGTGTCTGCCTGTAACCCGGCAAGCTCTAATGACAAAAGAAGCAAATCCAATCATGTATTTTCTGACATTGGGTTTAGCTCTGTGGTTATTCGAAGTGGTGGTAGAGTGGATGGTGGAGGAAGGTTACTCTCCACTCTTATGGGCGTAAAAAACTAGCATTTTTTAGAGTGAACTTCTACTAAAAGTTCTACCTACTATACAATGGAAATCACTAAATTAATTAAAAAGACATAAAATATTTGGGGAGCAATAAAGCACAAAACTAAGTTGTTTTTGACCTAGATGCCAAGTAGAGATCGTGGAGATAAGATTTTATTCTAAGAGGACAAATACATTTTGAATCAATGCAAGAATTCGGTTTATTTCTTTCAGTAACTTACTAGGATTGCTGCTATTCTTATCATAAAGAAGCCAGATGCCTTTAATAACTTTTGCAAAGACAAAGAAGAGAGTCTGGATTGGCTAAAGGTGGAAAGTATTCTGAGGTAGCCAGAGTGCGAGAAGAATTCAGGATTCTTGTATCTCTAGCCAAATAATTTTCTTCTAGATTTAAATCAAGTTGGGTAAGAAAATCAAATGATAAATTGGTTGCTTTTAACTATCTTTTCCCAAAGTTCTCTGTAAATTTGAGCACCTACTTTATTGCGATTTTTTGTTCCCTAATTTTCTACCTCTACACTAGATTGTGAACTTCCAGCTGTCAAATAGCATATCTTATTTCTCCCTTACTCCTCAGATTCTAACAACCTGCCAGGCTTTCAGTAAGTACCCAATACCTGATTTAGGAAATGGGTCAAATAAAGCCTGGGAAACAAGATCTATCAACGTCTGGGATGGATTTAGATATATGAGTGGTAACATTTGAAGAAGTGCAGTGATAACACAATAAATTGGAGTTACAAACAATATTCTAATGAGACTAATTTGCTCTCAGATATTCAGTAAGGAGGTCTGTGGGGTATTGGAGCATAGTATCACAACTGCCCCTGTTGAATATCATCCCAGGATTTTTCATATGCACAGTAGCATTAATTTATCAAGATACTATCATACTGACTACACTTCCTTAATTTAGCCATGCTTCTATTGTTACCATTTTACAAATGAAAACAAAACAAAACAAAAATCTGTACATATTCCAGGTCCTTCTTAGATATACTATCTTAAAATTTTACAGTAACCATGAAGAAGTTATTCTTAATTCTATTTTATAGATAAGACATCTAAAAATCAGAGAGGTTAAAAAATATGACCAAATTATACACATGGTGAATGGTAAAGCTGGGATTAGAATCTGTGCATGTAATTTTTTTTATTAGCACTGTGTTTATTGTCTGTGTTATTACACTTACCTCTGTTCACTTTATCATAGGTACAGGATTATATTGTAGAAACATACAAGGTTTCTTGTATATATGTTTAATACTTTTTGGTAAATACCTAGGAAGGATGTACACATTTTCAACTTTATGATGAAATCCAAAATGGTGATACTAATTGTACCCTCTCTTCAGTAAGGTTGGGAAAGTTTCCATTGTTTTCCATATTTGGAACTGGCAGACTTGATTTTTTTTCCTACCTGGTGGCTGGTTATTTTAATTTGATAATGTCTTTGTGTTTTTACACCTGTACTCTCCCACATCATCTCCCAGGGAAAAAATGAAGTGCCTAAAGCCCACCAGTGGCAGACCCTATTCCCAACACCAAGCCCTGGAATGCACCACCCAGTGATTAGCTCCAGGAGCATGCCTGCCCCACCAGTTAGAGAACGACATGAGCTCTGCAGCCATCACAGACTTTGGACACGGAACGTGAGGTGTGATCACTATTCTTGCTCTCTCTTGTCCCCGTGGGGACATGCTTCCCTCAGACCTCAGCCAGACCCCAGGAAACCTGGTGTTTTCACTGGAGGATGCTTGCGTATTTCTCCCGCTCGCCTTTCCTTGTCTGAGTTTATGAGAATTTTCAACACAACAAAGGCCAGTTCCTGTCCACAAAACAGATTACAATCTATCAGTGGGAGAAGGACAACGCAGCTGGTACACACAAACTCAGCCCTTGTTCATAAACACTTGTTGGCCTTTAGAACACGTGTGACCGACAACAGTCTATGTTTATACAGCTCCTTCCAAAAATAAAATTCAAGAAAAAAAGTGAGTAAAGTCATAATGTCACAATTTCCCGAACTCAAAAGCGTAGTGATATTTTTGTTTTCCATCTGGAAAAGTTCCCCATTGAGAAATAAGGTCCTGGACACTAAAGGAAAGAATGGATTCTAAATGCAGTAGAACATGTGAAACACGGAAAAGAATGTGGTCTTCTCCAGAGACACAGAAGCTGCAGAGATGATTTCCTTAGATTTATTTCATCCTGGATTCACTTATCTTATAAAATACAGGTGCTTGCTTGTACAAGCACATAAAGAAACCCAACACGGAATCTTAGTCCTCCTAATATTGATCTGAAAATACATAATTGACTTGTTTACATGCACTTGCTTAAGAAAGGATGCTATTGATTCAAACCAGTTGAGCTCATTAGCCCTGTTGACTCATTATTGGTCAATAAACTGACTTTCTCTCTTGATGTTTCTCTTGATCCTAGGAAGAAACAGAGTTCAGTGTTAAAAAAAAAAAAAATCCTTTTAGCTTTCAATGCCACTGAATCACACTATTCAATTTAGTTTTCTGTTTTCGACTTTGCTCATTCTTATTTTGATTTTTCACAGCACAGAAATTCATTTGTATTATAATATTTAAAATCCAGAAATAAAGAAAAACAAAAATAGTTTACTATGCCCAATTCCACTACCTAGTGCTGAGGTTGTCACAGCTTTTAATTTGGTGTGGATCTTTTAAGACTGCTTTCTACATCTCTATTTACAAGTACTGTGCATGGTTTATATTCTTAATATCTTTACCTATGTGGCATAATATATTATTCTATAACTTGCTTTCATATTCTTAATAACATATCTTAGAAACATTTAATTATTTTATTTTTTTAAGTTTATTTTGAGAGAGAAAGCCAGGGGTCAAGCAGGGGAGGGACAGAAAAAGAGGGAGAGAGAGACAAAATCCTGAGCAGACTCCATACTGTCAGGCCCCACACAGAGCCGGACACAGGGCTTGAACCCACCAAACTTGAGATCGTGACCAAAGCTGAAACTAAGAGTCAGATGTGTAATCGACTGAGAACACCTTTTCATTATTTTAAACGATTGTATGATAATCTACAACAATAGGTACTCTGGTTCATTTTACTATTCTTCTAATAACAGACATTTAGATTGTGGCTAATTTTTGCGACTATTTTTGCTTACTAACAACGCTGTAGTAAGTATGCTTGTCCTTTCCTAGAATGCTTCTTTCCGGAAATTCCCAGATAATCTGACTATTCAAATACAACTGTAAACTGTGTGCATTATTAATTTAAACTGAAGGGCAGGGAAGAGTATAACTATATGTAATAATTGTTGCCAACTTTTGCTGAGTGCTAATCAGCTACTACTTAAGTTCCTTACATGCATTAACTAAATGGCCTCTAAAATGACCCTGTAAGGTATAGCCTTATTTTACATATAGGGAGACTGAGGCATAGAGGAATTAATTACATTGCTAAAAGTCATAAAACTAGCAAATGAAAGAAGAGATTTGAACCCATATATATCCCTGGAGCCTATATTTTTAACCATTATGCTGCACGACCTCCCAACGTGACTATATAAGGAATTAATAAAGTAGTTTGTAAAAGTTCTTGGGTAATTTCAGTGTCTATAGTTATTTTTGGATGGGGCGAGGGTGTGTGGGATTTATGTGGTGACGTGTGAAGTGTATAAGAAGTGTAAATTAGAAGGGGACACAAAAGCTCTGTCAGCCCGGATGAAGGAGATTTATAGGGAGTAGCTAAGGAAATAAAAATCTTAAAAATATTCACACGGACTCCAATGACACAGCTTTATTCTTTACACATGTGTCCCTGGAAGGTACTTTACCAAGGTTACAGTCAAAGGATGTTGTAGATCCAGAATGCATCCAGGAGAAGGGAAAAATAACTTAAGGTGATAGGAAGTAAGTCTTGGGAATAAAAGCTGGAGAGAACTGGTCAGTGGATAGTAGTTATTAGCTGGGTCTATGGTCTTGCCCTCCACGCTGTGGCAAAAGTCAAGATGAAATTTTCATTTTGTTTTGTTAAGTCTTTAAAAAGTTTATGTATTTGTTTATTTATTTATTTATTTTTGAGAGAGAGACAGAGCATGAGCAGGAGAGGGGCGGAGAGGGGCAGAGAGAGAGAGGGAAACACAAAATCCAAAGCAGCTCCAGGCTCTAAGCTGTCAGCACAGAGCCTGACATAGGGCTTGAACCCACAACCCGTGAGATCATGACCTGAGCCAAAGTTGGACGCTTAACTGACTGAGCCACCCACGTGCCTGAAGATGAAAGTTTTGAAACATAGTCCTTCTGAGATGCTGCCTGTTATGGAATAATGGAAATGAGACCCAGGGACAAATACTTGCAGTATGATACAGGGGTCATACAGACCCAAAGGAACAAATGATATGAGACATATATGGCCCCCCAGCTCATGCTAAACACTATCCAGAGACTCACCTCACTTATTTCCTGCCAAAAGGCCATCGTCATAGCTTAGAAAACAGACAGATGCTTTGAGACATTAAACAGTTTGCTACGACATAGGGCTGGTAACTTTGATTCAAACTCCAAATCTGCCTCACTCCAAAGCTCAAATGTTTCTTAGCCACTCCCTCACTTCTTTGGAAAAGAGAAGAAAACTGGAAAATAATTACTCTTTTCAAACAAATGAAGGGTTCTTATGAGAGGTCCATAGCACGGACAGTTCAACTAGGAAGATTTCAGATGAATATGCTGAGGATCTTTGTATTAGATGAAAAACGCTCTATAAAGAGAAGAAGGCTCATTCTAAGAAAGCATATGTAGGGCTAATATGTGTATGGTTTTCTCTGGGAGACTCATATTTCTTGTTAAAATATTGACCCATATCAAAGTCCAAATTGTTTTCTATATAGCTACTTGTCCTGGCCCCCTAACCACCCCACAATGCTGTGGCTTACCCCCAAATCCCTCCCCATTACCCAGCTATAAAACGGTAGTAGGTGGAGAAAAAGATTGCCCCTCCAGATCCTTCTTCAGAGCAACCACTGTCCATACTGACCGGTTGATACCCATGCCAAGCGAGCTGTTGTCATTTGAATACAAGTCCCTTATAAAACCATCCAACCTTAGATGCTCAGACAGACAACTGTATCATTGCCTCTCTCCGGGTCTCTTTCACAGTATTTTATGTACTCAGTAAGAGGTTAATAAGTCTGAATTTCCAACAGGTGCTGAATTAAAGCCAGCGAGCTTGTTTTTTAAAAAAGTGGGTTTTTACATCCTCATTTTGTTCTCCTTTTCATTATCAGCAGGCCTAAAAGAATAGTCAGTACATGGGGGCGCCTGGGTGGCTTAGTCGGTTAAGCGTCCGACTTTCGCTTAGGTCATGATCTCGCGGTTCGTGGGTTCGAGCCCCGCGTCGGGCTCTGTGCTGACTGCCAGCTCAGAGCCTGGAGCCTGTTTCAGAGTCTGTGTCTCCCTCTCTCTCTGACCCTCCCCTGCTCATGCTGTCTCTCTCTCTCCTAGAAATAAATAAAACGTTAAAAAAAAAAAAAGAATAGTCAGTATATGGATCCTAATACTTAGGAATCCTAAACTTCACTATACTAGTGTCATATATCATCACCATCTATGTAGCTTGAAAGAATACACTCGGTAAAATCTGAAATATTACAATTGTAATTTGAAATGTATAAAAATACTCAAACTGATACATAAAGACAATAAATAGAAACATTGCCAACAGACACAGATGAGCCTTTTAACACACACAGTAGAAAGTACCAAACACCACATAATTAGGCTTCCCAATCTTTACTGTAATTCACTAATAAGGGAGAAGGGTGGGTGGCCCTGACCTCTGGATTCCTCAATAAATATTCCACTAATGATGATTTTCTTATGAGGATATGAGGAAGAAAAGATTAGTCTAAGTAGGTGGCATGACCAGAAGCAGCCAGTGTAATCCCATAGGGGTTAATTTGTTCATCTGTCTTTCCTCTAAGGCCAGGAATCTTTTTTGAAACTCATAAAAGATAAATATTCCCAGAGAGATTGCGGAGGAGAAAGGCAAGTTGGCGCAGCGAAGCAAACATTTTAACCATCTTGCAGCTAGGACTTCTGGAACTCCAGAAAGCCTATTGCTGTGTGTTTGTGCGTTGATGCAAACACACAGCACAGGGTTGGGACACACGGTGTTTGTTGAGGTTAGGCCAAGCCAGTGGAATTAAATGCATATGAACTGAGGCTTTAGGCAAACTTGCTATCTTTCTCACACAGGGAAAAACAGTTGTCCCAAACTTCCAAGGCATTCCTGTGCCCACGTCACTATTTACTTAACGGAATTTTCAGCCGTAAATTTTAGCTTGCTTTTACGATACCGTTTATATTACCTCTCACTCAGCTTCCACCTCTAACCCCTCTCCCCTTTGCAAAAGTGAAATAAAGAGCTAAATTACTTTATCAAAGTGAAGACAGAAGTGGATCAAATGGAAATCTGAATGCCTGCTCCCGTGTCACCGGCACATTACATACTTTGCCTACTCTTATACAGCATGGAATGTCACGCGTCCAAATTTTAATTCTCTGTATCTCTGCCCAGTGTGGTAGAAACTATCGTTTTGAAGTGACTCATGTCTTCCACTTTCATAAGCTGTTTAGTGGTCCTTTCTAGGAATGCAGGGCTAACCCCTGCCCCCCACCCCCGACAGCCTCACAGTCACATGCACACAGAATTGTCTTTGTCACAGCGCTACCTTCTGCTGACAATACATAGTCCAAAATTGTTTCAAATGAATATAGGATTTAAAAACTCCCACTTGTTATAGTTCTTGATTAAAAAAAAATGTTTGTTTATTTATTTTGAGAGAGAGAGAGAGTGAACATGAGCAGAGGAAGGGCAGAGAGAGGGAGAGAGAATCCCAAGCAGGCTCCACACTATCACTGCTGAGCCCCACATGGAGCTTGATCTCACGAACTATGAAATCATTACCTGAGCTGAAATCAAGAGTCAGACACTGACTCTTAACTGACTGAGCTACCCAGGCACCCCTTATAGTTCTTGATTTTAACCTTGAATTCAAATTATACACTAAACTGGGTGATCTTGTCAAGTTACAGAACCTACTTCTTCATTTGCAACAGCATGATATAGCTATTTTTTTTTTCAGAGTTAACGTGAGGATTAAATGAGATTATTCTCAGCATAGAGTCTAGTACAATGCAAGGTTCATGGTCATACTCAATAACAGTATCCAGTACTATTGTTATTGTCCTAAAAACAACAATAAAGGTTGACATTCCATTGCCCATATAACTTCTCAGTAAGAAAAGAGGCAAAGAATTCAGAGGCCAAGTTACAAAGTAATGTAGATAGCAATTCTTCCATTTTTGGGATGAGCAAATTGAGGCTGTAGGCAAAATAAATAGTGATCCTGATTTCTTTACTCTTTCAACTCTCATGCAGCCAAAATGATCCACTGTATCCTAAACACCTTTGAGTTATCTCTATGAGATGTTACATTATGAACAGTTACACTTGGCTGTTTATGAAATGCCTATATCATATTTTTTCAAAAGCCACCCACTCTTGCCTGGTATGAGCTCAAAGAAGTCATGATAGTTTCTAAAGCTCACACTAATTTTAGCTAGGATAAACCATATCTCAATAAGGAAAGTCAAGATCTGAAGGTAAAAAAAGAGACAAATCTTAGTTCTTTAACATTTAAATTATTTTAAAGTAAAATTCTAAATATTAAATTATTTATTGTTTTGTATTTCATGGACAAGTTTTCATGTCACTGAGAAATCTACATAGGTCATTATCAGAGTCTCAAATCTTTGCTGAACTCATTCCAAGACTACCAGTTACATATGCCTTAGTATCAGTAGCAAGGAAAGTTGTTTCTTTGGAAATCACTCACATTCACGCCCACTCATACACACTCACGCATGTGTACACACATGCATACTCATACATACACATACTCACATTCATACACACGCACACACACACACACGCACGCACGCGATGACACACATTCACGCAGCTGTTATGTGTTGATTATCCAAAGCTACTAAAAGCTTGAACCAAATCTTTGTCATGTCTAGAATCATAAAAAGGCTTGATGTACATTCTCATCTGAGTTAATGTTACCCTTGGCCTTAGCTTCATACTTGACTTTTTATCTCATTCTCCCTAGAAGTTGTTTCTTTTTTATTATGCATAGTTTTGTAAGCTTCCTAAGACAGTTTGGTCAGAGGGCATTTCATTCTTGGTGTCCTGGTGAGAAGAGAGAGAGAGAGAGAGAGAGAGTGAGTCCTAAGAAGGCTTCCCACTGTCAATGGAGAGACCACTGAGGGCCTTGAACTCATGAACTGCAAGATCATGACCTGAGCCCAAGTCAACGCTTAACCAACTGAGCTATCCAGGTGCCTCATGTCTTTGCTAATTTAAAGTTAGGGGTTTCCCATTTCCAGTGTTTTCCCGTTCCAACTGCCTCATTGTTCAGAGAATCCTTTTGTTCAACAAACTGCCTTTCACATTGGTTATAACCTATAGAACAAAAGTGTAAAAAGTTATAAAACTGGTCATTGCAGATACATTATAATGAAACAGTTTAATTTGGAGGCAAATGCTATGTTTGAAGAGAAGTTATATTTGACTTTTTTTTTTTTTTTAATTTGTGTGGTCCATCAGGACCTCAGCAGCCCAGGTCCAATGGCCTACTTCCCTCTGTAGGGGCTTGAACTACAGCCTTACCATCTAACCCTCTCTCCCTGGAGCAGCCTAAGACAGAGGAACCATTCCTGCTTCTTGCCACTGATGGTGCACCTGAAGACACCTGCTCTTGGAATAACTACTCCTCTCTGAATAAGACAAGTTGAGATCCAGTTTGTAGAAGACCCTTGGGCTTGCAGAACAATGTCTACCCTCCCTCCCCACAACCATCATCTAGCCTAAAGAGTCCAAGCAAGGAGCATCTGGGTGGCTCAGTTGGCCAAGGGTCTGACTTTTGGTTTTAGCTCATCTTGGTTATGGGCATCTTGAGGTCCAGCCTGGTGTCTAAGCTGACAGTGCAGAACCTGCTTGGGATTCTCTCTCCTTTTTTTTCTGCCCCTCCCTCTCTCATTCTCTCTCTCTCTCTGTCTTTCACTACTTTCTCTCTCTCTCTCTCAAAATAACTAAATAAACTTAAAAAGAAAAGAGTCCAGGCAAAGAAGCCCCACTCTCTCCATACTGAGGACACACCTCCTTTGCTGGGACAGTGGAAAAAGGAAAGGAGCATTAATCCTGTCTTTTGTACTGGAATTCCATTGTCTCTGCAGAAAAGCCCATTCATATAGCACAAAAGAAACCTAATTGATCAACTTTCAGAACCTGAAAAAAAAAATAAAAAAACAGCACCCCCCCAAAAAAGCCATGTGTCTTTGATCCAATTAGCACATCCACCAACTAGCAAAGCAAACTGCATCAACTCACCAGGACATTCTAGATTGTTGTTTCCAAGATGAGTGATACTCTGGTTAAGCTCTCTTAGAGTTCCTTCCAGGTCTATTTAAGAATCTGTAATTGTATCCCAGTATCCTGCTTTTAAGCCAAGACTTTAGCTCATGGATAAGGACAAAAATAATTTTTGTAGAGAACATGCCACGTGCAGCCCTCATCTCAGGAAAGAAAAGGGATCTTCTTATTTGAGGTTAAGTGCCATTTGCTAATGGCTCAATAAATATTCACTGTCAAAAATAACGATGGGAGGGATTTAAAATAAACCTTGGGAGGGGCGCCTTGGTGGCTCAGTTGGTAGAGCATCCGACTTCAGCTCAGGTCATGATCTCACAGTTCGTGGGTTCGAGCCCCACGTCAGGCTCTGTGCTGACAGCTCAGAGACTGGAGCCTGCTTCCAATTCTGTGTGTCCCACTCTCTCTGCCCCTCTCCTGCTTATGATCTGTCTCTCTCTGTTTCTCAAAAATAAATAAATGTTTAAAAAATTAAAAAAAAATAAAATAAATCTTGGAAGTAGATCCCTGATAGTGCATACTTCCGGGTGAGAGTCCGAGCTCCTTGAGATGTGCCCACTGTCTTTTCAGATATGGCTTGAGCCTAAGTCTGCACATAACCAAATAAAGGAAGTAATGGCCTCCAGAGAGTTCCTCCAGATCTGTAACTCATTTTTCTCTAATATTGCTTGTTTATGTTTCCCCTTTCCATTAAAAAATATTGCTTTATTTTCACTTAAATATAATTGCTATGAAGGAAGATGATGCAAACGTATGAAGTGCTCTGAGAAGGAGGCATCTGAGTTTGTTTGATAGCTATTTTAAATATTTCACTCCTGGGGGTCGGGGAGTTCAAGATTTTCCTCTTACTGGATGGGTGCCTAAAGTAAAGGGCCATATAAATGATTCTTCACAAACAAGTGAGGAGTATACCTATTGATGAACACTCAGAAAGCACTGAGGGAGCTTTATGAGGGTTAAAATGGGGAAATTCTTGGGGCAGTGAAAGGGCAGTAGCTCCTATTTTGCAGATGGAAGGAGACTTGAAACAAGGTCATTGATTAAGGGTTGTCTCCTGTTTAAATTTTTTTTTAATGTTTATTCATTCTTGAAAGAGAGAGAAAGAGGGAACATGAGCAGGGGAGGGGCAGAGAGACAGGGAGACACAGAGTATGATGCAGGCTCCAGCCTCAGAGCTAGCTGTCAGCACAGAGCCTGATGCAGGGCTCAAACTCAAACTGTGAGATCATGACCTGAGCTGAAGTCGGATGCTTAACCGACTGAACCACCCAGGCACCCCAAGGCTGTCCCCTTCTTTAGCAGCTGTTCCCTTCCTTTTGCTTACAAAGCCTAAAGCTAAAGATGAGATGAGAGACTCAGAAAGAAACGTGAAAGCATATATTTTAGAAAGACAATGTTTGTTCAGTGGCTGTTGACATTTTCTCAAGGTTAACAGGTCTTTTCACACATATTAGAACAAGTTTCACATTTCTGAAAGGCTGCAGCTTTTGAGTATTAGAATGGCATTGCCCCTTCAAGGTTGTAACATTGCATACCAGCCCCTACTTGTCTCCCGCTTCGTCTGATTAACTGGCCAGCAGAGTAGAACACACTGGGAGTAAAGTGTGACTGAGAACCCAAATTGTGGAGCACAAGAAGAACAGTTAGTCCCTGGGACCTGTTCATAGGTGTGTCTATCACTTCATTCCCAAACCCCACCTTAATGCTTAAGGGAACTGGGAGAACGCTCTGTACTTCTGGGAACAAATACAGTCAATGGAAATCAGTGAGTCCCCACCCTGGCAATCTTAACCACAACGACACAGATTTGACATGAAATCTATTGTTTCCCTTCAGGTTCAAGAATGACAAAGTAAAGTGGGAAGTAAGTCTCTTCTTTTTCTTTTAGAGCACAAGTTTCCATGAGTGCCTGTTAACGGGAGGTCCTGGACTCTGGTCCCTCTCTTTTGAATTCCCTTACCTCCTCTTTGAGTCTCTCAATACCTCTTACTTCCTACACGTGGATTTTGTAATAAATGGGAATTAAATTCATTGAATTTTGAAAATATTGAGCATAGAGGCCATTGAGATTGCCATACACCACACATGGGAATTCATGATATTGAGCGAGGAGTTAAGAAATGATAACCCACAGACCAACTTTGGTCCATCTGTTATTATATATCTCATGAATGAAGAATCCTTTCACTTTTTACAATATTTCTTTTAATAAAAAGAAAGAGAATATTTCTTAGTCTGCAAAAATTAAGTGAAACTCAAATACCAATGTGTATTGATACATTGTTTATCAACACAGTGTCCCATTTGTTTGTTTATGGATTTTTCTGAGGCTGTTTATCTGCTGCAACAGTAGACTCAAGTAGCAGCAACTGGGATCAAGTGGCCCATGATGCCTGAAATGTTTACTGTCTTGCCTTTTACAGATCGGGGGTGCCAGCGGTTGGTCTAGAGTTTCACCTTTATTTAATGATCTATCATTAATATCTCTCAAAAACAAGGGAGTCCAGAACTGTAGGATTCATAGAATTTAATGTCATGACTTGCTTCAGCTGTAAGATTTTTTCATATTTTTCGGATACCTCTAGAGAATAGCGGAGCTTTGCCTTCAGAAATGTATTGTGGGGCGCCTGGGTGGTTCAGTCGGTTGAGCATCCGACTTCATCTCAAGTCATGATCTCACAGTTTGTGAATTCGAGCCCCACATCGGGATCTGTGTTGACAGCTCAGAGCCTGGAGTCTGCTTTGGATTCTGTGTCTTCCTCTCTTTTTTCCTCTCCTGTGTTTGTGTTCTGCCTCTCTCTGTCTCTCAAAAAAATGAATAAACATTTTTTAAAAGTTCTCAAAAGAAATGTATTGTGCCAAAGGAGATACAGGACTTAACATAGGGGCACCTTGGTGGCTCAGTCAATTGAATGCCTGACTTTTGGTTTCAGCTCAGGTCATGATCTTGAACTTCATGGGTTCGAGCCTTGTATTGGGCTCTGTGCTGCTGGTGTGGAGCCTGCTTTGGATTCTTTCTCTCCCTCTTTCTCTCTGCCCCACCCCTACTCTCTCTATCTCTCAAAACAAATGGATAAACTTAATTTTTAAAATTTTAAGAACATATATTACCATATTTAGATGACAAGGAATCAGATAGAAAATTGATAATATGAATACTCTGAAGTCCGAATGTGTTTGCTCTGAAAAATCTGAGGGAAGTCTTCCTCAGTTGAAGCCCCTAAAGGTATGAATGCACATAACTCCCCTTACATATATGCATTCCCCTGAAAAACTTGTACTTAAAATCATTAACAGCAAGTTGAATTGCTTCCACACAAGGAAGAGTTGATGTATTTAGTTTCTCTCTATTTGATTTTCATGTTGTATACAGTATTTGTTGTATCATGTTGATTTAAAGATCATCATAAACTTAGCAACTTGAAACAGCACACATTTATTATGTCACCATTTCTGTGGATCGGGAGTTCCTACAGAGCTTAGATGGGTCATCTGCTTCAGGATCTCAGAAGCTGCCATCAAAGTGCTGGCCGGGGCCTGCAGTCTTATCTGAAGGTCCAGGTGCAGAAGGACCGCCCACGTGATTGTTGGCTGAATTAAATTCCTGGGGGCCTGTTAGCCTGGGAGTCTCCATTTCTTGTAGACCACTGGCCAGAAGCTACAATCGCTTCCTTGTTACGTGGCCTTTTCTGTAGAGAAGCTTACAACATAGCAGTCGGCTTTACCAAAGCTAGCAGTGGGGACGATCTTCCAACTAGACAGGTTGTTATCTCCTATAATGTAATTATGGAAGTGACATTTCCACATTCTGTTAGTTCATGCAGGGACAGCTTTTGCCCATATTTCGAGGGAGATGGGGACATATGGTATAGATACTGGTAACTGCGGGGACTGGGGGCCATGTCAGCCACGATCCACAACATACAATTATATTGTTCTTGTTTCTGCAGACTGACCAGGGATGTCCTCAAGGAGAGGTACGCAAATGGGAGACTTGTGAGAGAGATGGCCCAGAGAGATCTGTTAATCCTCATATTCACTTTGGTAAAACAAATTTTTCAATGTTTAACGATTAAAAAAATGTATAGTGTTGAAGCTTGCCTGGCTGACCCGAATTTGTCCTCCTCACTTTTCTCAGCCCACCACTGGGCATCCGTCTATCCCTGAAAATCAGCAGTCCCTCTGGCTTCCTCACCATATTTGGAGTCCCTTAAGGTCAGAGACTTCAGCCTGATCATTGCAATGCTACCTGGAACAAAATAGACTCTCAGTAAGGGTTTCCTGAATGTGAAAATGCATGAACAAATCAATGATTCAAACTTCACATGACTTTTCCCCTTTGATTCAACTCTTACAATAACCTAGTATGATACAAATAGTAATTCCTTCATATATTTACTTTATATATTCTTCATGTAAATTGATATGTTTTACCCCAAATATTGCATACTTAAAACACAGAGCTTCCATAGATTTCTCAAGGCCAGACTTTAAAACCAGTGCTTTTAATTTAAATTCCTTATCTTTCCACTTAGAGCTGCAACCTGATTCTTGACCTTGTCTTTGAAATGTTGACCAACTGACCTTGATCCTAAGGACAATGTGTGCCAAAGCATATGTTCCCTTCTCCTCCCCCCCTCCCGCCCCCGGCCCCCCTAAGTGTGGTATAAAACAGCAGGCCGGGCCACAGGGCATCTGGCCAGACAGTTCTCTGATGGAGGTAGAGGGTGGGAAGTGTGGATGGGTGGATGCACATAGGGTTCTTTTTCTTTTCTTTTTTATTTTTTTTTAGTCAGAACCTAGAATGTTCTGAAATGTACTAAAACTAAATTTATTTAGGCAGCCCCTTTGCTGGGATAAGGAATGCTGATTTTTTTAAAGAACTTGGGAGAGAATGTTTTGGTGAACTTGTATACCGTACCATAAATATTTTTGCTAAAATTATAGAATTGTCTGTTTCCTTTCAAATTGCATCAGGACCCGGGCAAGAGCGATGAGTTTTTAATGTGGAAATTTCGTGCACACGTTTCAGCTTCTTCCTTTTCTTCTTCAACTTTGCCAAGTCTCATTTTCTGTTTAGTAAAGATTGATTTATTGGTGCTTTTTTGGCCTACCTGATGTATTATGCAATTTCTCAGCAAATGCAGGGACACAGCCATCAGTTTGCAAACTTGTTTAGTTGTAGCCAAAAAGAGGTTTATTAAGATTCCATCTGATTTATTTACTATGCAAAATGGTTTTGGCATAGCCTAACACCTGATCTTCTCTTTGCCTCCATTATTTCTTCGAAATAAAAGAAAAGAGAGAGAGAGAGAGAAAAGAAAGAAAAAATGTAGTGAGACACAGTGAAACGTGTTCTGTTCTTCAGGGTGCATAATAAAGATTCTCTGTTCTGCTGCTGTTTGGAAACTACAAAATGATAGAAACTGTTGCTTTGGATGGCCTTAGAGAAGAAACTCTGGAAAGAAGCTTGTTGTGTTCCCCACTCCCCCAATAAAACATCAGTATGGCAGAAAAAAAAAAAAAAAACCAACAGGATAAACTGTGAAAGTTAATATGCTCCTCTTGGTGACCATAAGTGGCAAGAAGGTGTTGAGAGGCATTATTGCTTTTAAGTTGAAAGCTTAGTGACCAGGGCCACTGTGCCTGGCCACCACACTGTGGCTTACCCTCTGTGGAGATGCTTCAGATGTGGTTCAATCCCACTGACTGTAACTGACATGAATGCTTATTGGGTGAATGTCCCAGTGACACATCCAGCCTCTCCTTCTCACTGGGTCTTGCCAAGAATAGGCTCCAGTTCAGCACAAAATGAGTTTGCTCCAAGTTCTCATCAAACATAATTCCCACTTGTTTTCAAACTGATAAATCCTGAAAGGAGCATGTGCTATTCACTTTGGCTTCCTGAGATGACTGTTCCGCTACATATGTCTCTGCTTTGCATCTGTACAACTCAAGCTCGATTTATGATCCAAAGTATCATCTCATGTTCAATAGCACACGTTTGAGTGAGTCAGGAACCTCCTCATGTTGTCGAGGAAGAAGGAATTTTAAGTCACTGATCCATGAAAATGGGTAAAGCCCCTCAGGGATGGATGTTATGGGCTGAATTATGTCCCCCTATCCAAATTCATATGATGAAGTCTTGTGTGTCTGAATGTGACTGTATTTGGATACAGCATCTTTAAAAATGCAAGTAAGGTTAAATAAGATCATTGAAGCGAGCCCTAATCAAATATGACTCTTGTCCCTATAAGAAGAAGAGATTAGGACACAGAAAACACAGACCAAAGGATGACTATGTGAGGACACAGAGAGAAGTTGGCCATCTACAAGCCAATGAGACAGGCCTTCGAGGAAACCAATTCTCCAAGACCTTGATCTTTGACTTCCAGTCCCCAGAAATGTGAGAAAATGAATTTCAGTTCTTTAAGCCACTCAGTCTGTAGTAATTTGTTATGGAAACACCAACAAACTAATACAGGGAGTTTGTCTTCTAGTGAAGTTGCCCTCTTCAGGCAAAATTACTCTTTCTGGGTGGAATTCAAGTTAGACCTGAGCTGATGTGGCATGTGACTTCACTTCCCTATGGCATGGTTTATTTGTGCAAGTGATTTGACCTGTTAACTCACATGTTCTCCCTTGACTCTCTGTATTTATCCCGGCATTAGGACTATGTACTGACTCCTCTATGGGTGTCAGAAAACATTCACAGAAGGTCTAGAGGACAATATTCTTTGAAGAGATTATATTGATGAAAATAAGAACAATTTGGGTGTAAAAGAACTATTGTTTTAGTACCGACATGGATAAGCTTAAATCACATTATCTAAGCCCTTTCTCTTAAATGAAGAAGACTGTTTAATATAGGAGACAAAGCTTTAAACTGGAAGTAGATAACACATGTGAAATTGCTTCAAAATTATGAAAGATCACAAAGCGCTACACATGAGTGTAGTCTGACTTTGGAATTCACCTTGAGTCCTCAAGAGGGTGGAACCACCACCGCCATTTTTCAGTTAATGAGACAAAACTCAAAGGATTTAAGAGATTTGTAAATAAAGTACTTGAACATCAAATTCAGGAATTCTCATCTGAAAGTTTATCTATTTTCTACTCTTCTACCCAGGACCCTGGAGGTTTAGTACATTCAGTAGGAAATTAATGAAAAGCACATACCATGTATCTGTCACATCAAAAATAGTCAGCAACTTCACATGAGATCAATATTGTTATTGTAGCAAAAACCTCAATTAAGAAGCAAGATATATGTAAAGGATTGGTCAGTTTTAGTTCAATTATCACTTAATGAGGAATCATAAGTTTAATATTTCTTTTGTTAGGCATTCTTGATGAGAATCATTGCAAATGCATTCCTCTGCTTTCTTAAATAGTATAGTGATATATATATACATAATTTGTATTTTATTATATTATTAGTTATTATTTCATTTTAAAATTTGCATAACAGGATAGGCCATTTTGGCAAAGTATGAGATGTTTGGAACCTATTCTGACCAGAATTCTACCTGAATTAAGCCTCTTTGATTTAAGAAAATTAGCATATGCTGTGCAGGCATTTTGTACTCTGTGAACTTTAGGATTAATTTTTCCATTTAATGGGAATGTACTGAGAACTTATTAATTGCTTGGCCCTAAGATATGCTACAGAAAACTGTATAACAAAAATAATATTTCAGGAAGTTGAATGTGGAGCAGTGAGAAATATGTATGGAAGGAAGAGATAAGGAGAATTCATTATGAGGCCTTGTGTAATTTAGTTTTGATAGGAGTGTGATCATAATAACATTTTATTGACATTTGAAGAAAGTTTCTTATAAACAGCATAGAGTTGTGTCATTAGACATTTATATTTAATGCAATTGTTGTTATGCAGCTGTTGATATTCAAGTTTATGTCTAATGGTATTTAAATTTTTTTGTTTCTTCTGTTCTCCTCCCTCCCTGTATTCCCTTCCTTACTTTCTATTAGGTTATTCGAATCCTCCCCATTTTTTGTATTCCATTTTAATGTATCTAGTGAGATTTTGATTATACTTTTTATGGTGATTTTAGTGATTATTCTAGGGATTACAATTACAGACTTAACTTTTGTCTGTGTGCTTGTATTAAAAATTCTACCACTTCAAGTTGAATATACAAACCTTATTATCCTAACGGTTTTGTGATATGGTTGTTATATGTTACCTCCACATACTTCAAAAACCCCATCAGATATTGTTATTATTTTGTTTTCAACTAATAAACCTGTTTTAAAGAATTCAAGGAGATAAAAGTTGTCTTATTATTTTTACCCAGACATTTACCACATCTAACTGTTCCTTCATTCCTGATGTTCCAAATTTCTTTCTGGTAGCATTTCCCTATAATCTCAGGAACTTAATTTAGCAATTATTTTATTTTATTTTATTATTTTTTTAAAAATTTTTTTGAAGTTTTATTTATTTCTAGGAGAGAGAGAGAGAGCGTGAGCAGGGGAGGGTCAGAGAGAGAGGGAGTCACAGGCTGAAACAGGCTCCAGACTCTGAGCTGGCAGTCAGCACAGAGCCCGACGCAGGGCCCGAACCCACGAACCGCGAGATCATGACCTAAGCGAAAGTCGGACGCTTAACTGACTAAGCCACCCAGGCGCCCCAATTTAGCAATTATTTTAGAATAGATAACACATTTCTTAGTTTTCCTTCATCTGAGAATACCTTTATTTCACCTTCATTATTAAAAGATATTTTGGCTAAATAAAGATACAGTGTTGAAAATTATTTTCTTCCATCATTTAAAAAATATTTTGCTATTTCTTTCTGGTCTTTATGGTATCTGATGAGAAATCTGCAGGAAAAGAATCATTGTTCCTCATAGATAACATACACTTTTGCTTGGAATTCTTTCAAGATTTTGTTTTTGCCTTTAGTTTTCAGTAGCTTAATTATGATGGATGTGGGCCTGAGTTTCTTTCTTTACATGTACCTCTTTGAAGAGTCAACTCACCTTCTTGAACTGTGGACTTATTCTTGCCAATTTGGGAAGGTTTTAGCTATTACTTCTTTAAATATATTTTTTTCTGGCATTACTGTCTTTCTCATTCTGATAAGCAGATGACATGAATATTAATGTCTGTTATTGTCCTACATTTGCTCAAGCTTTTTACTCTCTGATATTCAGATTGGGTATTTCTTATTGGTTTATTTTCAAATTCATTGGCTCTTCCCTCTGTCATTTCCAAACTGCCATTAAACCCAACCACTGAGTTGTGTTTTTGTTTGTTTGTTTTTTTTTTTATTTTAGTTACTGTGTTTCTCCCTGGTCCAAAATTTCTACTTAGTTCTTCTTTATCTTTTATTTTTTTCACTAAGACTTTCTATTTTTATTTGTTTCAGAGTGTTTGCAATTGCTTATTAGAGCATTTGCACAATTGGCTTAAAATATCTTTCACATAATTCCAATATCAGTATTATGTTAATTTTCTGGACCTGTCAGTTATTTGTGCCTATGTGAGTTGAGATTTTCCTAATTGGAATAGGCTGAGTTATTTTGAATTATGTGCTATAGATTTTGAATAGTATATAATGAGATCCTGTGTCTTTTTCTAATTTTATGGAAAATGTTGATTTCTTTTTAGTAGACAATCAACCTTGCTAGGTTCAAGCTAGAAATTCTTTTTTAAAATTTTTCTGTCTTTCTTTCTTTGCTTCTTTGTTTCTTTCTTTCTTTGTTTCTTTAGAGAGCAAGTGGGGGAGGGACAGAGAGAAAGGGAGAGAGAGGATCCCAAGCAGGCTCTGCACTGTCAGCACAGAGCCCGACGCGGGGCTGGAACTTGTGAACAGCGAGATCTTGACCTGAGTTGAAATCAGATGCTCAATGGACTGAGCCACCCAGGTGCCCCAGAATATTACTGATAAAAGTACATGTAAGGAATAAGATTATAGGAATAAGACCAAGTCAAATAGAATGG
Organism: Crocuta crocuta; assembly: GCF_008692635.1. Classification (NCBI taxonomy): domain Eukaryota; kingdom Metazoa; phylum Chordata; class Mammalia; order Carnivora; family Hyaenidae; genus Crocuta; species Crocuta crocuta. The sequence goes on along the minus strand of NW_027532607.1, from coordinate 7,458,927 downwards.
AGGAAGGAAAAACACACATGTAAAGGTTGTAAAATATCTTCTTGTGAACATTCCCTTTGGTTTATTTAAGGTGACATTGCAGAAAGAGTCCATAAAGCATCTGATGGTTTATAAATGACTCAACCACAGGCAATTTCCACAGATAATTTATTCTTTTGCTAATGAGTGAATAGTGAGTAAAGCCGTTGAAGTGATCATATCTGCTAAATATCCTAGGTGCATGAGCAGAAAATAAAAGTGAATGTAATGTGGAGTTGTTGAGCAAAAGGGCGATCCGTACTAGGCAAATACTGCAGTGGCTCAAGAAGGGAACAGGTACACTAAGTTGGAGAGCAAGAGAGAAGGCCAGTATGGCTGGTCATGGTGGGCAATGTGAAAATTCATAGAACATGAGGTCAGAGAGTAGGCAGGCACTAGGTCATGATGGTAGGACCTTGTAGTTCAAGGTTTATTATGATTCCCGTCAGGGAACATGTGGAGTATTTTCAGGCAAGGATGGAAATGATCAGATATTTAAAAATTCACTCTAAATACCATATGAATTCAGTACCTACTCTACGTGACATTGTGTTAGCTTCTTGGAATGCAAAGATGAATTAGGAGGTTCACAGTTGAGGGGGCAAAGCAGAGATGTGATCATGCAATTACAATTTAGGATAAGGACATTTTAAAGTGTGTAAATAATTACCTCTAAGATAAATCCCATCTTCAATGATTTATGTGTGTGCCTCTGTATCCCTAACACAAAATTCACCTTTTTTTTTTTTAAGCTTATTTACTTACTTTTTGAGAGAGAGAGAAAGAGCACAGGCAGGGCAAGGGCAGAGAGATAGAAAGACAGAGAATCCCAAGCAAGCTCTGTGTTATAAGTACGGAGCCCGATACAGGGCTTGAACCCACAAACCTTAAGATCATGACCCGAGCCGAGTTCAAGAGTTGGACACTCAACTGACTGAGCCACCCAGGCGCCCCTAGAATCATCTTTACTTTTTAAAATACTTCACACTAGATCACAATAGAATCTTGTTTGGGATTTAGGGAGGAGAAAAGAAAACAAACAACAAGAAATCAAGGTCTCACATCCATTCATTCCTTTTTCTTCCCTCTGAAGCATGAGCATGGAAATGTCAGAGTTCATTTTAACCTAGGTGGAATAATAGTAGTAACAGAAATATTAGCAGTAGTAGAAGAAATCAAAATAATAGCAATCACCCATTGTTCATTTGTTTTGTGCGGCTTACATAATGTTTTGTGCATATCCTTTCTAGTTATCATTTTTCTTTTTAACACCACACGGCAGAATAAATAAAGCAGACATTTTACCTTCTCTTTTGCTAATGAAAAATCACACAATAGGGGTGCCTGGGTGGCTCAGTCGGTTAAGCGTCCCACTTCGGCTCAGGTCGTGATCTCACAGCTTGTGGGTTCAAGCCCTGTATCGGGCTCTATGCTGACAACCAACTCAGAGCCTGGAGCCTGTTTAGATTCTGCATCTCCCCCTCTCTCTGACCCTCCCCTGCTCGCTCTCTCTCTCTCAGAAATAAATAAAACACTAAAAAAAAAAAAAAAAAGGAAAAAAAATCACACCATAAAAGGTGATGGGTAAAAAGACAACCCAGGGTAAGCACTGCATGTCTCTTTGTAACATGCTAAGCACATATATAGCTATATATTGTATAGTATATCTGAAATAAAATTTCATGAGACAGTACTTTCCCTTACAAAGCACTCTCCTATTTTACATTTACTCTATATTATGACATTCTGTTCCACTTTCAAAATGCTGATCACAACCAGCTAAATTGATAGGTTGCATCCCACAGTATGAAAAACTTTAGATCAAGTGTTTGCTCAAGATCACACAGCCAGTAAATTGCGTGTTTGAGGTTTAAATGTGTGTCTCTGAGTTCCCCATCTGATTCTCTTTCCATAGAATTCACATCTCTGGTTCTTCATTTCAACCACTCCAATCCAACCAGCAGGCTTTCACCATGTTTATTTTTCTAAGATACAATATATCATTTCAGTTCTTTTCTTTAAAAAATTTTTTAAAAACATTTATCTATTTTTGAGACAGAGAGAGCGTGAAGGGGGGGGGGTTGGAGGGGGAGGGGCAGAAAGAGAAAGAGGCACAGAATCTGAAGCAGACTCCAGGCTCTGAGCTAGCTGTCAGCGCAGAGCCCGATGCGGGGCTCGAACCCACAAACCGTGAGATCATGACCTGAGCCGAAGTCGGACGCTTAACCCACTGAGCCACTCAGGCGCCCCCAGGCTTTCGTTTTAATCTTCAATGACAGATGTGTATTTAGAAGTAGAACAGAATCCATGTTATTCCCCTTGAGTCTATAGATTTCTAGCAAGTTTGTGAAAGAGCTTCCTGGCATTAGTGACCCTTCCTCGCTGAATTTTATGCCTGCTCTCAAATCTCCCTCATGCTGATATGATGCATTATGTACGTGTTTCTTGGCATTCTCTAAAGGCATCAAATATGTCCCTACCACAGGCACATTATTTGTAGTGTCCTTGTTGCTGGAAATATTTCATTATCACATACCATCAAACCCCGCCATAGACTAGTAATTATCTACCTCTCAGTTTTCTCTGTGAAGGAGAAGTTATTTGCTTGGTTTAAAGTTACAACTAATAGATTTCAGAACATGAAATTACACTGGGGCAGGAGTAGCACAGACGTGTTATATAAGCAAGGTCATTGAATGAGTGTAAGTTCATCAAGATAAAAAGAGCAAGTTTTCCCTTTAAATGCCTGGCTGTTCCAAAACATGCGAAATGATAGTGAGGGACAAAGCATGAATGGATGTAGGAAGCTGGAAAAGGTTTTCAGAAGGGGCATTTTTATTTGCTTTGGTTTATAATACCTGAAAATACTGAGTCTGAGAAGAAATACTAAAAATGTGTTAGAATTTTCCAAAATGGGCTCCGTTTAGTGGGTTTATTTAAGAGAGGGAAAAAAGCTGCTGAACTCTTTATTGTCAAGTAATTGTATTAAAGCAAAATTCAAACTATTTTACTCAGTTTAGATGAAAAATTGTTCTTAGAGCTCTTAACAAGTGGGTGTAATAAGTTGGCTTTACTTTTCTAGTTTGATTGAGAAATAATTGACCTATATCACTGTGTAAGTTTGTGCCTGTTTTCTTCTAGGAGTTTTATGTAGGTAGGTCTTACATTTAAGTCTTTAATTTCATTTGAGTTAATTTTTTTATTTTTTTTGTTGTCAATATAATCTGCCGAGGTATCAAAGATTCCATGTCTTATAATAATTATCTGTGATTTGTCTTCACTTCATCTTGCCTTTAATTATCTTTTAAAACATTCTTCCTTGTAATAAAGTTAAAGTTCTTTATAATCATGTTTCCTTGCCATGTTAATTTTAAAATAGTTTAATGTCATTTTACTTTGATTAAATAAATAACCAATTATTTTTTCTCAGGCCCCCGTGAGCCTATTGCAATTAAGTGACAAACTCTCTTGCATTAACACGTTTAATTTTGTCTCCCCAAGATCAGACCCTAAAATTAGGGAACAAAGTCATGACATCTTTTATACCTAAAACTCTCTTTAGGATTTCTTAGAGGGCTCCTGGAAAATCACAGTAGTTTGATCCTTCATCTTATAAAAGGAGAGATGCTAGCAATAGTTATAATTGTCTCATATGCGCCATGCTTCTCAATTAACTTGACACTGTTATAAAAGCTGCATAGAAACCACTGTCAGATTAGAAGAATGTTCAGCCTTTTCTGGATTAAGCCAAGGTAGCTAAAATGCAATTATTCTGTGTGTGTATATTTATATTATGTTTATGTTTATCTGTCTATATAGTAAAGCCCTATATATTCTTCAGTGTTTTACCTCTTCCTAAAAAGTATTATTTTTTAAGTTTTTATTTAATTTCCAGTTAATTAACATATAGTGTAGTATTAGTTTCAAGTGTACAATTTAGTGATTCAACACTTATTTGCGACACCTGGTGCTCTTTACAACATATGTACTTCTTAATCTCCGTATCTTTTTCACCCAGTCCCTACCCAGCCCCCTCTGGTGACCGTTGGTTTGTTCTCTACAGGTAAGAGTTTGTTTCTTGGTTTGCCTCTTTCTCTCTCTTTTTCCCCCTGTGCTTGTTTGTATTGTTTCATAAACTCCCATATTCTGTTCATAATGTATTCTTATCCTCAAAAATATTGATTACTCTCTATGAAATGTTTTAGAACATACTCTGGTGGAATTTTATGTCCACTGTTATATTTTGGCTGACTATATGGTAAATTAGCCACAACCTTTTATCTCATTACCAAATTGCTTTTTGTTTTCCTGTGGTACTTGCCTGAAATCTCTGCTATAAACTACAGAAATTTGTGTCTTCCAAAGGGGAATCTCAGAGTCCTGTAAAGAGATTCTCCGAACTTTTCTTTTCTTTTTTTTTTTTTTACATTTTTTTAAAATGTTTTATTTATTTCTGAGAGAGAGAGAGAGACAGCATGAGCAGGGGAGGGTCAGAGAGAGAGGGAGTCACAGACTGAAACAGGCTCCAGGCTCTGAGCTGGCAGTCAGCACAGAGCCCGACGCGGGGCTCGAACCCACGAACCGCGAGATCATGACCTGAGCGAAAGTCAGACGCTTAACCGACTAAGCCACCCGGGCGCCCCTGAACTTTTCATATGTATAAGACATAGCCTGTAGCTCTTGGTACAGGTTTCTAAGCTAACATCACTTAGACAATTTTCAGAAAGCTTTAGTAGGCTGAGTCAGGATTTCCAGTGTTCATTTTAGTCCAGAAGCCGACATACTTCATGAAAGCAGATTATTCACTCCCAATGTCCAGCCCATGAATATATTACACAGAACATAATGAACTATTAAGAAAAGCTTAGTTGTTTAAGTGGAATATAGTTTAGCACTATTTTTTTTTTAATATTCATGGATAAATAAGAAGGTCTTTTCTCCTTCTGTATCATTCTCTGGATATCAACTTAGCAAGCATTTGTAAGCTGGAATAAAATATTTTTAAGTGGTGTTATATCTCAATGTCTCTCATAATTTAGGAACAAATACTTTTACTGAGTTTCATAAACATCTGTCTTCCTTTGTACCAGGTCACAATTGGACAAATGAATTGTGCAACCAGGATCACACAGAAGTGGCATGTTTGAGAATGAGTCTCATTTATTCAGGTCTGACAAGCCTAGTGTTTAGGAATACAGATTGACTTTATGTGTGGAACCAGTGCCTATAAAATTTTTCCAAGAACACGGACTCAGGCTTGGCTCACAGGTAGGAAAGGAACCACTTCCTGGAAGGTCAGGAACTTTAGAAGAATTTGCAGACTACAAGAAGAGAGAAATCCACCCACATTCATAAGTACTGTGAGTGAAATTTGGGAAAGCAAATGCCTTCGGCTTGGTTTCCTAGCTTCAGGATAGAGAAGTAAATGAGAGAGGCTTTTTAAAAGTCTAATTGAGATTCCTTGTGAAAATTTCCAAACAGAAGCAAATTCTTTGGCAATAATGTCTATTCAATACTGTAAGATTGTAGATTTTCATAGTAAATTCAGGGAGAGTTATACTATTAGTTTATACTCTTGTTGCAGGCCAAATGTAACAAAATTAGCCTTTCCTAGTCAGAAGAATGAGCTTTGAAGATTGTTAATGAGCACAAGAGCTGGAAGGGCAAGGGAGAACACTAGAAAAAAAAAACCCAAATAATCAAAAATAATACAAAATGTATAAGTAGGCAAAAGAGATTACTGGGAATTCTTTCAGAGAAGTGCTAGGCCTAACTTTCTATTTTCTGCCTGTTTTGTAGAGGCAAACAGGAGGGCATAGATTTTTGTCCAGTAAAAATGCAAATGATTTCTGACAAGTGAAATGATAATCCCCAAAGGTATATTGCCCTGTATGGCAACCAGTTTTGTCTCTGATTCAACAATCCTATCTTAACTTTCTTTTATTAAATTTTATATACCTATGTGTGCACAAATGCTCATGCACACATACATGTGTCTGTACTTTAAATCAATTACAACATCCATTTACGTGACCCATTAGATAATAATGAATAAATTAGTTAGTAATGAGTTAATGTTAAATAAAATCCTTGGCATGTGTTTATATTTGACCTTTTTTAGTGAATGAAGAATGACTGCATGTCAATAGAATTAGCTCACTTCTTTACATGTGAAGTTGACTTTTTTGTTCTCTATAGAATAAAGGCTTTATGTCATAAATAAGGGAGTGGTGATAGTGTAGCTTACTGGTACCAGGAAACAGGTACCTGATAAGTAATGGAGGTAAGTAATGGAAGAAGAGACTAGAGACAATAACTAGGATTAAATACAAATAGAGGACTTTCTCCAGCTGCCCAATACCATTCCAGTAGAAAAACAATAAAAATAAGCATTGTTTATTTTCACATTAATAAACTGGAAAAATACACAAGAGCTCATGGGACCAGTAGTCACATTGAATTTAAAGATCATATGGAGTAAGAATGAGAAAATGCTAAGTTGGAGAGCTATGACTTGAAATATTAAAATTTAAGTTAAGAATATGGCAAAACTAGAAGTCAATCTTGAAAGTGAGGAAGTTGTTGAAAGAGTAAAGGTGAAGAAACAAAGTTACAAATTAAGGAATGCAAAGCCAGCATGCTGAATATAACACTTACATTGATACAGACATCATCTACTAAAAGTTGGGTCTATAGGATCTCCAAAAATTGGGATGTCTACAAGTCATCCCTGAAAATAAATGAATGATTTTATTAGTAAAGAACTTGATACATGTCCATAAAGAAAAATTGAGAGGAGTATTGATGAATAATTTGATTTGTAAAGGCAAAGAAGATTTTTGTTTTGTTTTGTTTGTTTTCAATAGATAAGAATAGACTGAAAGTCTCAGGATGAGACAAAACTTACCCTAACTTTGGACCACGTGTGTTATAAATAAGAACCAAGTGCTAGATGGGACTCAGTAAAAAGTGGGATTCACAGGGGAAATCCAGGTTTCAGTTAGGTTCAAAAAGAGAATGGAGCAGATTGTAAAGATGTAGATATGGTGAAGTAGTTTGTTTATAATGAAACAGGGGTTTTAGAATTTAGGAGGTCCTACAAATTACATGGTTTAAATCCTTAGTCTTCATTTGCCAGCCAGTGAAAATTACTTTACCCCTGAGCCTTGTTTATTATTCACGAAGAAGAGGGTGATAATAATGCTCACTCCATGTAAAATACTAACCCAGCAATTCACAGGTGATTAATGCTCTGTCATTGTTATGTAGTATTTATACTTGATACTTTATACTTATACTTTATACTGGGGGGCCACCCAGCCAATGAGAAACATAGAGCCCAATGAGGACAAGAATATAAAAGAGAACGGATGGCTGAAATGTCATACACTGGGGAAAGGGGGAATATTTTAAGAACTAGATAACATGGACCAGAATCGAGCAATGCCACTGAGGATGTGATCAAGTAGGAGGTTGGAAGATATCTTTTTGAGACAGAAGCAAGAGGATTTGGCAAATAGTTATGTGTGGTTGTGTGGAAGAGTGGAAATAAAGAAAGATGTCCAGGCTTTATCCTTCTATGCCTAGAAAGGTGATTCCATTAACAAATGAATAAATTTAAGAGAGAGCTTCATCTGGGAAAGGGATATGGAGATTCAGGCATTACTTCCATTTAAAATATAATGACTTGGTTTTGTTAGTCAACACTCAAGAGAAGATTTCCTGTAGGCTGCTGGTCTCCGAAGATAGCCTGTGGGAAGCTGGAAACGTGAGACCAGGGATTAAGGGTTGTGGCAGAGACTGGCTAAATGTTCACCTGTTCCACTTTCTCCTCCCACTTACATAGGAAGATTGTACCCCCAGTCTTCCTTGAGTTGTGTTTGTAGCCATGTGACCCGTGTGACAACAGAATGGGAGCAGGACTGAGGCACACCATTTCCAGGCATGTCCTTAACATTTGTGCATCATTCTACTTCTTTCTCTTTCCCTGTCTTTTGCCTGACTGGAAATGACGTGAATTGGGTTGGCCGAGCCAGATGCGCTGACTCACATCAGGGACACAGACACCTTCAGGATGGACCATGATATAACCAAGCAAGCAAGCAACCTTTTAGTTCTTTAAGTCAATGATATTTGGGGACTTATTTCTACTTGCCCTACAAAGACTAATAACATAGCCAAGGTTGGAGATCTACATAACCATTTTCTAATCAACTGCATTTGTTCCCAAATAAAAATGTATGCACTGGCTGCATCTGAATAACTTGAGGGTAGGGGAACAGGGTGTTTTTGAAATTCATATTCCTGGCCCTAAACTAGACCTGCTGGTTTAGAAGTTCCAATGAGGGGCCCCTGAAATTTTATTTTTAACAAGCAGCCATTTTTTTTTCTGAAGTTAGAAAGGTAATGGAAGACATTAACTGGAATAGATTATTGAGAGAAGAAGAGAGAAGATGAGGTTGGCGGTGGGGCTTAAAGACCAAGATAAAGAATTTGGAAAATATCTTCATCTATGCAATGGAAGGTGAAAAATCAACTAGAAAAAAAAATGGAAAAAAAAGTTACTGTTTTAATAAAGAAGGCAATAAGGAAAGTACAAGAGAAGAAAATGTCAAGGACCCATGGGTGGTCCACAATGTCAAGTATTTTACAGCAGTGTTTCCCAAACATCAATGTGTATATGAATCAGCAGAGTATCTTGTAAACCACAGATTCCAAGTCAGTAGGTCTGCAGTGCGGCCAGAGATTCTACATGCCTACCAAGCTTCCAAGATAATACAGCTGTCACAGGTCCACAACTACACTTTGAGTGGCAAGACTTCACAGAAATTGATAGAGCCTAACATCAATCAGCCGTTGGATTTTCTTTTTTTATTATTATTATTTTTTAAATTTTAATGTTTACTTAATTTTGAGAGAGAGCGACAGATAGACAGACAGCGTGTGAGCAGAGGAGAGGGAGAGGAAGAGGGAGACACAGAATCCAAAGCAGGCTCCAGGATCTGAGTTGTCAGCACAGAGAGGGAGGCAGGGCTTGAACCCACAAACTGTGAGATCATGACCTGAGCCAAAGTTGGCCACTCAATCAACTGAGCCACCTGAGCACCCCAAGCCATTGGATTTCTAACTAGAATGTCAACAACGGCTTTTAACAAAGAGGTTTTTAAGATGGTAAAGAAAGAACCCAGAAGGAATACCTTTAAGGAGTGTGTAGGTAATAGCAAAATGGAGATATTTATTTTAGACTATACTTTCTTTAAAATGGAGGCTAATGAGAAGAGAAGTAAAAGAAGCATGCAAGGGTAGGAAGTTTCTGAACAGGAACATTATTTAATGTAAAGAATATTGTGGGCTGAGAAAGTAGTACTTGCTGATAAAAAGTGCTTGCTGATAAAAACTCCCCACCTTGTGTGGGTCCAAGACCTCTCTTTTTCACCTTATTCACTAAGCTCAAGTTCTCAGGACAGTTAAACAGTAAGTGGCAGCCTATTTACAGTTCTACCTTTCTCTTCATTTTCTGACCTTTGGGAATGTTTCCTATATTTTCCCTACTATTTCTAGGTATTTCATATTGAAGCATATTTCAAGATATCTAGTTTACAGTGCTTTGGAATGTAAATCTGCTAAATACTTAGAAGGACCTCTAAACAGAATGGCTAGAATTTTTTAATGCCTGATATTAACAGTTGAAGTACTAAGAATCTAGCAAGTCTCAATTCTAAAAGACTCTCAGATAGGTGAAAGTTTATTTTATTTAGAAATTTTTCAACAAAACTCCATTATTACACTGAACTTTCCCCTTTTTAACCAGTTGTGTTGGCGTAGTATAGACATAGCCTGAATCATCATGGAGGATGGGAATTGGGTTTTAATCTATAAAAACCTAAAAGAAAAATTTTAAAAAAGGGATGTGATGCCATGGACACTGACGATTTTTTCCCCCTCTTTCCTAGGGAAAGATTCAGGACCAAAGTGATAAATGAATTCAATTTCAGATTACTACACTGTAGTACAGGTATGTCAAGTGTGGGCTTTTGCAAACGTGTTTGACTCTGATAAGTAAGACACCTTCAGAGAGACAATTCCACCAGTACTTATTCTAGTATCAAGATAATAAACTGCCTAGGAAAACAATTGTGTAGGCACTTTCTCTCAGGTGTCTTGCATTTAAGTCTCTAAATTGTTCTACAAAATATAAAACACAACATAAGCAGCAAAGTGCCCGCCATTCTGAACTTGAAATACCGTGAGCAATCATGAATATAAAATATGCTGAGATCTAAGGACCATCAAAAATAAAAATGATGGACCCAAATCTTCTAGAAGCTTGGAAGAATAAAAATACTAGTTATTCATGCCTCAGATTTTCTTCCACAATGTCCATTGTTGTGCTCAAAAGAGGCTTTAGACCCAGGGAAGACTCCAGCAATCTTTGGTAACAAAACAGAGTCAAAAGGTAAGGTAAGCTACTCTCTAATAGACAAGGGAAAATAGTAAGAGGAAGGCCAAGCTATGAGTGAATTTTCAGTATAGCAAGAGTAATACAGCCTTAGATAATTGTTTCTTCATGCCCAAAGTCCAGGGATGAGGTGGTGGGACAGAGATAATAAAGTATAAATAGTTATGCAGGCTCTAGAGGCAGTATAACCCACTTCAAATTCCACCTTTACTTCTTATGGGGTATGTGATCTTGAACAATTAATTTTCTCTGCGAAGCCTTGGTTTCTTCATCTATATAAGAAAGGTAAGAAACCTCTTAAGATAGTTGAAATTGTTATGTTGAGATCCTAATGTAAAGTGCCTGGCATTTACTATGTGCTAAAAAATAATGATGATGACAGTATGGTGGTAGTGGTGGTGATGGGGGCATTAAGAGTTTCCCTGGGTCCGGGCAAGAAATCTGGGGATTGGATAAAGCTTGTGCATTTGATTATTTATCCATTTAATAATCATTCACCAGACATTTAATATACACCAGATATCGTTCTAGGTATCTGGAATTTGGGAATGCTAACCAGGAGATAAAGACTAATGCACACTTTCACAAACAGGCCAATGGAACTAAGAAGTAAGACTACAAATGAGAGGCTCCGTAACTAACCACAGCTCATCACCAGTGTAAACTACTCAATCCATCAACAATAAGACCACATCTAGATGACTCCAGCTGTTTAGACTGAATCCACTGATACATTTCCCCACTTAACACTGCTGATTTGACTATGAACAAGTTGGCAGTGATAGCAGCAATCTACCACAATAAGAAGTATTGATGAAATATGAGACTGTGCTTAGTTCTGAATTACCCACTCTTCTGCCAGGAGTTTGACTCTTTCTGATATTCTGGTACAAAACAAAGTGCTTGGAGTCCAATGCTTACATCTGAGTGTTGATTTGACCACATCATAGTTGTAGAAACTTTAGCATGTGAATCCTCCTCTCTGATCTTCAGTCCCTTCATTGTATTCAGGATTATAAAGTTAAATGAGTTCATGGGAACGCATACAACATAGGAGATAATAGTGGGTGTGTTGGGTATTTCCAGCTCCTCTCTCAACCATGTTTCACCCAACCCATATAGAGACCGCATCAAAGGGTTCCATCACCTCTGATTTCTGGTTGAATTTGTCTAAGTGGAGGCACTGGGTAGGTGGGAGGAGAGTGATAGTGGATTCCTTATCCCTTAATACGCCCCACATGATCGGTATTCCTGTAAAGCAGTTCATAACTATCTTCAGAGGTCTGCTGGGAATAGTTGGCTCTCTAACTTCTGGCAATTTCTACATCCCACCCATCCCTAAAGATGCAACCTATCACTTGTCTCAAACGTTAAAGCATCTCTTATCATTGGTTCTAACCCTGTCTACATCACTGTAGCAATCCTTTTATGAACTTCCCAATTTGTTCGTGTCTCTTGTTTCCTGCAGGGATTGTGATCTGTTTCCGGGCTCTGGTTTTTCAGTGTGGATTCAAATTTGCCCCCATCTCATATCAACCCTATGAACTTCGGCAAATTAGTTAACTTTTCTGACCTTAGTCTCTAAATGTCTTGTTTTGAGGTCTAGATTGTTGTAGAGATTGTGTGGAGCATAATCAGCATTGAATACATGATAATGATTGATGAGCATAAAATATTCTGTCAAATTTCAACTACTATACACACAGAAGATGTCATTAGTTAGTGACGATGGTTTTATAAGTTAATGACAATGACCTAGCTTGGTGTCCCATTTACTGTTGTGGAGGAGCTAGGAAAGCACTATTTTGCACAAGAAAATAATATCACACTTTAAAAGAAACTAAAATTGATATGGGATTCTCTAGTAGCCCGCCTCCAACATGACCTCTAGTGATTCTCATCTGCTAGCATCCATGCTTTTATACAGTTCCCTCTCATGTTGAATAAGGCTTGCCTGCAAAATCAATAGGATATTGCAGAAATGACGGTGTGTGGATTCTGAGCCTGGGTCATAATGACATTGTGTCTTCTTGAGTCACCCATTCTGGGAAATGTCAGCTACCATGTCACAAGGATACACAAACAACCCTGTGAAGACATCCATGTGGCAAGGAGTGACACCTCCTGCTAATAGCCAGCACACGCCAGGCAGTATCCAAGTGAGCCATCCCCAAAGTTAATTCCTTCAACCTCAGGCAAGCCATCCAATGACCACAGATGCTGTGACATCTTGACTGCCACCTCATGGGAGACCCTAAGTCAGAATCACCCAAGCCATTCTTAAGTTCCTGACCTGCCCAAAATATGTGAGGGGATATATATTTATTGGTATTTTTAAACCACTATGTTTTGGGGTAATTTATTACCCAGCAATAGATAGCTGATTAATTGCCCTGCATCGCAACATATCTATTGAATACTCGGGAATCTGTGACTTAAAAAAGCTAAGCCCTGCACTTTTTGATAATTAATTTAAATATCTGAATCTCATGGGAGTCAACACACTACAATCTACCAACCTAATGAGAAAAAGAGCAGCATTGTTTGTTCATTCTGACTTCTGAGTGATAGGCCACTTCATCTTGGTCTGAGCTTAGTCTGGCTCTAAACAGAAAACAGCTCCCACTGGAGATCTCACTGTATGATATAATCATTCTTGGACACAGGAAAGCTGCTTGATGAATTTAATACTGTTTTTACTTTTGCCTGTGTTCTCTATAATGTTCATCCTGCAGTTATTTTATTGCGCTATATCATCATTTTCATTAATGTTTAAACTTTTCGATTATTCAAGAAAACTTCTAATCGTGTCACGCTCTCTCTTACATACAAGTTGGACAAAGCCTATTTATTTGGCCTCTTTAATTTGTCCTTTAATCTCTGTTCATAAATCAGTTGGCTGGTCTTCTTTCCTGGTTATTCCTGTTCTTTGAACTCATTCCAATTGTATCAGGAAAAAAGGAGTTCCCTACTAAGCAATGTGGTTTGACCACAACACTATCTCAGCAATGCACTGAATACCTGCTGGTAATACCATTCATTTGTCGAGGCAAAGTAACTCCTAAGAATGGGATATATTGGTTTTCTTTTCTTTTCTTTTCCTTTCTTTAATCTATTACCTGCTATTGAATGTGTTCCAGTAAAACATGCTGCACCAAACAAAGGTTCAAGATAGTGAACCTAGAACTCAAGATTATTATTTCAGACCAGTGAAAAATTAAAAGTAGAAGGTGAAAGATAAACCAGTTCCCTATACTCAGACATTTTAATTTTTCAAATTCTTCCCTATGGAGTTTTTCTTCCAAACATTGACTTCAAAGCTATTTCCTCCCAAAAAAAAAAAAAAAAAAAGCCCTTCTGAGTCTACTGTCAAAAATCCCAAGTGCTCAGCCCATACCTATATACATGGTCTCTGCACTATCCCATACGTATGTATTTTTCGGATCTTTTGCTTGGTTTGGTTTGGAATATCACGGCTGCATGATTCAGCGATCTGTAGTTCAGGATTCTTGAGTTTCAATACTGTCATTTCCACCAATGGGCTCTTATCTTGGAAGATATCATTCACCTTCCGTATCTTTCAACAAATCCGTAACCCAAATGGCAATATCACTCACTCTTCCTGTCTCAAGGAATTGTCAGATAACCTAAGATATATTCTCTATAAGTACTCGAAGTATAATAACTTTACAGTTTTCAGTCTTGAATCAGCCTATGATGAAATTCAATTACATACATAGGCCACTTACAATACAACTGAGTTAAATGAGATTAGAATCATATCAGGAGAAAATAAAGATTAGCACACATGTTCAGATACATAACTCCATGTGTTTTCACAGTGAATGTTTATTTTAGGCCTCAAGACTATACCAAAGTGCCCAAATTCATATCCCTTATCACAGTCTGGAACAGTATGATTTCCTGTAAAACGAGGAACACCATGTCCAAGGAGTTGAAAAAATAGGTCTCTTTGAGGTGGGCTTTCACTTCAAAGTAATAGATCTGCATCAACCATCTTAAAGACATTGTTCTTCAATTCGGAAATGCTTTCTGACCTGTGGTGCTAGCAGATCACTTTTGCATGCTAAGCTGACTCAGGGATTTCACAGTGATCCTTGATGCATGCAGACAGCACATGAGATGTATGCCATTCAGGGAGGGCTCGCAAGTCCTCTATTGAAATCTATTGGCTCCTCTAGGCTCACTGTCTTCTCTTGGGAGATGAGAGTCATGCTATAGGCAAGATAGATTTTTGAACTGATAATCACATGAGACAGTTCATGCATAGACCTTCACATCTTGCCTGAGACAAAGTAAGGTCCTGATGTATCATAACAACAGTAATTATTTTTCTCATGTAAGTACATCCTTTCTGTATAACATTGAAAACAGTTAACTCCTGGGAAGTATCATTTTTAATAGGGCCAGTATGATCCTCCCCATAGTATAATCCCTGAAACTGTTCTTTTAAAATCCCTTATATCAACCACCATTATCTACTTCTTTTGTTGATCTCAGTGCAAAGAAGGAACACAACATTAATACTCGTGGACTCTCATCTTTATATGTTATCTTTTAAAACTCACATGTTCAGGTTAGCTTCTCAAAGGATAAGTGCAAGTCAGGAACACAAAGAAATAAGCAGACAAAGCAAAAGGAAGAGGAAAACAAAAAAACCCTGACGTGTAGGTAGGTCTGAGGATAAAATGAAACCAGATGGAGATTTATACCTTTTTTCTCTGTTTCACTGAATGGAGCAGATAATCAGAAACATTTCCTCAGTGTTAGTTTTCTAATATCCCCTGTTACCTTCAACCAAGATACGAAGCCAGACAGAGGCTCTTTGCTCTCCTGATCTTCTATCACCCTTTGCTTTAGAGAAACATACACTTTGATGAGCACGTTCTAACATGATCCCTGAAAGAAGCTGAATAAATATTTTCAAGATAAGCCTGGAGGTCTTACTGTCTCTAAATCATCAACAGGCAAAAAGAGAGAGAGAGATAGGGAGAGGCAGTTTCCTATTCAAACATGTTGCTTAAGAGCTAATGGGAGTATTATTATGATTGATAGACTAGAATCTTTGTCTTCAGGAACACTTAATGGGATAGGAACTGACCAATATTTACATTGGAGGTGAAGCCACATTTTATTTCATCTGGGGTCAAATAGCACCGAATGAGAAATACATTCCTCAGATGGATGCAGCCTTCACTTCACCCCAACCTGGGTGTCTGAGAATCCCATGAAATGTTGCAACCAATCTCCATTTAGAAAACTCCCAAGCTTCACATTTCAGCAACAGAGGAGGATCCCTAGGCTGCTTCTGTTCTAGGGTGGGTGAATAACAAACTGTAAGGAGAGTAAAGCATATGCATTTTCAACCTCTGAAAACTTTAAATGCTATACACAGCTCCTTAACTGCATGGGTGCACAGTGCCTAGAAAATAAAATGGTCTGGGGTGCCTGGGTGGCTCAGTCGGTTAAGCATCAGACTTCAGCTCAGGTCATGATCTCGTGGTTTGTGGGTTCTAGCCCCATGTTGGGTTCTTTGCTGACAACTCAGAGCCTGGAGCCTGTTTTGGATTCTGTGTTTCCCTTTCTGCCCCTCCCTCACTCATGCTCTGTCTCTCTCTGTCTCAAAAAAAAATAAACTATTAAAAAATTTTTAAAAAATGGTCTCCACAGGAATCAAAATGGTGGACAGAATAGTTCAGACGTACAGAAATAATAGGAATGCGGTTCTGTTTAATGATGGTGATTGAGAGGGAAAAAGTGTTATTTATAGAATTATTCCAATCAATAGCCAGAAAATGATTTTTTAATTCTAGTTTGATATTCTGATATTTAGAACAGGAATGTTTCACATCCATAGCTCTGTGAGTGCATTCTTTTCCTTTCTGGTTTGTGATACTTCATTCAATTAAAGTGAGGAGAATCAGGCAACCCTTGAGGTTAAATAGGAAGAGGATTCCGATGAGAACTTTGGAAGACCTCTCAAGGTCAAATCTATGCTTTTTGGCTTGATAACCAATCGCCTTAAGTAAAAGAGAATGGCAGCTAGCACTGGACTAATGATGTTCTTATATTGACTTGGGGACTGAAGACTGGCACCAAGCTGTTGCTTACATTCCTCTTTAAATTTCCTGTTTCCCATTCTTCTTTTAAATGACTCCAATCAGGACTCTTCCTTTCCGATTCCACCAAAGCTGCTTTTATCATAATCATCAGCGACTTCTCTTCAATATCAAATGATCATTCATTTGATAACAGTTGACCACGCCCTTCTCCTTTGTTTTCAGAACATTATATTTACCTTACTCTCCTCCTATCTTTCTCGGATTTCCCAATATCTTCTCTTGTTCCTCTTCATCTCCCCAGCTTCTAAATATAAGGATGCTTAAGGGTCCAGTTTTGGCACCACTTTTCAATCTACTACTCACTCCCTCAGAAATGCTGATGATGTGGACATTTATATCCCAGCCAAGACTTCTCCCTGGGAAACTAGACTGATACTTCCAAGTGCCTATCTGAAATAGCCCCTGGGACACATAATAGAAATCTCCAACTAAGAATGTCCACTGTTAAATTTCTGATGAGCTATCCAAAACCTTTCCTAATTCAATGAATGACAATTCTTCCTCCTCTCATTGCTCAGCCAAATACCTTGGCATCATCTTTTGCTCCTCTCTCCTTCCTATGTATTGCATCTAATGGCAAATCTTGTTGGCTTTGACTACAAACTGTACACCGGCTATGACTGTTTCTCAACATCTCTATGGCAAACACTGTGACTATCCATTATTACCTTTCTGTTTACAGCAAGAGGCCTTTCTCTTTCTATCTCCCTGTTTTGCCAACAGTCAAAAACATCTTTGAAAAATATATTACATTGTGTTACTCCTCTGGACAAAACTTCTGGTGCCCTTCCATGTCACTGAATAAAAACCAGGGTCCTACTGAGAGCCCTCATCTCTTCTTATTCTTGCTCATCCACCCCAGTGACACTGGCCTTCTTGTTCTTCCTTGAATATTCCAGGCACACTCATGCCTCGGGGCCTTTGCATTTGTTGTTTCTTCAGCTTGGAACACTCTTCCAGATGTCTGCATGACTTCTTCTCTCCTCTCCTTGGAATCCTTGTTCAAGTGCCCCTTCTCAGTGAGGCCCTTCCTGAAATGCCTATTTAGAATTTTATCCCAAATCTCCACACTGGCAATCTTTACCCCATTCCCCATATTGATCTTCTTCCATAGCACTGATCTGAAATGTAAATGTGGTTTAAATGTGCTTATTTGTTTTGTGTATTATTTATTTTGTGTATATATTGTGTATATATATTGTGTATTATTGTTTTGTGTATTACCTCCTTCCACTGGAATCCATGTTTCATTAGGACACAGATTGCTGTCTCTTTTGCTCAGGCTGACATCTCCCAGTATGAAGAAGGTGTTGAACCATATTTGCTAAAGGGATGAGTAAAGTGAAATTGAGATTTTGTTTGTCAGTGTTTTCCTCCCAATTTCTATCACAATCTAGTCCCTTTATTACTTTATCTGCTTACACATTTTCCTATCGTAGGGCACCTTCCAAGGTCGGGCACTTCAACATCTTATATATCTCAGCAGAAATCTCTACCTGTCATTCTTTCCAGTAAATCTCATCGCCTCACCGTCTTCCCCAAAGACCAAGAAATCCATCCATGTTTAGTTGTTATTAACTGATGACAGTGAACGTGGAGTCCTTCCTGTGGAAATTGATATTTTAAGAGTGATTCCTGGGAGACTTAAAGTCCCGTAATCCAAAGTATGTCTATAATTATGAATGCAGTTCTTACATGGAAAAACAAGGAAACAACTTTCAGAAGGGGAACATTCTACAGTTCTCCTTCAGATCACTTGAATTGTTATCACAAGAACTGAAGACTTAAACCATGTTTCTATGGTAAAATCCCAACTTTTAATATAGGCTGGCCACACGTCTTATCCAGAGGATACCTTTATAAAAATGACCAGTGTTTCACCTGTTATGCTCCAGTGAAGGCTGTGATATTTAAGCATCTCCTGGAGCAGAAAAGCTTGTGTATCATAATGCTTTTGGATTCAGTGTTCTACACAGATTCCTTCTGGTCAAGCAAGCAGTTCCTGTAACACAAACTTGAACATGCCTTTTAACAGCTGAGGAGGCTCATTTCCCCCATTTTATCTGCAGCCGAGGTGATTTAAATATTAAACAGAAGGATCTTATCACTCATAAGACTGATAAATCCCTTTAGGTCCATAAAATTCCAGAAGGACTTTCCATCAGGATTAGAGCTAAGGCTTTTCTTATGCAGAATTTGCTCTAGAGAAGTCGCCTAACTCTAAACTAAAAGTATTTTGAACGAGCAGGAGTGGATCTCACCCCTTTTCTCAGTGTCAAACAGAATCTCTGTAACCTTTTTCTTGCAGCTCACAGGCCAGTGTGACCTTTTCCAGCCCAGTGTTCCTGATGCCCATCCTGAGGCCTGTACACTGGGCCCTGTTTTCTCTAGGGGACAGGTTATCATGTGGCTTCCAACTCTTTTGAGTAGAAGCTCCTAATTTTACACTTTGCAACCCCATATGGTCTGGAAGCAGACTCATCAATAATCTCCTAAGACCTCAAGACCACTTCTGGGCAATACTCCTTTACCTTCCGTATAAATCACTATTTCTTCAGGACACAATTATATAGGATGCTCAGCCCCTCTTCAGGACATTTTGTATCTACTTACTTATCACTTCATGCTTTAACTATGTAGTCTCACTTTTCTATCCCATGAGCCTGCATGATCCTGTGAAACTTGGATATTCATTAACACAGGTAGCCTCACAGTGCTCTGACCTCCTTAATATTCTACGTTCTTAATTTCAACGTTCTTCAGAGCCCCCCCAACCTTCATCACAAGATTTTGAGATGTTTCTCCTAAAACAGCTCTATTAGCTCTAATGTTTTAAACTTGAATACTATTCTTCCTCTCAACCCTCAATCTTAACTGATGAAATAATTCAACAAACACTTACTAAACATCAACTACAATAGCCCTTGGATATAAAACAGTGTACCAAAGCCAGTTTGTCCTTGCTTTCACGGGGCATATTTTCTAGTGGATGAAGACAGAGATACCTAAAATAATAATAACAAATGTCTTTGTAAAATGGTGTAATTATAAATCTAGATAAGTAACAAAAGAGTAAAGTGTAGACCTTACCGCAGTGGACTTAAATACAGTTTGGAATGGAAGGGAAGACTTCTTAGATAAAGTCACTATTGAATTGATCACAGGATGAGTAAGAGTTAACCAGATAGGAAATATTTGACAGAGGGAGAGGGTAAGGGGGTGAGACAGTAAGGGTTCTTCTCTCAGAGAACAATGTTGACAAAGCTTCAATCATCTGGAACATCACAATCACTGAGGAGGGGGAGAGAAACTAGAAATTGTTCATTAACACACGAGGCCTCACCTCACCCCTCACGCCTCGTATAGATATAAGTTTCCATAGATTATCACTTTCCTTGAGGCTGATGAATATCACTTAACATTTCTTGTGATGCAGTTTTGCTGACGATGAATTCTATCACCTTTCCTGTCTAGAAGATCTTCATGTTAAAAATATTAAGGGCGTTTGGGTGGCCCAGTCAGTTAAGATCCAACTCTTGATTTTGTCTCAGTCATGATCTCACTGTTCGTGAGACTGAACCCTGCATTGACAGCACGGATCCTGGGAGCCTGCTTGGGATTCTCTCCCTCTCTCTCTCTGCCCCTCTGCTGATTGCTGACTCTTTCTCTCTTTCTGTCTCTCAAAACTAATTAACAAACTTTAAAGAGCATTATTTTGCCAAACATAAGACTCCAGGTTAGAAGATACCTGTGTTTTTATTGTTCTTCCAACACTTGAAAGATGACATTTCTTTGTCTCCTGGCTTTCAGTGTTTCTGCTAAGAAGTCAGCAGTCTTTCTTGCTTCCTATTATGTAATGAACCCCTGTCTCATTCTTTCAAGGTTTTGTCTCTCACTACTTTTTTTTTTCTTTTTTTAGCACTTTATGATGAGTCTTGCTATGATTTGTTCTTTATTTATTCTGCCTGGGTTTTCCTGAGCTTCCCGAATCTGCTAGTTCATGTATTTTAGCAAGCTTGGAAGAACTTTCATCTTTATCTCTGCAAATACTAATCTATTTTATTTCTTCTCTTCTTAGTGCTCTAGATTCCTTGATATTTTCCCATGGATCACTGAGCCATACAGCAGAGGTTTTACTTTTTTCTCTCTCCCTTTGTGCTTCATTTTGTATAGATTTTATCGCTCTTGAGTTCACTGGATTTTTTTAAGTCAGGGCAATGTTTATTATGAAAAAGCTGAACAAAATGCAACAAAAACAAAGCAATACTTCACCATACCTCTGAAATCTTAAAATCAAGTCACTCATTCAGTTCATTCTATCACTTTTTACTCCAAATCTATGTATTATTCTTTAGTTTTAATCTTTTTCTGACATTTATACCCATATTTACTGGGTATAAAACCTACTCTATACATTAGAGAATGTTATAAAGATCATAGTTCTTTAGTTTTATTTTGTCTCCTTTTTACTTTGCCCCTTATGTTTTCATTATCCAACATTTACAAAATACAGAACAGAAAAAGAAAAATCACAGACTGACTACCAAACACTATTCACTTGGAACATTTTTTAAAAATATACATAAGGTCGAGGTGCCTGGGTGGCTCAGTAAGTTAAATGTCTGACTTTGATTCACTTCATGATCTCATGAAGTGTGGGTTCGGGATCTCATGGTTTGTGGGTTCGGGCCCCGCATTGGGCTCTGTGCTGACAGCTCAGAGCGTGGAGCCTGCTTTGGATTCTGTCTCCCTCTCTCTCTGCCCCTCCCCCACTTGCACTCTGCCTCTCTGTCTCTAAAATAAATAACATTAAAAAACTTTTGTAAAAATATGCATTAGTTAAAATTTATCATTTTAACCATGTTTAAGTGTAAAGTTCAGTGGCATGAAGTACATTCGCCTTATTTTGTGACCATCACCATTCTCCATCTCTAGAACTTTGTCATCATCCTCAACTGAAATTCTGTACCCATTAAATATGATTAAATATGCTTCTTCCCCTAGCCCCTGGCAACCACCATTTTGTTTTCTGTCTCTATGACTCTGAGTAGTCCAGGTACCTCACAGAAGTGGAACCATACAATATTTGTCCTTTTGTGAGTTGCTGATTTCATTGAGCATAGTATCCTCAAGGTTCATCCAAATTATAACAGGTATCAGGATTTCTTTCCTTGTTAAGGCTGAAAAATACTGATTGTAGATATGTGCCATCTTTTGTTTCTCCATTTATCCATCAGTAGACACTTGGGTTGCTTTTCACTTTGGCTACTGTGAATAATGTTGCTATCAACATGTGTATGAATATCTATTTGAGTCCCTACTTTTATTTCTGTTGGGTATATATCCAAAAGTGGCATGCTAGATCACATGACAATTCTATATTTAATGTTTGAAAGAATCAAGGAAACTGATCTTTTATTCTGCAGTGTCTAACCAGCTATGCAATCTACCCAGTGCTTTTTCATTCCAATATTCTATTTTATACTTCTACAATGTCCATGTTTCTTTTTTATATAATTTTCATTTTGCTATTGAGACTCTAATTTTTTCTTTTGTTGTTTCCATATTTTCTTTCACCTCTTTAACATGTGTATAATTGTTCTTTTAGATGTCTTGTTTTCTAATTCCATTATCTTATTTCTGAGTCTATAGTTGTTGATTTTTATCTTGCTTAGGGTCACATTTATCTGCTCTTCTGCAGGTCTAGTTCTTTTTATTATGATGCCCCTTGCTGTGGTTTTCTTTTTGACTATTTGGCCTATAGCTTAATGAGCTTCTTAAATCTGCTACTTTATAATTTTCAGCAAATTAGGGAACTTATTTTTTATCATTAATGTATAACAGCCATGTGGATGTCAAATTCTTCAGCATTTGGATTTTGTTCCCTCTTTCCTGAGTTTTGTTGAGGAGTTAATTTACTTTCATATCAGTTTGAGCATTTTTTAAATTAAAAAAAATTAATGTTTATTTATTTGAGAGAGAGAGAGACAGAGAGAGAGACAGAGAGACAGAGCACAAGCAAGAGAGGGACAGGAGAGAGGGAGACACAGAATCCCAAGCTGACAGCACAAAGCCTAGCATGGGGATCAAACTCACAAGCTGTAAGATCATGACTTGAGTTCAAAGTCGGACGCTTAACTGACTGAGCCACTCAGGTGCCCTTCAGGTTGAGAATTTTAAAATGTGTTTTCAGATTTTGTTAGGGTGTATCTAATTATGCACTTCTCCTATGTGTGGACTCAAATCTACTGAACGTTAATGCCATTGAACAAGATTTCTTCATTGTAGATGGTAGGAAATTAAAAGTTTCCCAGATCCGCCCAAGCACTGATCATTGTCTAGCTCACAGCTCCACAGAGATTTGTCTTTATTCAGGAGTTGTTCTTTGTAGACCCTCATGGAATATCATCTCACACATGTATAGCTTTGGTGTTCACCAAATCTTCAATGGGATCACATTGATTTTTTTTTTTTTTTACCAGCGACTTCAGTTTATTTCATGTAATAGAAGCCAGGCCATCCACACTTGGTGTTACAATTTTATTTCCCATTTCAGATAACTTCTTTCACCTACTTCACAATAACTTCCAGTTTACACCTCTCCCATATCTACTTCCATAAGCAAACATTGGGTCTCTTTCAATAGAAAGCACCATATATTTTGTAGTCTTAACCATTTAAGAAAATGTGGGAAACTGTGCTACCATTTGTGTGAGATTTGTTGTGTTTTTTTTAATGTAGACTTAGTTTATTATTATTTTTTAATAGTTTATTGTCAAGTTGGTTTCCATATAACACCCAGTGCTCATCCCAACAAGTACCCTCCTCCATGCCCATCACATCCCCTTCCCTCCCCCCACATCTGCCCTCAGTTTGTTCTCAGAATTCAAGAGTCTATCATGGTTTGCCTTCCTCCCTCTCCTTNAGAGAGAGGGAGACCCAGAATCTGAAGCAGGTTCCAGGCTCTGAGCTATCAGCTCGAACCCATGAACTGTGAGATCAGGACTTGAGCTACTGAAGTCAGACGCTTAACTGATTGAGCCACCCAGGTGCCCCCGCCATTGATATTAGGAACTCTTTTCCTATATGGGTCTTCCTAATCCTGTATCCTACAAATACCAGCTATGTATCAGGAGCCCTGAACTCCATCTCACTCTTCAACTCAGCAAGACCATCGTTCTCGACAGGGTTTCCATTCTGCGCTGTGGTGCAGAAAATGTCTCTGAGCAGAAAGCTGGAGCAATCATTTGTCTCCCTTCTGTCAGGGATCATAGAACTGCACGACATGATCCAACATCGAAAAACAGTAATTTCATATATTTTGTCTGGTTTTATGGTTGTTTATAATGGGAGGATTAATGCAGTGCAGTTATTCCATCATGGCCAGAAGCTGGAATCTCTCTTTTATTTTTTCATCCTTGGTTTCTGTTGTCAGCTTTAGAATTCCACCCTCTTCTCAAATGTTCGTCAGGGTGTTATCTTTGGCCTTTTCCTCATTTGATTCACTCTCTAGAATGATCTCATCTGCTCCATGGCTTCAATTATCATTAATATGCTAAGGACCCCTTAAATCTATATCTTCTGCCAAGCTTCTCTTCCCTAAGATTCCGAATATTATATTCAATTGCCTATTGGACCATACCAATTAGAAGGACTAAGACATAGCCAAGCCAATGTCCAAAACTGAATTCATCATCTCTCTCCATAACGGTCTTTCTTCCTGCATTGCCTATTGCACTGAACAGAGACACACCATCCACCAAGCCCTCAAACCAGAAATCTGGGGTTTATCCCAGCTCCTTGTTTCTCTCTAATCCTTTATATCCGATCAGTTACCAAGTCTCAGGGATTCTACTTTTTTTTTTTTAATGTTTTCTTTCTTTCCTTCTTTATTTTTTTTTCTGAGAGAGAGAGAGAGAGAGTATGAGCAGGGGAGGGTCAGAGAAAGAGGGAGATACAGAATCTGAAACAGGCTGCAGGGCAGGCTCTGAGCTGGCAATCAGCACAGAGCCCGACGCGGGGCTGGAACTCACAGACCATGAGATCATGACCTGAGCCAAAGTCGGACGCTTAACCAACTGAGCCCCCCAGACGCTCCGGATTCTACTTCTTAAACGTTTCTCAAAACCATTTCCTTCTCTCCAGCCTCGTTGTGTTCTCTTAACCAGGATCCTCCTAATTTCTTCCATACGTCACTGCAAAATTCTCCTAAAAGTTAATTCTTACACAACATTCGCTACATGCTAGGTGCTGTTTTAAGCATGTTTACCTACATTAATTATGAATCCTTATAAAAAGAGTATAGAGCAAGTGCTATTATTAATACAGAAGAAAAAACAGGCACAGAGACACCTTCCCCAATGAGGTGCACAGCTATCGAGTGGCAGACCTGGAATTTAAATATAGGCAGTCTACCCCCAGAGTCTTTGGTTTAACCACTGGTCTACGCTGCTTCTCACACTGATTTCTTACCTCTGTATCCAAAATATATAAGAGACCGGCACTTTTCTGAAATGGGAATTTGATCATTCCTTTTCTCTAATTAAAATCTTTCAGCATATCTCCAAGGTACAATTCAAACACTAAATTCTCTCTGTATTCTACCTGTATCTCATAATAAGAATGTCTTATTTTTCCATGTATTGTTCTTCCCTACACTTAGT
Source organism: Crocuta crocuta (assembly GCF_008692635.1). NCBI lineage: Eukaryota > Metazoa > Chordata > Mammalia > Carnivora > Hyaenidae > Crocuta > Crocuta crocuta. Next base: position 7,433,644 of record NW_027532607.1, on the reverse strand, counting down.
TAACCTCTTTTCATTATAAAGTGATGGTTTAGGTGTCTTCTTTTTGAGAACGTTTCCTCACATCTTTCCCCTTACTCATGTCTAGGTTTCAAGCTCACACCTCATGTTCCCTTAACACTATGGTTTTCTTGGTGTCTTACTATTTCTCTCCAAATTTAACTCACCTGCTGACTCAGTACTCTAAGGGCAGGGACAAGGTCTTCCCCCCACCCTGTGTTCTGTTCTCAATGCTAGCCGAGCATCTGACACAGTCCGAGTGTCCATTACATATTGAATGGATGACAAAGTGAACAGAAAAATGTATAAAACCAGCTGTATTCGTCCTAACTCAAACTTCTATGAAGACTTTAGTGTTGACACTTAGAGAAACTAGAAACCATAAAAGGAGACTGCTTTCAATGAAAATAATGAATCATCCACAGTTGAATTGCTTTTAGATTTGAAAACGCCACCCTCGTGACCTTCAGTGTAGTTGAACGGCATTGTATCATTAATTCTTCACAGAAATCCATCTGTAATGACAGAAATCTTAGCAGTAACAATGAAGGTTTTTAGTAGCAAATCATCTTTAAGCATGGAGAAAGAGGAAACAGAGAGGTTCCAAAGCCAGAGGCTACATGGTGATTTCTCTGTTTACAGAGAGATTGGGGAAGTAACCACTGAAGTATTTCTAGTAACATGTACGTTATCTGTCTTCACCTATCTCCAAAAGATTTTAAAACCCCAGTGTAGAATTCTAAGTCATGGTCTAACTATTCAGCATTAGATAAAAGTTAAATCACTATGATTTAGTTATACAGCTTCTCTCTTCTGTGTGACACCCCACCCACACTCCCCCCTGCCATCCCTCTACTTCAGCCCTGTGACCGTAGCATTTCCATATTCTCTGTCCTTATCTGTGTATATAGGACAGCTCTGAAATTCATCTGGCTAACTCATGAAGTTTTAAATTAAACCCTTCTTTTCTGTCTTAGAAGATGAAAGAAGATCCAGGACAGTAAATTCTACTTAGACATACTGTTTTTATAAGGGAAATTCAGCCAGCAGGTAACAAAAATAGCTTTGCCTCTGCTTACCTCTCCTGCATACCCACATTCCTTTCCCATACTTCCTTTGTTTTTTGTGAAGAAACATGGAAGAAGAAAGATATCTGCTAGGCAACTGATTAATCCTCTTTTTCTTTTCCACAGCGGTACCTATTCCCAACAACTTGCTACCTTTTATAATAATTTGTTATTAATACTCATCTTGTGATCTTCAGGCTGTGACACCAATTGCATGGGGGGGGACGGATAAATAGATTTTGTTTCTAAAATTCTATATTCAGTGTAATTTATTGGCAAAGCTTGTTTCCCCTGAAAATCTTGGTCATCGCTAATCTGTCTCCACTAACTGGACACAAAGAAGTTGTCCATTGCTTTCTTCCAAACATTGGCTTTTGCTCTTCCGCACGCTTGTGGACACGGTGAGCTAGTGTGGTAAATACACTGCTTGGCAGTGTGCCTGACTTCTGTACTGTCTTCTCCTTTTCTAAGAATGTGTGTGATAATGCGATGATTACAGGTACGAAACTTCAAATAATAATAATAATAAAACTTGTCCAACAAAGTAGAATGAAGGGTGACATTTTACCATCCCTTTATGTTAAGATTCCATAGACATAGTTTTTATTAACTTTAAAGCTGATATCCCCACCATTACCTTTTTCTATCAAAGGTTTTCCACTCTTTCTCTTCTTAAAAGAATCTCCCTTGTAGCAATGGAAACAGGGTTCATGTTTAGAAAACTGCTCAGGATTGGCCTTCCTCTGCTCTAAGGAGTAAGAATTAGCCTTTATCTAGTTTTTTTTTTCCAGTTCATTTATATTTTATTTTCAGAACTACTGTGAGCAATTCAGAGCTACTTTTGGTCAGTAATTTTAAAACAAAACAAAACCGAGCCTCCATGATCCATACACACAATATTAAATTTTAAATAGTTGTGTGTGTGTGTGTGTGTGTGTGTGTGTGTGTGTGCATCTGCTAAACAAAGGAGTTTTTGCTCAGGATCAGAAGTGTCCCCATGGGCGTACGTGTCTGGGGCTGAAAGTCAGGGGACCTGAGTGCTTATGACAGCTCGGTTCCTTTTCAGTGTGACGCTGAGATAGTCTCTTACAGTCCATCTCATGCAGTGTCTGTTCTATAAAGTAAGGGAGCGAGACTCCTACTTCCCTTCCAGCCCCCAAGTTCCTTCAGACACAACCCCTCATCCACAACCCTTGTTAAACATTGGCCGATGATATGGTTAAGGCACAGGCATCATGTGAAATGCCCAAAGTATATAACATAGGAACATAATATGTCTTAAGTCATACTCAGTGTGTTGCATCAAATCCTTAAAGCAAAGTTTATCTAGACTCACCTTACTCCTTCTATTTGAACCCATAATTATAGGATTCTAAGCTGTGGAGTTAACTTACTCCCAGCCCTCATTTTGGTCACAAGGTGTAATCTAACCCTCCTAAACTGTGGAATACTAAAAATCACACTAAGGCCGAAAAATGCCAAAACAAACATGTTTTTAACAGATTCAGGGAAAGCAGAAATAAAGTGGTGTTTTCCCCAGGAAATTGTCTGCACTGTCCAAAGCCAGTTACAGCAGGTTTTTTTAGCCTGGCCTTTGACCATCGAATGGAGCCACTTTACAGAAAAGTAACTCCTAAGTGGCTGGGGGGCTGGGAGACAGGCGGCGCGCTTCTTCTGGGCCTGCCTGCTGATATTCCAGTCCGTTTCCCTCCAAGGAGTCCCTTAAACAATGCTTCCTAGTTGACTTGGCCAATTTAAGATCTGTTGTTTTAACAACCACACCTCTTCTCCCCAGGGTCAAGTGCCTGGTTGGAAGAAGGGAACACCTACGTAATCTATTTTACTCCCTGGTTCATTCCTGCATCAAGTTGGTAAGTGAGCTAAAAGTGATTTGGTGCCTAAATATCCAGGGGTGTTTATTCAGGAGGCTATCATTCACACAAGGAACAAAAATCAATCAGAAGATCGTTTTCCAAGTGCTTGTGTGGGCATGGAACATACGAAGTCTTCTGAGTGTTGGCAGAGCAGATTTAAACATATATATATATGTATATATATATACACACACACATATATACATATATATGTATATATATATACACACATATATACATATATATGTATATATATATATTGTAAGAAATATGGATGAGTTGATGAGAAACATAAAGATAAAAAAATGCAATTATATAAGAAAGTTCAATAACGGAGCCTTGGTCCTGCATGTGCCTTATTTATTCTGTGGATAATTCAGAGTACATTTTGTGGCTCAGTTGATTACAGGTCTGCCCTCAGCTCAGGTCATGATCTTGCTATTTGTGGGTTCAAGCCCTGCATCAGGATCTGGGCTAAGAGCTCAGAGCCTGGAGCCTGCTTCAGATTCTGGGTCTCCCTCTCTCTCTGCCCCTCCCCCACTCACACTCTGTATCTCTCTCTCAAAAATAATTAAACACTAAAAAAAATTTTTTTAATGTTGCTTTGTTTCCATCTGCTCCCCTGATCATTGGCAAGCTCTTATTCTTCCCCTCTCTACCCCACCCAGCCTCTCCTATTGCAACACACCGCTGGTACATGATTAGCGAATATAATTCTATTTTAATATTAACAGAACTTGGAAGGTAAATCTATGGCCCCAAAATATGTATTTTGAAGGATAACCTACTTTTGAATTGCCTTCTGTTTGGCATTTTTCCCCATCCATATTCCTCTCTATTCATATAGGTAAATGATATTTGGTGGATGTAAGTGTGTACGTGTACTTTTTTTGGATGCCTGAGGATGGGTCACATTGTTCAAGAGTCCAGCACTGGGAAAATGCACATTTAATACTAGAGTAAACATTTAAAGCTATCCATGAAAAATGGACCTGGAAAATCAGTTCTCCAAGGAAATTTACCCTTCTCTCAACTGTTGCACCCAAAAGGAGTCCCAGTCCCAAAGATACTCAGATGATTAAATGAGTGAATAATAATTCAAATGAATGGTTGAATGAATGAATTCTGTGGTGGCTGATGGTAGATTGTTTTGGTGCTCACCTTCCAGAGTCTGCCTTCCTAGCTTGGGACTCCTTTTGCTAGGAATGCTAGTATCCTGGAAAGTGACATAGGAGATAACAGTTTGCAGGCAATTTCATTCGTTCTTGCTGTTTGGGGTATGGACAGAAGGTAAAGTAAAGCAAACCATTCAGTTCCCTTCTGCTAACAGAAGGAAGGGAAAGGGATGAACCAAGGCCATATGAAGCTTTCCTTGGACACATGCAAACTCTGAATGAAGTGGAAAATTGAAGAACTCAGACTTATACTAAGTGTTATTCACTTATCTCAGTACAGTTAAGTATCCTTGGAAATCTAATTAAATAACCTGTGCATTGAACTTGAGCCTAGGGGATATTGAGACACAATTTTGAGTGCCATAGCCTGTGGTTCTGTACTTTGCTTTGCTTTCCTTCTTCCTTCTTCTTTCCCTCTTTCCCTCTTTGCCTCTTTCTTTCTTTCTTTCTTTCTTTCTTTCTTTCTTTCTTTCTTCCTTCCTTCCTTCCTTCCTTCCTTCTTTCTCTCTCTCTCTCTCTCTTTCTTTCTTTCCTGCTCTTCTGCCATATCAACTGCCTACATCAACACACATTGTACTTGCCAAATAGGAAGTTATCGATACAGAAGCTGCCGTTCCCGTTAGTTGCAGAATACTCCATTCAGGCTCAGGTCCCCTAAACTGGCCAGGTGAGCTTTCTCCTGGCAGGCTAACAGAACTTCCAGTATCCCTCTGCCTCTTGGCTCACTCAGAACTTCCACTCCCAGGAAGGAAGTAACCACACTCTTCGTGAAAGATTAAGATGCCCATTTTACTAGGTAAAAAAAATACGTCTGTGTGCCATAATCGTCGTTGTCATAGAAAAATATCAAAGAATAATCAGATTTTCTTTACTTCATCCATTAAACTCATGGTCTTGAATTAGTCTGGGGAAGGCCATGCAGAAAAGACAAGTAGGTTTATTGGAGAGATTACTGGGGAGGGTGGGTTTGTTTTATTTTTATTCTCTTCCAATTTTGGTAACGAAATAAGCAATTGTTGTCTGAAACATTAAATGTCATGACATTTTAATCTCCTTCAGTTTTGATAAATAGCTTGCTGCTGAGGATAAAGGTTGCTGGAAGATGGAATCAGTTCTCTGTTGGCCAAGAAGTTGTTGAATGAGGTCTCGGCCTTGATGTGGGTTGGATCATTTTTTAAGTCTGAAGTTAAATTGCCTTTTTCCTACCTTAAAAAAGTACTGATTTAAGGGAGCTGATGCTGTGTCATCACTATTCAAGTGCTTAAAATAAATGGTTAGAAATCTGGAAGAGTGGTTGAGCATTGTCCGTGCTGGTATTATATACAAGAAGGAGCTGGATATAGGCTGTCTATGTCTATGGAAACGAGAGCAAGGTTTCTCCAAAATCGCACCAAACTGAATTACCCACAACCCTGTTTCCTTAACTAAATAACAGATGTTTTCTGTTATTACTTTTGTCACATACTTAATACTCCTAATAAGTGGAGGGCATTTTGAAAGCTCCTTCTGGATCAGGGAAATGGAAAACTCTACTTCTTCCTGTTAATAATCAGCCTTTTTAAAACTTTGGAGTCAGAAAAGATAGTAAATCCACATGGTGTATATAATGCATACTACAATATGGAAGATGGACTGTTTAGTTGTTCAAGGGAAATTACCTTATTTTTCCACATTGATCCCTGTACTGTCATTATACAGCTGATGCCCTCAAGTAGTATCATAATCAAATGCTAATCTTGGCAGATAGATATGGTGCCACCAACTTCAATGATAGAATGGCCACACAATGAACTAATATCTGATTAAAGATTAACTTCAGGAGACAAATTCTTACCCTAACTGGGCCCAAATTTACCCGAGGACAGGCACTTTTTTGGAAGGATGTATTGTGGTTGATTAAACTTTATGCAGCTTAGAATTTTATAAGAAGTTATTTGGGACAGAGTGAAAGCATCGTAATGGCTCAAAATAAATTTTCTTTGTATTTGAAAACACAAACAAGAACAAGGCACTATCTATAAATTCATCTTAAGTGGTAGAGTTTCATGTTGGGGAGGGTGTGAATAATATAATATAATGATATTGTTCCTGATTTTACATATTTATTCCCCAGCTTAAAAATATATGCATAGAAAGTATTCATTGTGTTGAGCATATTAATTAATTAGAGTTGTTTCATCAGAGAGTCAAAAGAATGGATTGTTCCCTTTTCTTCCTGGAGAGTTATATGCCTTTATTCTTAGTGATTCTAAGAAATTAGAAAAAAAAGTATCAAGTCCAGTTTTAAGAAGGTAGATGCACTCAAACAGAACAATTGCCTTTGAATTAGTTAGCATTGGCTACTACAGTTTTAAAGAGGCCAACCTTCAAAACCACTATCAAGAGAGCATTCCATTTAATCTAATTTCAATTTAAGGAGAAGCAGGAAACCAATGGATTTTAGAACCGTGGGAGTCTTAACATCTTACCAAGGCTGAGCTTAAATGATATATGATTATACTGTCATCATAGTCAATACAAACAAAATTCAAAAGTCACTAACTTACTCCATGAGACTCTTCTGTGATTGACCGAGACCCAATTAGCAAGTGATATTGCATAACATATTTACAAATATACCTTGACTTGGTTTTATAAGTTTCATTAATTAAAAGATTTGTTGCTAAATTTTCAGCTATGTGACTTTAAAAACTGCCAGGAGAAAAAGAGAGAAAGAGAGAGAGAGAGAGAGAGAGAGATGAATATGATAGCACCACACACTGAGAATAGTCACAGAGGGCATATGACAACGAGTACTGGTTAGGGAAATGTTCATAAATTTGTGGTCTTCTTTGGTGAACCACAGAAGAGAACAGTCACACTGTGTTATGTAATCTACAGTGGCTCCAACAAGCTAGTCTACACAATTCATATAAAATGTCCTGAAAGGGGCACTTGGGTGGCTCAGTCAGTGAAGCATCCAACTTCGGCTCAGATCATGATCTCACAGTTTGTGGGTTCGAGCCCTACATCAGGCTCTGTGCTGACAGCTTGGAGCCTAGAGCCTGCTTTGGAGTCTGTGTGTGTGTCTCTCTCTGCCCCTTCCCCACTTGCTCTCTCTTCTCTCTCTCTCTCAAATAAATAAACATTATTTTTAAAAAAGAAGAAAAGGTTCTCAGATTTTTGGTCTCACTGATTGGCACTCAAGAATTCAGAACACTGCAACATTGCTGAGGGAAACAACTATATTCTGAAACCAAAGATTTAGGTCCACCATGAAAATACCTCATGTAGTAATTAAAACATGATTTTTTAGAGTCTCCAGACTTAGGTTCCAATGTTAGCTCTACATATATTAAGTAGAATGGATTTTGGTCAAGTCACCAATCATTCTTATTGATCTTCTATTTCTGTATTTGCTAAATGAGCAGAGTCACAGTTCCTGACTCACAGCATTACCATGAGGGCTGAATGAGATGTGTAAGGCACTGAGCAAAGAATCATGTGTACTCAGTCATCTGTAGCTATTATGATTCTTGCTCTCAAGATTCCTGGAATAGAATGTTGCTGGTTTAAGAAAAAAAAATAATAAAGTAAGAGGAAAGGTCTCATTCTGTGGAATGGAAAAAAATGAGATTTTAGTTCATGATGACTCATTGACCACCAGGGAACCACTTACAACTTATCTGTATGTTGGCAGTGAAAATCATGTCTGTCTTCTCCACCCAACAAATTGCATTTGGGATAAGCTGATGTAAAAGTAGACACGGTAACCTCGGGATGGAAAGTCTTCACTCACTTTAGGATAAGTCTGAGAAAGCAGATTTATTTTACAGTCTATTTTACCACCTAAATGCCAGCTATAAAAATAAATATGTGACCCAAAATAAAAGCATTTAATGTTTGGGCTGTTATCATCATGTTTAATGACATGTATATAATGTGTGAGGGGTTATCACTCCCATAGTTTGCTAGTGAACCAAAGAAAATCTCACTGACTTAGCTTAAGTTGACTTCATTTTGTGATCCTTTCCTCACTTACTTATTTGCTTTTTAATTCTGCTTGGTTAAACATGTAAGTGAATCCAGCTCAAAAAAGTCTGTGGGTTTGTGGTCATGGATATAGCATCAAAATCATTTTCAAAATGAGGGCTGAGTTGGTCATCTGATTTAAAAGGAGAGGTATTTGAGCCTGTCTGTGTATAGAAAGCCCCAAGTTTTATATTCAATTGTAGGTATATTTGTGGAAAGGGACTGCTGAAGTAATTTCTCTTCCCTTCATCCTGCATCCACACCTGACTCTCCACGTTGTAAAATGAAGCATGCATTGTACAAATGATCAGGTCACATTGAGAATCAGTTCCAAAGAAAACTGCCTCAGCCAACTGTCTTTATGGGAAGTATAGAACTAAGATTTTTGGTCTCACTGATTGGCACCATATGGAATTTTCTGTGAAGCTTGAAGATTCTGTGTGAATTGGAGTTTGGTCTTCAGATACAAAGCATTTCTGTATCATCAGTATCATTTTCATAGAGTAAAGAAGAACTGGAGAAGATTTCTTCAGAAAATGTCAGAAGGATCATGAAAAGTGACGAGAACCAAGAGAAAATCCTAGGGAGCTTCTCTCTGAAGAAAAACATCTGTAGGAGAGGCTCATTTTGAAGTACACAGTCTGATGTATGGGATATCAGAATGAACACAAAGAGACTAAATCAGAGTACATTCATGGAAAGATGTGGTACATTGTACATACAGAGCATCTCCCAAAATACAGTGAAACTCTTGTCTGGAGTGAAGAGGGTCTTAGCTGGTTTGACTTTGGCCTGAATGCAGTAAATCCATGCTAAATTCAATAAATCCTTCACAAAATAATTACAGAAGGCACAGACAATTTGGTTTGACATTATCAATTTAGAACTTTGATCTATGTTGTTATGAAATGCAGTTCAATGACATACCATAACCATGATCTTTTTTTACTCTAGCTGAGAGTTAAATATTTTCCGAATTATATCTAAAGACAAGTAGGAAATACATGATGGGAGATTCTGAAGAGACATTTCTGTCACAGAAGCACATGAGTGGCACTACCTTTAGATTTGGACAAGACTAGCCAGCCGCTGTGCCAATGTCACAGTTCAGAGGATGCCACGGTCTGGATGCACCGTGGAGCAAGGGTTGAGTAAAGGGAGAAGCCCCCATGGAAACAATGCTTCTCTTCTAGACTCTATTCCAAGGCTCCAAAGCGTGGAATTTTCTGTGCAAATAGCCTCCTGAGGCCAGTCCTCCTGAGGCCATCACCCATATGCATACCACTAGTTCCAAGGAATTGACAAAGGTAGCTATTTGGGAAAGATGTTGGGGAGTATGGAAGGATCTTATACCTCATGGGTGAATATCTACATACCTTCCAGCAAGTCTCTTCATGGTTTTGGTCAGAACCAAGAGCAGTGAGAGACATGAGGTGTGGGCCCAGGCCCTGAGGGCTAGCCTTTCTTCGCTCTCGTATGCCAACCAGGAACCTCAAAGCCTATGAAAAATTTAAGTTCAAACTTGGATCTCCAAGGCTTGAAGAAGCTGTATTTGTCAAGATAGTTGAATAGAAATTTTTCATTTAATCATTTTTAGGTTGGTTTATAATTTAAGTAGTGAGACATATGGTATGTGGCTCTCTATTTTAACTCTTGCCCTATATCCTGCAAATTGTTAAGTAACTGCCTTCTGCTTGTTTTTATTTGTCTTTGATCCAAGTTAATTGGTTGTTGGTGCATTCAGAGGAATGCTAGACCAACCCAAAGGCTTAGAGGGGCAAGGACAAGCCTAATACCAAAGTACCATGAAGACTAAGGGACCCTTTCTATATCTCTCAAACAAAATACAAGAGAAGAGATAATTTGTCCTTCAAGGATGCTTCTAGTTACTGGGGCAGGAATATTTGTCCAGTCCTGTGTCTTTAACTCAGTACGTCTATAGAATGTAAGAATATCTATTGATGAGAGGAATCAAACAAATGTACATATTCCCAATGACATTTTTTTCCATCTCAACCCTGAAAACAAGAATGGTATTTTGGCTGGTATAATCTTTACCAATTTAGTGCCTATGTTCATGGTGCAGGGGGCTGAAAATACCTTTAAGAGTTTAGGGGATGCTTTCCCTGACTTTTCACACTATGCCTAAACACTTCAAAGTGCACTTTATATTTCAGGTTAGACATCAACACACCTTTCTCCTATAAAAGTCTCAGGGTGCCTGGGTGGCTCAGTCGGTTGGGCGTCCGACTTCAGCTCAGGTCATAATCTCACGGTTTGTGAGTTCGAGCCCCGCGACAGAGTCTGTGCTCATAGTTCGGAGCCTGGAACCTGCTTCAGATTCTGTGTCCCCTTCTCTCTCTGTGCCCCCGACTCATGCTCTGTGTCTATCACTCAAGAATAAGTAAACATTAAAAAAAAAAGTCTTGTGTGTGACACAAGAAATCTGCATGTGTGATGATAATCATCTTTGAATTCACCTTCTGAAATGAAGCAATAGAGTCAAGGAATGCCTTCTAACAATACTGATTAATGGTTTTTCCTTTGAGCACTACATATCCTCATGTTTGCTCTGGCCAAGAAAGATTTAACTACCTAGCTTACTTCTCTGGGTGTGTTTTCAGCTTGTAAGTGAAAAGAGCAGCAGTGAACTTGCCTGAGCATCTATTAATCTTTTCAAAACATAGGACCTCCGTTCTTGCTTTTTTATCACATTGTCAGTGCACAGTGCACTCCAGCGGATATTGTTTATGAGGCCAGTGACTTGTTCTGCTCTTGTGTGGCCCCCATAGAAGAGTGAGCATTAATTTTGTAGCATGAAGAAGAGAATCGATAGTAGCATTGGAAATCTTCCCATTACGTTGCTTGTATTGGATGATAACAGATAATTTAGTTGCTTCTGAAATCACAATCCATGCATGTCCTGCCTCTGACGACTCTTAGATTCAATGGCAAAGTGCAGCAAGAGAGCAAATGGCTCTCTGACATCCGAGATAATAGTACTAACTCAGATTCATTTTTGCCTCAAGGAACAAACTCTGAATTTCGTGCTTATTGATTTGTCGAAAGTAGATTATTGTCTTCTCCTTTGCCAAAGTGGAGAGGAGTTCTTATCTTGATTCCTCTGTTTGCCTCCAAATGATAGCCTTTTTAGGAAAACATTAATGTTTATTTTTGAGATTGAGAGAGAGAGAGAGAGACAGAGACAGAGTACGAGCAAGGAAGGGGCAGAGAGAGAGGGAGACACAGAATCTGAAGCAGGCTCCAGGCTCTGAGCTGTCAGCACAGGGCCAGATGCAAGGCTCTAACTCACGAACTGTGAGATGATGACCTGAGCTGAAGTCGGATGCTTAACTGACTGAGAAACCCAGGCGCCCCAACGATAGCCTTTTTTAAATTCTAGTATAATTAATGTGGGAGTCATATGAGTTTCAGGTGTACAATATAGTCGTTCAACAATTCTGTATGTTACTCAGTGTTCATCATAATAAGTATACTCTTAACATGATTTGCCTATTTCACCCAACACCCCACCACCTCCTCTTTGGTAACCACCAGTTTGTTCTCTGTATTGAAGAGTCTGGTTTTTTTATTTGTTTCTTTTTTCCTTGTTTTGTTTCATAAGTTCCACATAAGTGTGAAATTATAGATATTTGTCTTTCTCTGACTGACTTATTTTAATTAGCATTATACATTCTAGAGTCATCCATGTTATTGCAAATGGCAAGATTTCATTATTTTTATAACTGAATTATATTCTAATATATACATATATATAGACATACACACACACACACATATATAGCACATCTTCTTTAAGATAGCTGACTTTTGATAGATAGAGGTTCTGCCAAAATTCACTCTCATGTGTGAGATGAATTGGAAAATCCTTTGCTCAAAATTCTTATTAAGGGAAATCATTGAAATATTAAAGGGCTTTACAAAAAATAAGCTGAGTAGGGCACCTGGGTGGCTCAGTTGGTTAAGCGTCTGACCCTTGGTTTCAGCTCAGGTCATGATCTCACGGTTCATGAGTTCAAACCCCACATTGGGCTCTGAGCTGATAGTGTGGAGCCTGCTTGGGATTCTCTCTCTCCCTTTCTCCCTGCCCTCCTCTGCTCAGTCTAAAAAAATAAATAAACTGAATTAAAAAAAATAAACAGTATAGATTAATGTGTTTTACTCTTTTTTCTATCTCAGCTAGACTAACTTTCAGCTTTGTAAGGAAAGAATTTGTCTTCTATGTCTAAAATTTTGTAAAATGTTTGTTAATATTGTTGAATAAATCATTTAATTTTTGGCCAAATCAATAGAGGCTGATTGGGGTGTTTGGGTAGCTCAGTCAGTTGAGCATCCAACTCTTGATTTCAGTTCAGGTCATGATCTCAGGGTCATGGGATCAAGCCCCACATTGGACTCTGTGCTGAGTGTGGAACCTGTTGGAGATTCTCTCTCTCTCTCTCTCTCTGTCTTTCCTTTTCTGCCCCTCTCCCCTGATCACGTTCACTCTCTCTCCCTCTCTCTAAAAAAAGTACAAAGTTAAAAGTAAATCAAAATAAAATAGAAGTAGATCATTAATACTACGTGTTGGCAAACATTTTTCTTAAAGGGCCAAATAGTAAGTATCTTAGGTTTTATGGTCTCTGTCACAACTATTCAATTCTGTAATACTAGCTCAAAAGCAGCCATCGGTATATGTAAACAATATGTAAACAAATATGGCTATGTTTCAAAAAGATGTTATTTAGGTAAACAGCTATTTGGCATTATAGACAATAGTTTACAGACCCCTGATCTATACATACATGAAGCTGGAAGGATGAGTACTTCTGGGTCCTTGACAACCTCACTCTCATAAACTTGATCAAGAGGTTTTTAGAAAAGTATCCTGAAAAACATGTGTTGTCCTCGGTATTGACCACCTAAGGAAGTTCTTTTTAAGGAAATAGACTGTCTTCTAATGGGTTATATCTAAAATATATAGTCTATAATGATAACTATTGTCCAGAAAATGACACATTTTTTTCATAAAATGTAAATTATAATTAGTGTTTACCCAATTCTAGTTTCTGTGCTAAGAACTTTCCAAGTTTTGTTGTGTTGAAGCCAAATAAGAATACCCTTAAATGAGTTTACTGGTTAATGCTACACCCTGACACCAAGGAATGCCCTTTTAAACACCTGTGATTGATTTGACATCTATTTCTAAAGGAATTTCATCTGAAAATAGGCCAATTCAGATGTAAAAATAAGAAGCCATGTTTTATTGTATCACTGTATCCATTCAAAGTGAAATTTCCAGTCTGGTTATTTATTATCACATAAAGAATCTTTTACTCAATTATTTATCAAGAAGACAAAAAGGAAAGGAGGGACAGAAGAAGAGAAGGAAGGAAGAAGGAAAAAAAATCTTTTTTGACTTGACTGACATCTTTATTGTGGTCAAACATTATAGTTCTGTTAATGCAACATAAGATTTTATAAACTGCATACAGTTCAGATATTCTGTGGCAGCTTCTCATCTCAAAGTTCCATCCAAAGACATATATTTCAAACATCTAAAAATAATTCGAAAACAATGTTTAAATTTTACTTAAGTTGCTTAGAACACACACAGAGTGACACGATATTCGTAACACATGACACTTCCTGTAAAACCTCTTTTGTCATCTCAAAAGCCTCCTTTTTTTTTTTTACAAATAGTTTATTGTCAAGTTGGTTTCCATATAACACCCAGTGCTCATCCCCACAAGTGTCCTCCTCCATGCCCATCCCCCCTCCCCCCACATCCACCAGTCCTCAGTTTGTTCTCAGCATTCAAGAGTCTCTCATGGTTTGCTTCTCTCCCTCTCCCCCACTACTTCCTCCCCTTCTTCTCCCCCATGGTCCTCCGTTAAGTTCCTCCTAATCCTCCTATACGTGCAAACATATGGTATTTGTCCTTCTCTGCCTGATATTTCACTCAGCATAACACCCTCAAGGTCCATCCATGTTGCTACACATGGCCAGATTTCATTCTTTCTCATTGCCATGTAGTATTCCATGGTATAGATAAACCACATCTTCTTGATCCATCATCAGTTGATGGACACTAGGCTCTTTCCATGGTTTGGCTATTGTTGAGAGTGTTGCTATGAACATTAGGGTACATGTGCCCCTATGCATCAGCACTCCTATATCCCTTGTGTATATTCCTAGCAGTGCTATTGCTGTGTCATAGGGGAGTTCTACTGTTCATTTTTTGAGGCACCTCCGCACTGTTTTCCAGAGGGGCTGCACCAGTTTACATTCCCACCAACAGTGTAGGAGGTACCCGTTTCTCCACATCCTCGCCAGTATCCAGAATCCTCTGATTTGCTGGAAAAAAAATCTTATTAACAAAATCAATTTTGTTGTAAATTACTTCTATTTTCTGAGGGTATATTTGCACAGGTGATTTGGAAGATAAAGACAGTATGGATAAGTAGCTCATTCTTAAATCATTTTTTAAAGTTATATTACAAAAGAAAATGTATTCGTGTAGTCAACTAGCTATTGTCAGCCAAATGTAACTGTAGAGTAACTTTTTCATATAGGATATTAATATCATCGATATAATGTGATTCTTGGTAATAGAACATTACATGAAGGTACACAGGAGTGATAGTGATGTGAAGAGAATATTTTATTTAAAGAAGAAGCAGAAGGAGAAGGATGAGGAGGAGAGAAAGAAGAGGAAAAAGAGAGATAGGAGGGAAGATTGTTGTTGCGAAGTAAGAACAAACCATTCAACAATATTGAGAAAGTAACCTAACACGTGTTGTCCAATGGTCTAATGCATGAGAACAGTAGGGACAGCTGAAAGGTAAAGTAAACTGAATAGGTAAAGCAAGTATGAAAGCTTCCCTGTGAGTCACATGTTTACTTAGAACAATTGCCATTTGAAATGGTTTGTGATCTCCAGGATTTAAGAGATCTGTGTGTATGGATGTCATCCAGATTACATCAATTTGCTGATGAAATGAAAAGAGCTTTTCATATGGAAATTTGTTTTATCCTTTTTTGAACTTGAAAGGGAAGAACATCAATACAAAATTCCATTTTCTTTCTTAGATACCTACTCACAAATGGGCTTTTTTACCTTCGGATAGGAGTAGCTTTGCTAACAAAATTCCAGTTTGAGAATAATTGGAGGCCAAAGAACATTTCAATGCTGTCTACTTAAGAAATGGAACTCCCCAGGGGCACCTGGGTGGCCGAGTTGGTTGAGCGTCTGACATCGTCTCAGGTCATGATCTCATGGTTTGTGGGTTTGAGCCCCGCTTCGAGCTCTTTGCTGACAGCTCAGAGCCTGAAGCCTGATTTGGATTTTGCGTCTCCCTCTCTCTGCCCCTCCTCTGCTCATGATTTGTCTCTCTCTGTCTCTCAAAATAAATAAATAGATAAACAAACAAACAAATAAATCCATCAATAAATGTTTTTAAAAAATGAAGTTCTTCAGTTGAAAGATAATTTGACAATGAAGGTTTAAGGGGTAACCAACTGGCAGTGGCATTAGCTTTAAAGAGAATCATGAATCCGAGTTAATTTTGCCATCTTCTCTTCTCGAACAAAACTTAAATCTGTGCGGTATGGAAAACAGGTTTTTATCCCAATAAAAATTTTTTCATATTATTATTATTATCATGTGTCTCTCAAGCTTTCTAGGTATAACTATAGTAAATATCTTCCCAGTGAGAGAGAGAGAAATCCATCTTTGATGCAAATATTAATCTGATGTAACTCCCCATGTCATGCCTGGGTGTATCTCCCAAAACTGAGAACTAGACCTCATTTTGGTTACAATTTCTTTAAATCAGTTTTTTATGAATACTGAGAGTTCAGCTATCATTCTTTATTAATTTACTGAGTTTAATACATCATTTGAAAGTAATTTTAACCTCATAGAGACAAGATATTTACTGATATGTTATTAGTCACTTATCATACTTAATTCAGGAATTTATTTATGTCTTCCCAAGTAAATTGGACAGTTTAGGGGCCCGAGTATGCTAGTTTATCCCTTGACAGTTCTTAGAATAATGTTGCATTTCAAGTGCCTTCATCAGAGTGGAAAAGCTAGATGTGCTGAGAGAGACAGAAAGAGACAGAGAGAGAGAGTGAGTGAAAATGAAGTGGCCAAGACAAAGCTCTTTTTTCTTTTTCTTTTCCTTTTCCTTTTTCTTTTTCTTTTTCTCAGCTGGACACTGAAACATCCAAAAATTGTCCTATTCCTTTCTTCATATGAACTTTAAAGGCTGACCTAACGAAGGTGGAGAATTATAGACACCACCAAGAATCAAGGAATAAATTGGATGGTGTCTGGGTGGTGTACACACACTTAAAAGGAACATGTCACAATAGGAAGAATATAAAGAGCTTTCTTATAGGCATTTCTATTTTAAAATAATGCCTCGCTGCAGCATATGATGAAAGATCTTCAGAGCACATAAAGTTAGTCATAATGGAAACTCCTTAATTGAGTAGCATGGAAAATGGCCTGGGGCTGCTAGAGAACAGAAAGGGTGATCACATGGTATCAGAACTACATCGCTGTCAATTTATCTAAAATTCAGGATTCAGAGCTGACTTTAATTCTCATAAACCACATTTGAAAACACATTCAAGAATTAGTACAAATCATCTTATTGAAATAAAAACATACCATTCATAAAAGTAACCAGGTGTGCAATGGTCATAATACAAAGGGTTTTTTTGTTTGTTTGTTTCTTATTTCTTGTAAGCAGTCAGTACCTTTGGGGAGGGTGGGTATTGACATGAAATCCATATGAAATTAATATATGCAAATTTGTTTTGTAGACTAGGTGCAAATGTAAAACATTCCCAGGACAGTGATGGAAATCTCAGATTTTTGAATTAACAGTTACCAGAGATCCTGAAGTTTAAATATTTTTCTAAATTTTTACTGGTTAATTGTAATTATTTTTATCATCTATCTGCAAGTTCTGAGAGGCTCACTGGAAAGGACTCTGTCCTAGCCACTGACACATTCAAGTGATAAGTCCCACTACAAAATTTCATGCTCCAGTTTAAAAAAAAAATGATTTGAAGAAGGCTTTCAAAATTGTCAGTCCAGAAACGGTGACCTTTTTGTTTGCTTGGTCATAGAATATAAAACCAATAAATGCTAATCTAACAATTCACCAGTTGTTGAAATCTCACTGCATTCTTACCCTCACAATGGCCACTGAGGCGATTACTAAATATTTATCTAGATGGTTTCATGATTAATTCAGTAATAAATGAGTCACTACCATCCAGTGCAGCAAAGTACTTAGGAGTCCTGTCTCCAGAGTGAGAGTCACCCCTATAATGCAGCTTACCCCTCGTTTGAACTTATCTCATGTAAGACATTGAAAAAGTTTTAATATCACAATGTCCTGTGTGTAAATTTGGCCTAACAAAAATAGTTCATGAGGCCATTTTGAGGATTCAGTGTGAAAATGCATGTAATGTACTTGATGGTGGTCGATACATGTTAATCATTCTTTTTTGCTTGTAATATCATCACCATCATCCTCATTACCATTCAGTGAAAACAATGTCCATCTGAGTGCAAATACATTTTCTTACGTTGAGATCTGGCTCCTTGAGATATCTTCCCCAATTCTGATGTAATCCCCATGGTATGCTTACAGACATGCATACATACATACATACACATAGACAGCCAATTCTCTACATGGCTAAGTTCAGTCATTGACATGTCCCCAGGATGGCTTCTCTGTTTGTGCTCTGTTCTGAGCCAACCCCCCAAATTCGAATGCAGAGGCACCTGGGTGACTCGTTTTGGTTAAGCGTCCAACTCTTGATTTCAGCTCAGGTCGTGATCTCATAGTTCTTGGGATTGAACCTCAGGTCGGGGTCTGCGCTCACAGCATGGAGCCTGCTTGGGATTCTGTCTCTCCCTCTCTCTTTTTCTCAAAATAAATGTGTTAATAAATAAATAAATGCAGAGAGTGACAGAGGGAGAAAGGAACAGAGGGGAGGGGATAGAATGAGGGGAGGGAGACCTTCTCTTTTATTATTCTGTTATACTGTCTAAATATGTCCATATTCTTCAAATATTCTTTAACTTGTATGACCCTCTCACTACTCTGTTCACTCTTTGCTGATGATGCTATCATTTTTCTGCATCTTATAAGAGAGAGTTGCCCTGTATGAAAATAGTGATTACAGATATTCTGAAGTGTTTAAAAAATTATTACAGAAGGTGGAAAAGAGTCTAATGAAAAAGGAATCCATTCTAAACCCTGGTCACTGTTATCTTACCCATGGAAGTGTTTCTTTTTCACCTATTCTCTGTGTATGTGAGTTTAACTTAAATTATTAAACTTATTTGCTATGAAAATTTAATGGGAACTTATGCAAGGGTTTGTTTGTTCATGGGAGAATTATTTTTAATGTTAGAGGTTCGAGTTCTTAAGGTGGACAGGTGTTGAAATGCATATGCAGATAAGTACATGGGTAATGTGGTTGAATCTGGTGAACATTGAGTTAAGCTGATAGACATATGCATGTGTTGAAAATAAAGAGGAACAGCAAAGTTCCCGTTTAATTTATTGGTTCAATTCAGTGGTCAAGAACATTCCAAGAATAATATAAAGGAAAATTAAATAAATTTTAACTTCTGTTACTTAAGGTGGCAAATGCTTTTTATGTCAAAAGTTGTTTTAAGTTAATAGAATACAAAATACTTTAGAGATAAAAAATTGGGCAAAATTGAACAATCAGATTCCCATTTACAAGAGAAATTATATAATACTTCCTGAGTAGTTTTTTTTTTAATATTTTTATTTATTTCTAGGAGAGAGAGAGAGAGACAGTGTGAACAGGGGAGGGTCAGAGAGAGAGGGAGACACAGACTCTGAAATAGGCTCCAGGCTCTGAGCTGGCAGTCAGCACAGAGCCCGACGCGGGGCTCGAACCCACGAACCGCGAGATCATGACCTAAGCGAAAGTCGGACGCTTAACCGACCAAGCCACCCAGGCGCCCCAATACTTCCTGAGTAGTTTTACACTCAATAATTATTGCTCAGTTAAAAAGCAAGGCTTAAAAAATACTATTTATAATATAATTTTATTTAAAATTCCTGTTAATAATTAAATTATAAGTAAGTATGTATACAAATATATGCTTGTGTGTTAAGAATTATAGGTGTGTGCCAAACTGTTAGCTACTGTTGCCTCTGAGGAGCTGTTTAGAGAAGCTTTTTACATTCTGTGCTATATTTTTCAGTAATGTTTGAATAGTAAGTATATAATGAATGTATTGCTTATGAAATGATTACCTTGTAATAAGAAGGGGGCAAAAGAGCTAAAACATGAAATGCATGACTAGCCTATACTTGTAAAAAATGATTATTTTTTCCATTTAACTTAGCATTTACCAAAGCAGTAGTAACCTAAATGCTGAAATATATTATTACCTACAGGCCAAACCTACTAACCGTTAAGCTATTTATACTCATCCAAAATTGTTAACTGTGAAATGGTACCATTCTATCAGAAGAGAAACACACCCAAAAAGATCGTGGTCTATGTACAAGTTACACGTTTTGGAACCTGTTTAACCATCTCAAAGCCAACATGTCCAGGAAATAAAAAGTCACCCCCAAGGCTTGGACTTTCAACTGTTGAGCTCTGCCTTAGGAAATATCCCGGGCAACCGAAAGATATAAGAACACCTAGTCTCCAAGCAACTTGAGTTCCATTTAGCACGTAGCTTCATAAAGCTTAATGAGAACTGGCTACCTCCTCTACTTTGGGAAACATTAGGTTCATGGAGAACAGGGCATTCTGGTTTTTGCACTATGTGAATGAAAAGGTCATAAAGCTGTGTGACTGAGCAGCTGCCTGAATCAAGCATTGCAGTTCAAAGGAAACTTCTGGTTACTGTGCTCTATGGCTATATGGCTGAATGAATAATGAGACTGATAACCAATCAACACCTCTGAAAAAATTTCATCAGTCTGAAATTCTACTGATGCACATGTCCTGAAGACTATCATCATTGGAAGGATCTGGCATGGTGTTGAAGTTGGCAAGATCATAGGCTCAGGAGCTGGACCTTCCAGATCGAGTTCCTGGCCTGTGTGTAACATTGAGCAAGTTGCTCAAATTCTCTGCTATCTATGTTTTCTCTTACATTAATGGGAATAGTAATGGCAACTATTTCATGAGTTGCTCTGAAGATTAAATGAGCTAATGTTTGTAAACACCGTAGAGCCTGGAACAAAATAAGAATGGGATAAGTGTTTGTTCAATTAACGGCAGCAAAAATATCCATGCTAACTGTTTTAGGCATTGCTCTGGATCCTAAGAATTAGATCCATCTCTCAATTTTCAAATAGTGCTATCTAAAACATTCAGATGAAGTTCTGTAGACATACAAATGAGGAAACAATTAGAAAGGAAAATCCCTTCAGCAGAGATAGACTGGGTTTCACAGCATGAGTGGGAGATTATTTGGCCCAGAAAAGTAAAGAAGGGGCATTTCAGTCAGGACAATAAACATATACTAACACATGTAAACAACATATACTTGCAGGGACATGTGAAATCTCCTACTATACTTCAACAGAGATCTCTGGAACATAGACAAAATGGAGGTGATTAAAACTGCTGACTTCATGATAGCTTAAGTTGTTGCAATTTATTACACGGTAATGCGTGGCCACCGAAGGTTTTCTTTAGTAGGAGAATGGCAGACACAGATCTGTGTTAAAGAAAAATAATTTGAAAGCCACACACATATAAAAAAATGTGCTAGTTGGTGTGGACAAGAGTCAGGAAGAATGTGGTTCTGGTGAGATGGGAGAGCCTGTTCTAACACAGAGACAGAGAGAAAATGCCATGAAAAGATTCTTGAGACAATTGGGAGGTAGAGCTGATGAAACATTGTGAGTGACTGAGTGTAAGGGAAAGGGAAGCATCAAACATAATGTTCCATTTTCTAGCCTGGGCAATTGGGAGATGAATGATTCCATTAGGAAGCAGGGCAGACATGGGACAGAAAGAGAGGCAAGAATTACCTTAACTTTCCATGTTGACCTGGGGTTGCCTAAACAAGCTTATCTATTGGAGAAGTCAAACAAAAAGGGGGAGAAGTTCATTTTAAACTGAAGAGAAAGGTCAAGTGAGGAAACATAGATTCAGGAGTCACTGTACACATGGTTGATGGAAACCATAAGAAGGAATTAAATGAATCAAGGACATGAATCAACCAATCAATCAATCAAGCATGAAATGAATCTACCCAAATTCTACCCATTTGAGTAGAATGTAAAGAGACATGGATGAACTTAAAGGAAAACCATCTAAGAGTTGGCCAAAGTTGCTAAAGGAAACTAAAAGAAAAGCTGCAGGTTAGTAGGAGATTCAAAATAAAAGGCATTCTTATTTATTTATCTTTGCATTTATTGAATCCATTGATTCATTCATTCAATAAATATTTATTGACACCCTTTGTGTTCTAAGACATGGTAATGCAGGGAGGGGGGGACACTGTATAAGGGAAACAAACTGACTTCTTGTTAGCATGGAGTTTTAAGTTGATTATTAAAGACTGAGTACGATTATCACACAAAAGTCACACGAATACATTTAGAAAATTTACATTTTTTTCTAAGAAGGGAAAATATCAGTGCTGTGAGAACACAGTTGGGGGGATCAAGAGAAGTCTTCCTGATGATTGAATTGAGATGTGAGTGGGGTGGGCCTTCCACTTTCGGTTGCTGGGGGAGGTAGCATGTTCCAGACAAGGAACTCAGTGTGCATCAGGCTTTATGCTCCTCCCTCTGACTATAAAAGAAATGGAAAATAGGTATAAGCTGTACCCATTTCTCATGTCTTTCTCCAATTTCTGGGTTATATGTAAGTTCAGGTCTATATTTTAATTGATGACAGTACATTCTGTGCTGAGGAGAGGAAAACGCATCAGATAGGTCATTATAAAAGATAGGCTCTAGTTTTCATGCAGGCCATCCTCCATCTCACAGAGTAAATTCTGAAGGAAAGCCCTTGAAGTCAGAATTCTCCATTCCAAACCCCGGGGCTAGAATCCTGTGTCTCTGGTTATTAGCAGCCAAGAGCAGCAGCTTTGCTCAGGACAGTGAGAGGGGCACATTTGCTCAGAGGACCTCGCAATTCAGACCCACACCCCATGTGGTCCCTGGGGATCACGACCTCTGCCTGATGAGTTTGTCACATGGGTCTTCAAGAAGAGGCAGCCATCCACATTGCAAATCTGGGAACGCTTACCACTCAGGTGAAGGTAAAGAGATTCTTTCCACTAGGCATGTAATTATGTGCCTCTCAAAACCAGGGTTGTTCTTCCACATCACATCACAGAGATTCTTTGCAAGAGAAAGGAATAAACAACTTGCCCTTTCAAATGGAATAAATAAAATCCTGAAGTATCGAATGGCACAAATAAAATTACATATAACAAATGACAAATTGCCCCCTCCATGAACTCTGGCGTGGTGGTCATCCAAATCCTCTACAAATGTCTACCGCTGGTCTCGTCAATATCAGACCTTGGAAAGTCTAAGGAATCTTGTTTTGAAGAAAGAATTCAAAGATTGCAAAAGGAGAGCACACATTAAAGATCAAAAGTAAAACAAATGAATAGTATCTTGGAAAATGAAATCAGAGGTATGTAATTAGCACTGACAGAGGCTGGTGAACTTCATTTCCACAAACCGCCTCAATCCTCCACCACAGACTCGGATTTTCTATCAAAACAGCAATCTGCCTTCAAGGTCATCTTCGTACTTTCAGGTAATACTTTTTTAAAAAAACTCACTGTAGATTAGCACCCTTTTCACCAAACAAAAACACATTTTGCCCAGTGGCTGCAACTCTTCAAACTGTGTCCTGTGTTTATAACTTCCTCCTATTATATTATTTTTTCTTCCTCCTTATTACACATCATGTATTGTTTTGTGCTTCTGCTGGCTGAATAACGGTCCACAGCTCTCACGATTAATTTGGTGTTCTGATTATGAAATCAAGGGCTGCAGACACAGAGTAAATGTTAACTTCATGTCACCAGTGACACTCTATGTCTTTATTTTGTTCTGATGATGTTAACTTGTTAATCATTATCCAATCTGATGAGTACCTCCAATTTTCACGGTGAGCATAAAATTATTCATAAGCTCATTACCCGGAGATGAGCACCATAAACATTTAGGTATGATTTTGGAAGAATTTCATACAAACACATACACACATGCATGCACACAGATATACTGTTTTTGTTATTGTAATGATAGCATAACTCAGATGTGTGTTCTCTTTTTGCTGATATGAAGAATTGTGAGGACATTTGAATTGTATTTATCCACCAAACTTAGAGTCTAAAACTGCTGAAATCATTCCCTAAATATAGTTGTTTTGTAAGAAGCAATGCAAGACGGCCAGAATAGATACCTGCATTGCAGCTCTGTCCTATTACTCTTCTTGGAAGCTAGTCTCTATGCTTTTAATGGTAAAAGAGGGCACACGCAGCAGATAAACTGGAGATACTGACGCTTTCTAAGGAAGAACAGTGACTTGGAAGATGTGGAGTTATATAATAACAGTGTGTCTACACAACCCTTTTTCCCGAAGGGAAAATCCCATGTATACTGTCTTACCTACTTAAAGACACATGGTTTTTTTGTTTGTTTTGTTTTGTTTTTTAACTGTATGTGACTTGTTACAAAAGTCTAATGCAGTCAGACTGGTTGCAGATGCGTAGATGCAGCTGATGTCTTTTTCTATTAACTACTAAGGATTTTAGGCTTTAAAGCTTGAGATTTCCAGAGGATATGGAACATATGATTTGGTCTGAGTAAAAAGGTAAAAAGTGATTTCAGTTGACTCCTGAAAAACATGGGGATTAGTTGAACTCCTCCAACACAATAAAAAATTTGTGTATAGCTTTTGACTCCCCCCAAACTTAACTACTAATAGCCTCCCATTGACCTATGGCCTTACCAAGAGCATACTTGATTAACACAAGCATAGCTTGATGAATACTGTATTCTTGCCATCAAGTAAGCTAGAGAAAAGGAAATATTGTTAGGAAAATCTTAAGAAGGAGAAAATACATTTACCGTACTATGCTATGTTTATTGAAAAAAAATTAAATCCATGTGTAAGTGGACCTGTGGAATTCAGACGTGTGTTGTTCAAGGGTTAACTGTGTTCTGTTTTAAATTGAAAATGTTTGACTCCTAGAAAATGGTACTTTCTCTTTCATTTATGCTAGCTTCCCCGTAGATAATATAGGATTTAACAAGTTAATTTTTATTTTGGTACATAGATACCTATGCTCAGAGTTCAAGGAAGGTCTATTTGCTACCAAATCTATGATAATAGATAATAGATAATAGACTGTGATAATCATGATTACCTCTGTAGATTATCAGGTGAA
Source organism: Crocuta crocuta (assembly GCF_008692635.1). Taxonomy (NCBI): domain Eukaryota; kingdom Metazoa; phylum Chordata; class Mammalia; order Carnivora; family Hyaenidae; genus Crocuta; species Crocuta crocuta. The sequence goes on along the minus strand of NW_027532607.1, from coordinate 7,409,055 downwards.
TAATATGTATGGCCCAAGGGAAAGAGTTGACCCTCTAATATATATATGTTCACATAAATAAATACTGTCCTTTATTGAATATCTCAGAAATAGGTCATGTGAGCCATATGGTTGTTCTCAGAACATTGGCCACATCCTGAGAGGTGTGAGCAGGACAGAGAAAGATGTGGCTGGACACTGAGACATTCTCAGTTACCCTTTGGGGGTATTCCGAAGTTCTTCTAATGCCCATTCCCTCTTAATTTCTCTTCAATAAGTTAAATGAAAAGCATGCCTGCATTTGGGTTTTCCAAGTAGACCACATGAAACAACGGGGAAATTTGGATTAGAAACTGTTAAATTTGCACAACAGCATTCAAAATTTCACAATAAGACTTTCACATATACATGAACCTTTAAGTACTTCTTGTTTCCAGTAAGCCTAGAGCTGTTCTTTCTTGCTACATGTAAGCACTTCCAGTATGACATAAAACCAGGAAGTCTAAATGAATCTGAAAGCCCAGCAAAATAGAAGGAATCTGACAAAAGGAATAAAACTTCTGTCACTGACACAACTTTATCTAGGCAACTAGGTGAATGTATGACAGAGTTCTGACTTTATATGATCCCACGAACTCAATATCTGCCTTAGAATACAAGTATTAAAATACGATGACACGCATAGAATGTACAACACCAAGAGTGACCATAATGTAAACCATGGACTTAGAGGGATTATAATGTAGGTTCATTGGTTCTAACAAATGTACCATTCGGGGAGGGGGGGAGTAGAGGTGGAATATTGATAATCATCTATGAGAAATTTTTGTACCTACTTCTCAATTTCACTGTGAACTTAAAACTGCTCTTAAAAAAAGAGAATAAGTTTAAAATACTATGAAGTGTCTTCCCATCCGTGATGGAAAATTTGACTTTGATGAAGATATGCTTGTATTTGATTCAGAGAAATTTCCTCCTCAAAGAAGTAAAGCATATAATGACATAGATACTTCTAGAAATGCATACACTCATTTTTACTTTTATCTTTTGCAAATAAACTAAAAATATGAAGATGCATGGTAGCTAAAGTACATATGATCTAAGGACATTTTTGTTGACTGTTGGATCCTGACATAGGACAACACACAAGCTACTCAATTGCTATAATAGTTATTCTGACAACCAGCAAGAGTTTGGTCCACATTCAAATTTTTCTTTCCTCCTCCTAATTCATAACTTTATACTCCCAGGTAAATATTTGTTTTAAAACTCCACTTATTTTTTTTTCTTCTTTGATGTTGTCATTTTGACTGGGAAGAATTAGGCACTGACACTCAGGATAACCAAAGCCTCTTTGCCCAGGGAGCCAGGAAGGTCATTAAAGAAAGTCCTGACCAATACAGCTCTTAAAGTAATATCTTATTCTCACCAACGTGTTGCCATCTCTCCTTTTCTTAGGATATAATTTCCTTCAGGTCTGCATGAAGTTAGGAAAGACAAGTTGCCACCAAAAATAAGAGTTTGTGTTTCTATAGCATCTGTTTATGACAGTGTATATAAATAAGAAGAGGTTCCATCCCAGTATAGGACAAAGAAAAAATACATATCTTTTTATGAGTTGGCTTTCTGAAAATGCAACTAAATGAAAGAATGTGGAGGTGGAACCCAATATAAATGCAATGTCAGAACAAAAAAGAACCACCTACAAAAATCTTTCTTTAAAAAGCATACATTCCTAAGGAAGATGCACTGCATGTAGGCTCACACACAAATTTACTACCTACCCAAAGTAGCCTTCTGACAATGGCTCTTGGAGGGGTAATCTTTAAACCCTGAGGTTAGAAAATAAAAAATAAGCAAGTTATGATTCTCAGATACCTGTTGAGCAGAAGTCAGGTGTGGTAGGGACATGCAATTCTATTCTCTAGAGTTGCACCTTTGGGGAATGATGTGAGAATCAACATTCAGAGGTAGACGAGATTAATCCCTAAGAAGCTCAGCTGTTAAGAAGCACATTAGTCATTCTACGCATTCATTTATATTAACATCTTGAGATGGAGATTGTTTTGGTTCTGCAAGTAGATACACATATAATTTGTATATTATATAGACCTATGCATATAAGCATATGTGTATATAGTATTATCTTTAAATGCATGAGAATGCAAATCAGATGGGATTCTTTCTCATTTGCCGGCTCCTTAGCACAGTGAAGGAGAGTAACATCTGTGGCTCCCTGGCATTAAATATTAAAAATATGTTTCAGTTGTTGTGAAATACAAAAACACCCATATATATTCCCAAATGTGGAAGAGTGGTGCTGCCCTGGCTGAGAACTATTCTATGAACACAGGCTGATAGGCAAGTTGCAGAGAGTTTTCCCTTTTGAGGTCAGAGTCACCTGATGCCAGCTTTGCTGGTTACAGTACTGTATCTGTGCCCAGGGCTTTTTTTGCAGAGAGCTCTTCCCACCATCAGGGATGGGCTTGGCAAGAAACCACCTTCCAGCTTTCTCCAACTCAGAATGCTTGGCTTAACCAGTGCCTGAAGCTGATCCACGGTTTTTGAATCTCTGACATTGACAAATGGAAGCACAGGAAGTCAGAGAAAAAAAAAATCAACTTTGGATATTGTTCAAACTGTAAAGAACAAACATGTACTATACCTTCAACTTGATACATAACCCTTCATTTTCAGGTACTATTTTAATGAATGATTTCAAACATTTTAGAAACATTAGATTTTACTTTCTCTACTTTATAACTTTCAAGTATGTTAATGAGATTTAAGAAATGGTTCCAAAGTGTTCAGCGAAAGAGAGGCACAGAAAATATTAAATTAGGATCCTGTCTAAAATGAGGGAAATTAGACCTGTACTATGTACCGCCCACCATGCTAGATGTTTTGTATAATTCTTTTTCTTTTATATCCTCATACAAGTGCTGCATGGTAGATATTATTGTCACCATTTTGATACATGAGAAAAGTGGGCCAAAGAGAGTTTAAGGAAGTCTAAAAAGTATTAGTAAGACATATATCCCTTCTAGAATGCTTGAGTTTAAAATTTAATCTTTCTAACTTCGATGGCAATACAAATATTTATTTTGACACCAATTAAAATGTAAATACATATTCTTCTATCTCATCCACATGGAATCCAAAGGTAGCCCCCTTGTTGAAATTAAATTTATTTCTTCTTTTTAAATGATTGTTCTAAGAAGTGTGAAAGAGGAATTGTATCTGTCAATTATTCCAAGACTTCTCGGGAGACCCAGACTCTTGCTGTAGGTCTTGTTAGTTAAAGATAGAACACAATCTACTATTCTGGCCCAGATGTAGATATGCCCAGAATGTCACACGGGCTCTAAATGTTTGATAGAAAACCAAAAAAGAAACAAAGACTGCATGTCTACATGGCAAGGATATAAACACTGAAACAAGGAAAGGTAGGTGCCTGCCACTTGCTGTCCATTCATCTGTTTGGATCTCCCCTCTCCCCGTCTTCCTGATACTCTGTGGCTGAAACATAGGCTCCACAAAATTGAGTCGTTGTATGGTCCCTCCCCGGGCCAGCTCCTGTTCCTACATTTTGCTTTTCCAAGAAAATGGCCATTGGTCAAACCTTTGATTTTGTCAGCTGCATTGCTGAAGAGCTAAAGATACAACTTCTCCTAATGGTCTTCATCCATCGTCACTCAGCTTGGCAAACAGTCATCACCGTTATTACTGTCACAGCTGAGGCCATTTCCTCATTCCATTAAGCAAGATATTTCTTCTTTTCTTTTTCTTGTTAATTGTGTTGTTTGGGGTGGAGTATCTTTTGTGGAGGACTGCCAAATGAAAGTGCTTTATACTGGGTCATCTCTTTTAGAAATACTGATTTAAGCAGATTAAATGGGTCTGGAATTAGTTACTGCATGCACTTAAGTGTTGCCCAAGGTAACCTGTTGCTTGGCCCTTCTCACACAGTGAAATAAGTCTGATGGCAGGAGTGTCAATTCATTAATGATGCTATGCCAAGCTATATACAGCTGTGAGAATTATGAGTCTCAAACAAATGATGTAANAGTTATTTAAACTAAAAATAAAAATGTGTACAAAAGAACTAATACACGTTTCCTAAATAGTGTTTTCCTTTTGGGTGACTAATATGGCAATTATTCTCAACTTTATATGTATTAACTTCATTAGAACAGATACACTGCTAGAATGGACACACACTTGACCTCCACTTAGCCGATGTTTGAGAGTTTCTTTTTTTTTTTTAATTTTTTAATGTTTTTTTTATTCATTTCAGAGAGAGAGAGACAGCATGAGCAGGGGAGAGTCAGAGAGAGGGAGATACAGAATCTGAAACAGGCTCCAGGCTCTGAGCTGTCAGCACAGAGCCCGATGCGGGGCTTGAACCCACGAACTGTGAGATCATGACCTGAGCCGAAGTCAGATGCTTAACCGACTGAGCCACCCAAGCACACCTGAAAGTTTCTTTTGAATGTGTCTCCTGATAGTGGGCCATTTATTCATCCCTAGAGACTTTTAAATTGACTTCTAACCATTTTCCCCATACTCACTGTGCTGTTTTCATTTAAACAAATGAATGACAGTTGTATAACTCATAAGTTGCCACCAAGGAACTTGAGGGCTGGAAAAATGCACATGTGGGAAGTAAGAGTTAACACACAAGTTAGGTAATACAGAATTTTTTTCACGGAAGCCTGCACGTTGCTGACAAAACAAAACAGTAAGATCAGTGATTCACAACACATTGAGAAAGGGTAAATATGGATCAATATCAATCCAGATAAATCTCATATATGGGTAGATCACTTCTCCCATTTGATATAGTCACACAAATAGTAATCCTGTACAGTGTAACATAGCAATTAACATTGATCAGATTCATTAAGACCTGGGTTGAAATCTTGGCTCACTCTGGAACAGTTTAATTTTGAGGAAGCTTCTTAAAGTCTCTCCAGTTCACAATCTCTCTGATTATGCAGAAATGATAGTGGCAATGCTTACTTTAAAGATTGAGTTCAGGATTAAATGAGATCATATGCTGTATGTCAAACGTTAATAATAGTGTGTGGCGGATCACAAAGTTGCTTTTATTGTTGTTGTTGGTGTTATGTTTTGAAAAGTTATTCTAAGTACAACACAAGCAAAAACAAATCTAATTCCAATTACAAACCAACTCAGTAAAAATATTTTGTTTCGTCTTGTTTAAATATTCGTCTACCTGAACGGCAAGCTAATATTTTTGGCATTGCACCCGAATTTATTGTTGTGGAAACGGGCTGAGAAACAAAGGTGAAGCAGTTTATTTAAGTCCATGAAAGCAATAATTTCTGATTCCTTTTTCATAATCTTCCTTCAAATTTCAAAATCACCTAAACTCAAGCAACTATTACAGTTTGACACAATCCCACACGGAACTTCAAATCGCAATTTCCCGAACACAGCTTTCTCTTCACTCCAACATCAGTATTCATTTACTATTTAAGTTGTTTTTATAAAAACACCAAAATGATTCACTTCTCAGGGATTTCACTACTTAACAAAGAGAAAATAGTCAGAACTCTTCAAAATTCAGAAACATATTATTGACCAACCACACTTTTCCAAAATCGCTGGGGCCCTTTTCAAAAGTGGTGTTTTTATGAAAGTATTCACAAGTTTCAAAGGTTGTCCAGAATTATCCAGAACAATTTAAGCTTTCCTGTAATTCTTTAAAAGGAAGACGTAAAGTTAACAACAAGACTGCCAAATGCCGGGTTAGTGGCCTTGAGGACTAATTTTCCTTGCCATTAAAAATATTTATCTTTAGTTACTTACACTAAATCATTGTCTGATGCCTAGAGGAGATAGAAGCTAGTTAGCTAACACAGATCTTTACCTTGAGACACAATGAGTGGGGACACACCACACAGTTTAGATTCCTTTAGTTTTTTTTTTATTTAATTAATTAATTAATTTTTCTGGGAGAGGGACAGCATGAGCAGGGGAGGGTCAGAGAGAGAGGGAGACACAGAATCTGAAACAGGCTCCAGGCTCTGAGCTAGCTGTCAGCACAGAGCCCAACATGGGGCTTGAACCCTCGAGCTGCGAGATCATGACCTGAGCAGAAGTCAGACGCTTAACCGGCTGAACCAACCAGGTGCCCCTGGTTCCTTTAGTGTTAATTAGCAGAGACACAGTTCTTACTCACAGGGCCTGGACTCATGTCCCAAAGGACTTTTTTTTTTCTCCCAATTGTTTCTGGATTAATGCAGATAGTTTAAGAATCGCTTTAAAGGTCTTAGGGTAATTGTTTACAAATTATGAATCCTAAATGATACAGAACTATGAATTAGTAGAAACCTTAACTGACTTCATTAACTCTATAGACTTAATGAATCCCTTTTCCACTTGTAGATGAAGAAATATGTGATTGCATGAATGAAACTTTTTCATGCAAGGTTGTCACGGGGCAGAGTGTGATACAGGGAAGTGTTTAAGGTAAAACGAAAAATAACGCAGGTGTGTGTCTGTGTGAAGATGTGTAAAGAGCTAAGCACTGGAAAGTCCAGGTGATACTCCCCAGAAGCAGTCAGATGAAAAGGATTTTTAGGCAGTGATGGGCATCAGGACTCAACTCAATATTAATGATCACTTTCGACAGGATCCGAGTAGGAAGGCTCACGGGAACTAGAAACGCTTGCCATAAATCAGATATTATTAATGCCATGCTTTCAATTTCATCTCTATAAAACTATATTCTTGCTGCCAAAGTTTACAGTCTGAAGACAATATTCCTAAAAGCTGTTCCAGATTGGTAAAACAAGAAGGAAGAAGGATTAGGAATGGCTAGGCCTTATGTGCAATAAAGAAGAATTTTGAGGGGCACCTGGCTGGCACAGTCAATTAAGCATCCAACTTTTGATCCCGGCTCAGGTCATGATCTTACAGTTCATGAGTTCAAACCCTACGTCAGGCTCTGAGCAGCTGGCACAGAGCCTGCTTGGAATTCTGTCTCTCTTTCTTTCTGCCCCTTCCCCACTTGTGCGTTCACTCTCTTTCTAAATAAATAAATAAAATTCAAAAAAAAAAAATTCTAAAGGTATTTTCTCCTTCCTAGGCCCCTAGGAACTAATTTATCACAAATACTGTTCTAGAAGTCCCTTCCAGAGCCCCAGGGAGATGTTTGTCTGCCTGGAATTTCAGATGATCAAATTAAAACATGCATTTATCCATTTTAATCCTTTAGACAAGAAATCTCAATCCATTCCATAACTTTTCAAGAATCCATATTTCCTAAGTTTTTTTTTCCTTAAAAAAATTATTCCACTCTTCATTCTTTAGGTTCTTTATCTTCTTCAAATTCTCAATTTTCAGACAAACTTCAATTTAAAATAGCCAGAGGAGCAAGACTAGTTATAAACTAGTTGTGAGATTGGTTAAGCTTTTCTTTGTCTCTCTTTCTTTTAAGTCACCTGCTATGATACCTTCAGCTTCAAAAGCATTTGCTGATGATTGTTTTGGATCTTTGGGAATATTTACATTCCCAAAATAGTTTGGACAGAAAAACATAGAAGTGGCAAGGAAGGGAATCATGGTGGGCAGCCACGCAAAAAAAATGTCCAGGTGATAGATTCTCCACTGATGGGGAGGAGATAGAGCCTGGTGAGGTGGAAGTTTCTCAGGATCCTGGGTCAGCAAATGATTGATGTGTCCTTTGAAAAAAAAAGTGTTTATGTCAAGCATGGCAGGTCAGTGACACTGACCCATTTGTCTGCCTAGAAGTTGTTTCTTTCATGGCATATGAAAGATGGTAGACTGGAAGGAAATACCTTCTCTCTGCCCCTTCCTATGCATAGGAAGGGTTTGCCATAGAGACAGTCTCTCAGTAGACTTCGCAGTGGATCATGCTGGTGTATGTCTATCTTCTTGGTGAATTTGACTATTGGACATTGAGATGAGTAGCTAAAGGTTCTTAGGTACTAAATCCAGCCCAGTCAATAAAACTCAAAACATATATACTTCTGCAACTGGGCAAGCACATTGGCAAACCATAGAAAGCTCATGGGACACAGATAGAAAGAAATTTTGTAAGTGAACAGAATTAGTTGCCTTACATCATGTTTACTCTTTGTATCATACACTCAAATTGCTTGGTCAAAATATGGCTGGTATACATGGAATATGTGGATTCTTGCATTGCACGATTCTATGGAGCTGAAAGCATGAGGAAATCCTGAAGTGAAAGCGAATGTGCCTTGCATAAGTCAGAACAAATTAAACTGGCCATGCTTCCATCTAATGAATACATCAAAACGCCTGTTTCTGGCTGCTGTGCACATCAGCTGTGGGCAGTGATTAATTCCTGGCCTCTGCTACTTCCACTCATGCCATAGAGGAGGAGGGATAGCATCTTTACCTGCTGCAAAGTAAGACATACATAACAAGGCTAACAAAGCACCATGGGTCAAGTTGCAGCAGGAATGATGGCAAGTACATGGGAGTGAGTCAACGCAGGATTAGAACAAAGAATGTAATTCATGGAAACCTCTCAAATGTACATGTTGAGATGTGCTGAGCAGTTGACTTGAGTGGATTTGTAGCAGCATGTAAAGATGATTTACATAAATGTGAACTCATGCCCATAAAACAAATGGAACTTGCAGATTTGCAGCCCTGAAATCATGGAAGATGTACCCAGAAGCAGACACCATTTCTAGCAAACAAAAACCATGACTTCTCTTGACTACTGTTAAACATTTAGTGAACTCCAATCACACACTGCTAAGATAAGACTGGATGAGCAGGTCTCTCTAGTAGAATTGCCAGAGGGTCAAGTCATGCCCCCGCCACCTCAATGAAAAGATTTCACTGTTGCAAATAAAGGTGGTAACTGGAGTCAGCTCAACTGGAAGACTTTTAGTAACATAGAAGTGTTACTCTAAATCTCTGCCTTCTAGCAGTCTATCTAATGTGTCCACCTATTAATGTCTTGCTCATATCTCAAGCTCAGTGAGTATCCCCCACCCATCCCACCAGCCCTCTCTCCTGACTCCTGTTTCCTAGGTGACCATACTATGACCTCTGTGATGCTTCCTGCCACCTTCTCCCCCTGCCATAATTTAAAAACTTGCCAAATCATGTACATTCTTCTTCTGCAGTATCTCTGGAATTAACCATTTCCTTTCCATTCTCAAGTTCAAGCATTCATTACTTGTCATCCAAATATTGCCTTCAGCTCATAACCAGCTCCTCTCTTCACCTCTTACTCCTCCAGTCAACTCTATGCATTTGACATTTCATCTTCCTAAAAGTCGGTAGCTACACCATTCTCTTACTCAGAAAACTTCAGTGGTCTCTCACAGCCTTCCATTTCAAATAAGATCATTTAAAATCCTTAAGTTACTTTCCAATCCTATTCTCCATTAATGTATCAAAGAAGCTACACCCTAGACCAAGCCTTCTCACCTTCGCCTTTTTTGACATATTGAACTGGATAATTCTTTGTTGTGGAAACTCTTCTGTTCATTGTAAGATGTTTATCAGCATCTCTGTCTTCTGCCCACTAAGATGTCAGTAGCACTCCCCACCAAGTTGTAACAACCAAAAATGTCTCCAGATATTGTGCAAAGTTCCTGGGGAACAAAATTCCTGCCCCAGACAAAATGGTGCCTGTATGTGTATTATATGCAGTGGTTGGGATGTATGTTGGGATGTCCTCCCTACCATCTTTATTCAACTCGTACCCTCATTTAAGGTTTATCTAGAAAATTCCCTATTGTCAAAGTCTTGTCTCTATTTTAACCAGGCTCCCTGAATTGAGGTACTTTCCTTTGCCTTTGGGTGACAATAGGACTTTATGTATTTCTTAAGCCATGTATCTTATTTTGACTGTTTTCCTTGAATGTAGCTGCTAACAACATATGCAGAAGCATATTTTTGGCCCACTAGCTAAACGTATAAATATTAATGGCATGGCTTATATAAGCTACTCTCCATTCTGTTAGAACTTTACTTCCCTAGGTGTTGTTTGGGTTACTTGTTTTCTGTGGTGGGATTTTTTTGGATTTTTTTGGATTTTTTTTTTTTTGCTTCTGACAAATCTATTTGTAGGGGATCCTGGGTGGCTCAGTTGGTTGAGCGTCCAACTCTCAATTTCAGCTCTAGTCATGATCCCAGGGTCATGGTATTTACCCCCTGCTGGGCTCCAAGCTGAGCATGGAGCCTGCTTAAGATTCTCTGTCTCTCTCCCTCTGCCCTCATCCTTGGCTTACAACACACGCACATGCATTTTCTCTCGCTCTCTCTCTGAGCGTGCGCGTGCACACACACACACACACACACACACTTAGTGTATCTTTTTGTATGAAATTTTTATCAGTATATAAATACTACAAATAACAACCTTTATGATTATCTCAACATCACTGATAAATGCATTAATGTGACGATCTCTTAACAAATGAAACAGAAAATAAATCATAGCATCTTTACAGAGAGCAAAGAAAAAAACAAAACAAAACAAAAAATTAGAGTCCCTTGGACCTCAGAAACTATCTGGTCCTTCTTTCTGCCCCTTTGCTTGAGGAAACTGAAACTTTGGCAGGGGGTGGGGTGGGTAAATGTCCCAAGGTGGGAGAACTGGTCAATTACAGACAAGATAAATACCCAGAGCTCCTGCTCAGAATTTATTTCACTAGACTAGTTGTGCCGCATGTGAGGCCTTTAGGGCATCATCTTGGGAACCACTTAAGAACTTGTTAGAGGGGCTCCTGGGTGGCTCAGTCAGTCAAGTTTCAGACTCTTGACTTCAGCTCAGGTCATGATCTCACAGTTCCTGGGATTGAGCCCTGCTGTCAGCACAGAGCCTACTTGGGATTCTCCCTCTCCATCTCTCTCTGCCCCTCCCCTGCTCTCTCTCCCACTCAAAATAAATAAATAAACTTAAAAAAGCAATAAACTTGTTAGGAATGCAAATTCTGGTCTCCACCCCAAGCCTATAGACTTAGAAACTCTGGAGTGGAGCCCATCTATGTTAGGTCCAGTGCATGAGTTCTCAAACTCCCATGCATAAGAATGACTCAGAAGATCTGTTTAAATACAAGTGGTCCTTTACCACACGCGATGTTGGATGAAAGGTAAGCTGTTGTGGGCTCTCAAGACTGATCTGTGAAAGGCAGCTGTGCTCAATATCAAATTAACAACTTGAACTATTTCCTGGAATTTACAACTTAATCCAGATTCCTCTGTTGACATAGTACAAATTTCATTCTACTTGAATCACTGTAATGCTGTTTCATCTTCATGAAGAGAGCATGATGAATTTGCATCAAATGTAAGATAAAAATCCACTAGAATGCATTCAGCTCTGATTTTTATCATGTACAATAGGGCACAGAAATTCCAAGCACAGGGATATGAGGGAAGGGAAGTGTAATCATGTTAAGTTTTTGCCTTATTGAGAAAACTGATATAAATGCAGACAAATCCTAGGCATTTTTGGAATGGCTTGTTTATTTTTTTTAAGTATATTTATTTATTTTGAGAGAGACAGAGAGAGTGCGAGAGGCATGGGGGAGGGAGAGACAGAAAGAAAGAGAGAGGGAGAGGGAGGGGGAGAGGGAGAGAGAGAGAGAGAGAGAGAGAGAGAGAACCCCAAGCAGGTTCTACACTGTCAGTGCAGAGCCAGGCATGGGGCTCAAACCCACAAACCGTGAGATGATGATCTGGGCTGAAATCAAGAGTTGTATGCTCAACCAACTGAGCCACCCAGGTGCCCCCAGAATGGCTTGTTTAAATATAACTATTGAATATATAAGGACAACCACTAAAACAAAATAACTAGAATATGTATTTATAAGTCAATAGGAGAAAAAAGCAAATATATCAATACAGTAAAGGACAGAAAAGAAAGAGAAGGAGCAAGGAAAACAGAAAATGTGAGGATACATAATAATGATACTCTCCTCAAATTTTGTATAAAATTCAAACATATAAAAAATTACATAGAAAGATAGAGAGTGAGAGTGCCTGGGTGGCTCTGTCGGTTAAGCGTCCAACTCAACTTCCACTCAGGTCATGGTATCACGGTTGGTGAGCTTAAGCCCTACATCGAGCTCTGCACTGACAGTGTGGAGCCTGTTTTGGATTCTTTCTCTTTTCCTCTCTCTCTCTCTCTCTCTCTCTCTCTCTGCCCTTTCCCCCCAAATAAATAAATAAACAAAAAAATAAAGAAAAAACAGGAAGAAAAAAATATATACTGGGTAAAAAGTAACAAAACACAAAAGCAAAAAAACAAACAGAAAACTAAAACGGCATTGTCATATTAGCGTTTGACAAAAAATAATTCACAGCTAAAAACGATTATTTTATTTGATAAAATGATAATCCACCAATAAGATTGAACAATCATTAATATGAATACACCTAACAGTATATCACTGAGACATACAGGAAGCAAGTGTCATTAGAAATACAAGTAGAAATGGACTATTTCACCAACATTATAGAGACTTAAACACACTTCTGTCAGTAATCAAGTGATTACACAGATGAAAAGTACTTAAAGATATGGAATATTCGAATTATATAATACTTTGAATTATAGAATGATGTAGTTCACAGACATATAAATGCATGGAATTTGTACCTAACAAAGTACAGATATACTTTCATTTCAAATAGTCATGATATATTTACAAAAATTGGCCATTATACTTAAAAAATTTTTTAATGTTTATTTTTGAGAAAAAAAGAGAGAGAGAGTGTGTGAGCAGAGGAGGGCCAGAGAGAGAGGGAGACACAGAATCTGAAGCTGGCTCCAGGTTCTGAGCTGTCAGCACAAAGCCTGACGTGGGGCTCAAACCCACGAACTGTGAGATCACGACCTAAGCTGAAGTCGGATGCTCTACTGACTGAGCCACCGAGGCGCCCCTCCCAAGGTTGATTTTAAATCCCTCACAGTATTTAAATCCCTCATGGGGCTCACACTCAAGAACTGTGAGATCATGACCTGAACCGAAGTCGGACACCCAACTGGCTGAGCCACCCAAGCACCCCCTTTATATTTAAAAGAAAATAAAATAACAGATGTTTTCTGAACATGGTTCAATAAAATTAGAAATTAAAAACAAAAAGAAAGAGATAGTCTCCACTCATAAGAACAAAACAATGCAAAAAGATATACAAATATCTTTTGTATATTTACATTTAAATATTTAATGTAAATTTAATTTAAAAAGATTTTTTAATAATCTTTGAGTTAATACAAACTACTTAGAAATTTTTAAAAATACAGGAATGCTACATATCCAAAAATCTATGAGCTTTGGCAAAAATGGCATCCAGATGAAATTTTATACACTTATGCATGCATTATAAAACAAAGATAAAAAATGGTGAAAAATGAACCATGTGATCAGCTCAACAATCTTGAGCAAGACCTAAAATGATGATATATATTTTCATCAGGAAATTATGGAAATTATAAATAAATTAGAAAGCAAAAAATGAGAATCAGCCATAATCCCACTAATATTATTCTTTCCTTTCTTGTAACTCTGACACATATAACAAACAATAAATAACTCAGGCTAACTGATCCAAATTATGGCATATTCGCACGGTTTCTGGACTGGATTTCCCCTTTGATCTCAATATCACAAGAGAGACTCTTTAAACGTGAGGACTCTGGGAGTAAATGGAGTGCATTTAGTTCTACACGTGCATGTGCAGGTGGTGTGTGGGTGTGGGTGTGTAGGTGTGTGGGTGTGCACGTGGTTGGGTGTGGATGATGGCAAAAATGAGCTCCCTCATAAGTCCTTGTCAGGAATACAGCTTTTCTTTTGAAAGAATTCCTCAAAGGAAAATAAACCATTCTTTTTAGCAGATTTTCCAAAGAGATTTCAATGACATAAAAATTTTGTGATTTGGCATGCAAAATGATGTGATGAAAGCAGTGAGAGAGAATATATATATATGTGTGTGTGTGTGTGTATACATATATATATATATATTTATCTGTAAGGAAGTGATAGGAAAAGAATTCCTTGGAATCCAATGATGGGAAATCACTTTGGACACTGAGATTATGAAGAAGTGGTTTTCTTATACAGGCAACCCTGGCAGAAACGTCAAATCCTCCGTAAAAGAGCAGGACATTTGGCTACCAGTTCCACGACGAGCCAACCCCTTTGGCCAGTGATGCCATTTTGTTCAGCAGAAGGCTTCTGGGGCGCCTAATGCGGTTCTTGTTTGGACATTGACCCCTACTACCTACGGGAGGTATGCCAGGAGACTTCACTCTTCTCTCGCAAAGAACGAGAATAAGAAATAACTAGCATGTCCTAACAAGCTGTGAAATCCTATTCTTCTTGTCCCCTGAATAGAGTCCAATGCCCCAAGATAAAGGAAATCCAGTCTGTAATCTGATAGGTTTGTAACTGAGCATTTTGCCAAGAACAACGCCTTCCCTTCACGTAGTGCCAGGGTCCAGGTGCATAAACTCCAACCTTATAAACTCCAGTACAAAAAAAAAAAAATGCACAAAAAACAAAAAAACACCTTGGCATTTAGTACATATAATACAACATGACAAGTAATTCCATGGGTGTTCTCAGCAAGGGTGGAGAAGAAAATGCTTACATCTCTTGCACCGACGCTGTATTGGAGGTCTTTTGCCTTGATTGCTAAGGTCAGAGCACAAATACAGAAATCTAAAATTAGTCTACTGTAATTGTTCTCATTCTCCCTCACTCCACTGCAAGCAAGCTTTTAGAAAAGAGTAACTTTGAGTCTCCAAAACACATCATAGTTTTAGGTGTTGGATGCTTGGTGAATGTTTTCAAAATGAGAAAGGGCGATTTTCTTTCTTTCTTTCTTTCTTTCTTTCTTTCTTTCTTTCTTTCTTTCTTTCTTTCTTTCTTTCTTTCTCTCTTTTTCTTTCCTCCCTCCCTCTCTCTTTCTTCTTCTCCTTCTTCTTCTTCTTCTTCTTCTTCTTCTTCTTCTTCTTCTTCTTCTTCTTCTTCTTCTTCTTCTTCTTCTCCTTCCTCTTCCTCTTCCTCTTCTTCTTCTCTTTTTTTTTGAGGGTGCGGGGTGCAGAGGAAGCATGAGGAGAGATGGACAAATGTTTTGAATTTGGAGTAAAGACTATCTATATTAGAAATTAAAAAGGGGGCACCTGGTTGGCTCTGTCAGTTGAACATCCAGCTCTTGATTTGGGCTCAAAATCAAGGGGATGAGGGATGTCTCTTCACCTAGTATTGAGCCTGCTTGGGATTCTCTCTTTCTATCCCTTTGCACCTCTCTCTAGCTCACACTCTCACTCTCCCTCTGTAAAATAAAAAAGGGGTTCCTGGGTGGCTCAGTCAGTTAAGCATCCGGCTTCGGATCTCCGCTCAGATCATAATCTCACACAGTTTGGGGGTTTGAGCCCTGCCTTGGGCTCTGCCATTTACAGGGCAGAGCTTGCTTGGGATCTTCTTTCTCCCTCTCTCTCTCTGACTTCCCTCATACATGTGCATGCTCTCTGGTGCTCTCTCTCTCTTTCTCTCTCTCTCTCAAAAATAAATAAATAAACATTTAAAACAAAGTAAAATATATAAAAATAATAATAAAGAAAAAAATTGCTACTACAGGGGCACCTGGGTGGCTCAGTCGGTTAAGCGTCTGACATCAGCTCAGGTCATGATCTCCCGGTTCTTGGGCTCTGTGCCGACAGCTCGGGGCCTGGAGCCTGCTTTGGATTCTGTGTCTCCCTCTCTCTCTGTCCCTCTCCTGCCTGCTCTTTCTCTCCCTCAAAAATAAACATTAAAAAAATTTTTTAAAAAGAAAAATGGCTACTACAAATATAAAACCAACATATATAATACTTTAAAAATAATAAATCACTCTGACAAAAACTATCTCTCTTTAAGTCTCACAAACTTCTGTCTTTGTTCTGGTTTTCCAGCAAGCAAACCCAGGCTCACGGCTCAAAAGAGACTTGAATCTAAAATCTAGAATTCCCAGACCTTTGTACCTCAAAGTAGGTAATAGCCACTCAGAGGAAGTCCCTTGAACACAGCTTTAAATATCTGTTTGGCTCTGAGTTCCGATGGATTGCTTCCTGTTATTAGTTACTTTTGCTGGTGTTGACTTGTTTTTGTTTTCTCCCACATCAACCCACAACTAGAATTCAACTCCTCTTTGAGTTTTTCCAAAAGAATTGAAAAATCCATTATTAAGCAATGTGGGCTTTGCAGAAAATTTCATATGGGAGGTTAAGTCTGGGTTTTCAGCACACAACCCACAGAAAACAACTCATCTTTCACGTCCTATTTCTTGAGTATTTTTTTTCTCTTACCCTCCTCCCCAGTGTTCACTGGGAGTGCCCAGCCAGACTTGACTTTTCTTACTTCCTGAAACCATTAAGATGTTAACCAAAGCAAATGGCCATATGGTTAGGAAGACCCTCTTTGTTAGAAATGAGCAACTTTGTAACTCCATAGACTTCTTTTTATCTTATATAATAACTAAGAGGTGGTTGTTACATACCTCTAGGTACAAGAATCTGGAAATTACAGATTCATTAAAGTAAACATTTCCAACTTTAAACTTGCAAGCAAGTTCTTCAGCTCCTTATTTTTTTGTAAGCATGTAGCTAGTTTCAGCAAGCATTTATTTTTTATTTTTTTAAAAATAAGTTATTGTCAAATTGTCTAACATTCAGTGTGTAAAGTGTGCTCTTGGTTTGGGGAGTAGATTTCCATGGCTTATCACCTACATACAACACCCAGTGCTCATCCCAACAAGTGCCCTCCTCAATGTCCATCACCTTCTTCCCCCTCTCCCCTACCACGCCCCATGAATTCAATTTGTTCTCTGTATTTAAGAGTCTCTTATGATTTGCCTCCCTCCCTCTCTGTTTGTAACTATTTTCCCCCTTCTCTTCCCTCGTGGTCTTCTGTTAAGTTTCTCAAGATCCACATATAAGTGAAATCATATGATATATATCTTTTTCTGACTGACTTATTTCACTCAGCATAATACCTTCAGTTCCATCCACATTGCTGCAAATGTCAGGATTTCATTCTTTCTCATTGCCAAGTAGTATTCCATTGTGTATATAAACCACATCTTCTTTGTCCATCCATCAGTTCATGGACATTTAGGCTCTTTCCATAAGTTGGCTATTGTTGAAAGCACTGCTATAAACATTGGGTGCATGTGCCCCTATGAATCAGCACTCCTGTATCGCTTGGATGAATTCCTGGTAGTGCTACTGCTGGGTCATAGGGGAGTTCTATTTTTAATTTTTTGAGGAAACTCCACACTGTTTTCCAGAGCGGCTGCACCAGTTCGCATTCCCACCAACAGTGCAAAAGGGTTCCCTTTGGGAAAAAAAGACAATCTCTTTAGCAAATGGTGCTGGGAGAACTGGACAGCAGCATGCAGAAGAATGAAACTAGACCACTTTCTTACGCCATACACAAAAATAAAGTCAAAATGGATGAAAGACCTAAATGTGAGACAGGAAACCATCAAAACTCTAGAGGAGAAAGCAGGCAACAACCCCCTTGACCTCAGCCACAGCAATTTCTTGCTCAATATCATCTCCAAGGCAAAGGAATTAAAAGCAAAAATAAACTATTGGGCCCTCATCAAGATAAAAAGCTTATGCACTGCAAAGGAAACAATCAATAAAACTAAAAGGCAACCTATGCAATGGGAAAAGATATTTGCAAATGACATATCGTATAAAAGGTTAGTATCCAAAATCTATAAAGAACTTACCAAGCTCACCACCCGAAAACAATCTAGTGAAGAAATCAGCAGGCATTTAAACAGCATGGCCAGCCTGATATTACAAATGGCACTAGCCAAGCGGTGCTTGGGTGGTTCAGTGAGTGGAGCATCCAACTTCGGCTCAGGACATGATCTCTCCTGCTCGTGGGTTCAAGCCCCGCATTGGGCTCTGTGCTGACATCTCAGAGCCTGGAGCTTGCTTCGGATTCTGTGTCTCCCTCTCTCTTTCTCCCTTCTCCACCCATTCTCTCTCTCTCTCAAGAATAAATAAACATTTAAAAAAATNCCGCATTGGGCTCTGTGCTGACATCTCAGAGCCTGGAGCCTGCTTCGGATTCTGTGTCTCCCTCACTCTCTCTCCCTTCTCCACCCATTCTCTCTCTCTCTCTCTCTCTCTCTCTCTCAAGAATAAATAAACATTTAAAAAAATTAGAAAAAGGCACTAGGCGAACTTGTCACAGTATTTACCTGCAGTCTGCCATCTCTCTAAAAGGGAGAAATTCTTTTATAGTTTATTCATATAAAATACTTATTTGCCTTGCAGAAAAGCCTCAGTGTAGGGCCCACACACCATGCAAAATGGTGAGAAGGGACACACAAAGTCCTGCAAATCAAGAAAACAGACAAGGCATGTTCGCAGACAACAAAGAAGTTGGATTCTTGCTTATAGGACACACCTTGTACCTTTGCATTTCCCTTTTTGAAGTAAATTCCATATTGCACACGGCTTCATGCAAATCACTAGCAGGAAATAGCAACCTAAACACTTTTCAAATCATGCCAGCAGGAAGGTTCGGGATGGCCTTGTTTCAGTACAGAAAGAGTAGGGAGAAGAGGGAACTTTTTTTCCAGCAAATTCAAGCCAGCAGCCCATCAGAAGGGGTAAACAGAACAGGGGCTGACTCTAGCTCTGAGCCTCTGTCCTAGGTGAATATTGCAAATAAGACCAACTGTTGAGGTGCTTGAATCTCCCTCCTCCACCTCTTCATTGTGAAAGAAGCTGTTTATTGCAAGTAGCAACAGGATTTAAAAAAAAAAAAAAGGAAGGAGAAACAGACAGAGAAAAAGAAGAATTTTGTTACCGAGCTTCTCCACTCATTGCTTTTTCTTTTTAGCATTCTCCTGTCCACTTCTTTTTATTATCCTACAAAATGATCATAAACTTATAGAATGTTTTAGACTAGTGGATGCCTGAAGGCAGAGCCGTTTCAGGAGGCCCTGGTGAGCCCAGAGGGCCTAATGTGCACAGACACTCCAAATGGGCCCTCTTTAAAAAGACTTCCCATCCAGTTGTCGAGTATGAGCCGCGGAAAAGATGGAAATTCAGAAGCAAGCCTCATTCCCCTATCTTGGCAAATCTGGGCTCACTTCAATTAAACCTTGAATGAAGACTCCTGTTTGAATAGTCTCGAATAGAAGGGAGAAGTGAGCTGTAGACTGAGGCCAAAGTACATACTGTATTTATAATCGAACACAGCCTTTTCAATAATTACATCCTTGTGCACTTTTTATTTTTGGTTCTTGAATAAAGTCACTCATGAAATTAAAGAGAAGGTGCTTCGACGCTTCCTTCAGTTTCTATGGCAACACTGGGGCATCTTCTGCAGCTGCCTCGTTGACTAAGTGTGCCAGAGTGAGGCAGGCTGCACCTTTAGGCTGATCCTGGAAAAGGCAGGGGGGAGTGTCGTGGATATGCAGGCCACAAAAGAGACTGAGGCAGGACCTAAGAAATCTCTGAATCGTTGATTCGACTTTCCCTCAATGATTGCTATCTGAGAGCGCGTCTGCCAAGAGTGTTTTGCTAGGGATGTGTGCACACTTGCCTTTGAAATCTCGCTATTGGTAAATAATCTGTTTTTATGGGTCTGTGTCTAAACGCCTAATCCAACCATTTATAGGTTTTGAAAGAAACTCTTCTCTGCTCTTTAGTGCAACACTCTCCAGGCTCAAATAAAAAGTTGCTTAACTAGAACTTTAGATGTAGAAGTATAGTAGCAAAGATGTGAAAACTAAAAGCCAAATTAAACTACAAGGCGTGACGCTGGTTCATGTTTGTTCAGCAGGAGTGAACCCCGACACTTGCCCAAGGGACGCTTTCTGCGCATGCGTCTGGATTGGGGCAGTGCTAAGGCAGGTGATTCCACAGAGCTACCAATCTCAGCCGAGACGGGGTAGAGCGGTCATTTGGCACCCAGAAGTGCAAGAACGTCCTTGGGGGCAAAGTTTTGACAAAATCAACTTCAACAATTCCCGGTAAGCTGTTGCAAACATATCTGAATCCATAGCGACATCCCTGAAAAAATAATGAAGATTCCTGGATGTAGGGGACAAGAATCATGTCATTGTCAGTGCCTAATGCATCGGAAGTACTCGGTAACATACATTTCTTATGTCTAAAACTGAACTACTTTCCTCCCTTGCAGGACAAAATGACTCTACATGTGTACTGCCCATTCTCTAAACGATGATCTAATAAATCAAAGTCCACATAGAAAACTTTGAATAACCAGCACCATATAATAATTCCCCCATAAAGCTTCTGTCAAGTTGAACAGAATTTTCTAGAAGTCAAAACCTTTAACAGCCTCAACCCCTGGGAACATAATCTCAAACCTGAAATTAAAAAAAGAAAAATCAGTGGAAACGAAGACTACTGTCCATAAAATCCCTCCATTCAAGCCAGACTTTTGTGTCTCAATTCACCTTTCTGGTATGCCTGACATTCTGACATCGGTCATATAGTCCTTATAATGGATTATCTTAGTAGTAGACACGGCGGATAGGAAACAACAACCGGAATGATTTGAGGGGACTCTGACATGGACAGAACAGCAGCTGATGATCTAATGGACAAAATGTAAAAGCACATGGTATCAGGCAGAAGAGCAGCCATTAGCTTGTGTCTGACACAAGGAAACATTAAATAATACATCCTAATTTTTTTTAATAAGCAGAAAGTGCATAGTATTTTAGAAAACCATTCCTCCAAAACAATGAACGCCCTGAAGGCAACAACTTGCGGTTATTTGGAGAGAGCCACTTAGCTGTAATTATTCATCATTATTATTCTTATTAGTTAGTAACAGTCCTGTGCTGAATTTTAAACTCCTCCCCGTCTACATTCCTCTTAACCTGCTCTCTCCTTTCCATTCCCAACATCCTACTCCAGTAGCTTCCAAACTAGATGACTGACTCATCCCAACTTGCCCAGAAAGGTTCCAGTTTTAGCCCTGTGATCCCTGCATCAGGGGAAGCCCCTCTGTCTCCCCCTCCCCCGCCCAGGACACCAGGACAATTGGTCACCCTATTTTAGAAGCAGGTACTGTGATAGTATTGTTGCATTCGTGGTTTACAGGTGTTACCTTGTAATCATGTAATTTTTCAGGTCATTATAATAATCCTCTATAGTGGCTCAAATCATCAGATCTCTAGAGTCCATGACCTGAACTATTTTGGAAAAAAAGAAGAGGGGGGCCCTGGTGTTTTTGAAATATGTGGATCATGGAGTTGTTTCTTAAAGTGCATGGAGCTAGCCTTCATTTGTTTATGTATGGATTTATTTAAATTTGGGAAGCAAATCTGATTGACTTGATCCACTTTCCTAGCTCTAAAACGGAAATTTCTAGAGGGAAATTTGTTTTCTTCTTTGCAAGTATGATCTGGGGAGCTGCTGCTTCAGGAAGCCAGGATTTGTTTGACTGTCACTGAGAAGAAGGCCTAAGCAGAAAGACTCTGAAATCCCACCTCTGCCTTTTCTTTTGGTATACATATTTAATAAAACAAAAAAAAATTTTTTTTTTAATAGTTTATTGTCAAATTAGTTTAAAACAAAAATTTTTAAGTAGAGGTGAGGAGCATTATAGCATTCAACTCGCTGCCTGGAGTTACCATTATATATCTTGCTTAGTGAAGCCAATCACCAAGAGGGTCATGTTACACCTTTGGCTCCCTGAAGTGGGAAGCAAGCACAAATGTATGATGTGGTAAAGGTGCCTGTAGCGTGGTTAGTACCAGGGCCTTGTGGTTTCGCCTGGAGACAGGACTAAGCAATTCCTAGTTAGTGGAAATTAATCTGAAGTTTGAAATGTACCCAAATCCCACAACGGATGCTTCAATTTGCTCTTCCTCTACCCTTTGTGCATCGTTCCATCTTTCCAACAACTGGATGAGAAATGGAGGAACAGGTTACAAAGGAGGTGGAAATCCTGGGCTAATGTGTCCCGAGTGGAGAAAAAGAATTCATTTTCATCACCTAGGGAAATAAAAGCTAAGAAGCAGAAAGGCCTTGGGTTAAATGGTGAAACTTTTACCAGGAACGCCTCCAAATGGAAAGCATAGAGTAGTGATAAAAGAGCACAGCCCAGTCAGTGCCCAATGGCCTCAATTTAAATCCCAGCCCTAATCCCTGCTGTGTGTGTTTGAACAAGACACTCAACCTCCCTGGGCCTGGTTCCTCGTTTCTTAAATGAGGATGATACCACTGCCTACTCCACAGGGTTGCTGTTAAGATTAAATTACTTCATATGTACAAAGAATCTAGAGCCATGCTTGAAACACAGTAAGTGCTCTTTGAGTATATGTTAAAGAAAAAATATTAAAGAGCAACCCATATTTCAGAATACAGATTTCCTCAGTACAGACCGCACATCCCTAGGAACTTTGTGTCCTGGAACAGTATATAGGGTTAGTGGATTCAATGAAGTTTGGAGGCAGATAAAACCTGAATTCGCGGGGCGCCTGAGTTGCTCAGTCGGTTAAGCCTCCGACTTCGGCTCAGGTCGTGGGTTCGAGCCCCGCGTAGGGCTCTGTGCTGGCAGCTAGCTCACAGCCTGGAGCCTGTTTCAGATTCTGTGTCTCCTTCTCTCTCTGACCCTCCCCTGCTCATGCTATCTGTCTCTCTCTCAGAAATAAATAAAACATTAAAAAAAAAAACACACCTGAATTCGAATACCACCTCAGCGATTAATTAGCTTTAAATCCAGCCTCAGTTTCCACCATACCAAGGGTTGGTAAATTACAAGCCATGGGCCAAATCTGGCCCACCAGTTATCATCAGTCAAGTTTTATTGAAACACATCCAAGTTATTTATTCTCATATTATCTGTGATTGCTTTTGTGCTCCAAGAGCCCAGTTGCATTGCTGAGACAGATTCTCTGTTCTGCAAGGCCCCAAATATTTACCGTGTGGCCCTCTACAGAACACTTTTACCAACTCCTGATTTATAATACCGGAATAATAATATCCTAATGGAGGGGGGAGGGCAGTGAGAACCCTATCCATAGTTTAGGCTCCGTAAAGGGTAACTATGGTCATTATGCAGAGAGTTAAGATCTAAAGCTTATGAATTTATCAGTTTTGCTTGCTTGCTTGTTTTCTATCCTCTACCTACGCCATTCTGTCCAAAAACAAAATATGAGCTTGACTTCCTCTAACTTGGATTAAGTTAATCTGCCACCCCACCACACCTCCCCGTTTGGGCAATTTCTATGGCTCTATTCATTCCAGCGCTCAGGGTTTATGTCCCATTGTTTGGAAACATTTGCTTCCGATCTCAGCAATTCTGCAGCAATCGTACAGGAAGCCCACAGACTCTTGCACCAGTTTGTCTTCAATTTTTAATTTTTTATTTAGAAATAATAAAATAAGACATAATATATAAAAATATGTACAATCCATGGTTTGTGCAGTACAAGAGGAAGACTTTTAGATACAAAAAGATGGCAAATGGGAAAATAATAGCTATCACGATTGTCAGAGACCGGGATTGTTTCACTCGCCAGAGCCCAGAGCTGAGACCCAACAGAACTAGAAAAAGAGATTCTAGTCAGGAGTGGGGAGGTGACTATACAACACTTTTATTTTTCACCTTAACATTTATTAGACCTAGAGTGAAAAACAACTCACTCTTCTTCTCAGAACAAGCGTCTTGCCTTTACTGAGTGGCTTATTATAAAACATGAACTGACATTTGTTAATTGCGAGGGTAACATGATTTGGGGGACAAAGCTCATCAAACAGACATCAAGGTTTGGGATCGAAGTTTACAGGGAAGAAAGGAAATGAAGAGGAAAAAAATAACGCATTAATAGGTTTTTTTTTTTTTTTTTAAAGGTAAAACAGACGTTCTCCGGGAATTTGGAAATGGCTACAGTGCTATAGTGACATCCTTACAATGTCTGATTCAAGTATACTTCTTAGAGGGATAGAAAACTATTCCATTCTCAATAGTCAAAATAGAATTCACTTTGTCTATCTTTTATTTAAAAATAGGATAACCAGGAATCTATGCCTCCTCCCAAAAATATAATGCCCATCCAGATACGAGCAAAAATTCTTTAAAAGGGAGCAATTCTTAAGTAAATTCAACGGGGGTTTGCTTACAATAGAGAAGCAACACATAGCTGGGAAGAGACCCCAGATATTCACGGCGAGTCTCCTCTGTCTTCATTCTAATGACATATGTGCACTAATTATGGAAAGGAGACCCAGTCAATAAGGACAAATGTTTTGAAGGTAAAATGCAGCAAAAGATGTTGTGCATTACCTGTGTCTTGGCTCTTGACAAAAATAAAAAATTAAAATTAAAAAATTGCCATTTAAAGCTTATAATTGGTAAAATACTAATAACTAGAAAAAGCTTCCAAATGAACAGTCCATGCTGAAATAAATAACAGAACATAGCAATACGAACCTTATAAGGCTGGTAAATACTTGCTAAAACCATGCTAACCGGTAGCATATAGGTACTAGCTCTCAGAAATTGCTGCACGGAAATTATACTTTCTATGGCAATTTTTTTTCCCTTTACAGACTTCTATTTACATTTGGCTTTAAATATGAAAATATCTGATAAACTTTATAAAATGTACACTTTAAAAACATAGCTTCTGCAAAATTTTCTTGAAAAAAACAAAAACAAAAACAAAAACAAACCTGTGCACCAGAAATGTTAGATTTTTTTTTTCCTTTTTTCAGAAAGAAGTTGAAAGATTTCCCTCCCTCATCCTTGCCCCCAGACCCACCCCCTTTCAAATATCTCAAGTGTTTTTAAGTGGCAGCACTGTGTGTTTGGGAGGAACCTTCTCAGTGGTCACCCCCATTCTCCACTGCATCTTCATTTCATTCAGGTCACTGAATACTCTTTGGTTTGATTATTTTCCTTTGCAAAATATCGAAATAGCAGCAGCTGAAGCACTCAGTATTCACTCACTGTCAACAGCCAAATTGTTCCCTCCTCTGTCAATCGTTTTGACCCATCAATCCCAATTCCTCCAACTCTCTAAACAACTTTCCAAACCTGCCTTTAAAGTTGGATTTAAAATAGCATCCACTTGCTTGACATCTCTGTCTTGTTTCAATGAAAAGAACACCAGTTTTCAAACCCATCGACTTTGAAGGCTGAGAACAGCAGAAACTGTCTTATTATTGCAGGCACGGCATTCAGCGATGGCTGTTCAGGAACCAGAGACCATCACACACATCAATTTACAAAATACAGGATTCCAGAACAAGCTGTTTTTTAATGGCATACAGGGATATAATACCATAAGAGAGTTGATTTTGAGACTCCAATTAAAAAAGAAAAGTCAGCACCCCCCAGAATTCACACATAAGGAACTTGAAGCCAAAAAAGAGTTCCATTATTGAGAAACAGCAAGAGGGGAAAAAAAAAAGTTTCGATCAGCCAGGCAGGAGAGACTTCTCAAAACAAGGTGTCCTTAGTAACCTGCTCCTGGGCTACACAGGCTAGAAGGATCAGCTCAGATCCAGTCCTAAGTGTGCATATATAAAGGAGACATAAACCTTTTAGTTCATTATCTCCTCTACTTGTGGCCACCTTATATTTTCTATGGCTCTTGTTGACCCTAAAATACTGCAACATTTTCATTCCCACCCTCTACCACTAAAAAATAAGTAACTTTCCTCTCCCTCCTGAATACTTGAGCTGATGTGCTACATCAGAAGTGGCTGGTCCACACCTCGCTGGCTCCCCCCTTTGACATTTGCAGCCTCCCAGACACCATGGGCCTTGCTCCAGACAGACTGATGGGAAGAAGCAGCCTAGAGGCCAGGTGGGGCATCTTCTCAAAGGCGAAGTCAAGCTGGAAGTGTCCTAACAGTTGGGGCAAGGAATTCAGCTGCAAGGGCTTATACTTATTTATCTTTCATCTTGGATGGCTCAGCTTTGAGGATACCAAAGAACTCCAACGGAGGTCTTATCTTATGGAATAAATTTTGGAATGTGCAAAAAGGGGAAATCCAGAAAAATCTAAGAGCACATCGCCATCTCTCACCTTATGCATCAGCCTGGCCAGTCCTACCTGGCAGGGAGCAAAAGATATTTTATATTGTGTATATGTGAATTTTACTTCCCCTTTCTTCTTTCCCCTCTCATACACAAGTTGCATGAAAGAACAAAATTGAAAAAGCACTACACTTACTAGATTCTGTGTGTATGATATTCTGTTTTCTGAATACGGTGAAAAAGGAAAGGGCAGTTCAAGGTCTTGCTGAGGTTCAAAGTTACTGTCTCTTGATTTCAAGGCAGCCACGGGGCTTTCTATCCCTTTTAGAATAAGCTTCACTGTGCAAAAATGTGCATTATCTTTGGTATTTATTTTAGGTAGTCTAACTTAAAATTTGAGATAACCCATTAACATCATGGAAGGAAAAAAAAACAAACAAACCCAGAGGCTACCATTTGGCTAGTGTTACATAATGCCCTTATGTAACCCAAAGAGAGAGAGAGAGAGAGAGAGAGAGAGAGAGAGAGAAAATCAATTCTAGCAAACAAATTACTGGCCTCAAAAAATCAGGCTCTCATTTGGCAGCTCATAGCCAAATACTTGCCACTTTGAAGCACACATCATGAGCTTTCAACAGAGTTCAACACTGACTTTTAAATTACACGAAAGAAAAACTACACAACAACAAAAATACGATTTGTGTTCATGTAGTTAGCAGCTTTTCAAAAATTAAGGCAGAGTCTTGCCTTTGTTATGCCATTAAAAACATTCTTGTTCCCTAAAGAGAAGCATTCTGGATTAGTCAAATACCCAACCAAGGCTTGCCTGCAAGTTCAAGTTTTGTAAAAACACAAAACAATACATAAAAACCCCATAACTTATTCTACAANCGGGTGGGGTGGGGGGTGGGGACAGGGAGGCATGTTGAGTGCTTTATGTTCATTTCCGAGCTTACAGTCTTTCTTTGAAACCATTGTGCTAGCCTCAGTCCCTTGTGGCCACTTGCCTTGACCCACCTCTTCACCAGTACCGTCGTCTGAATAACTGTTTTGGGCCTTTGACCAACAGACTGTATTTTAAAGTAAATATTCCAGAGAAGGAAGCAGTCATATCTCCGACTCTCGCCGTAAGGGCCTGGGCTCTAGAGGTACACTTGCCTGGTTGTGAAGGTCTATGTCAGGGGGTGTGTCCGTACTAGTGCTTTCTGGAACTCCATTTTCACTGTCATCTTCCTCTTTGCTTGTGAGGGCAACTTCGTTTTCGTAGCAAAATGAATTAGCATTTGAGAGGATGTATTTCTTTTCTGCTAAGTCTCTGGCACTACAAAGGGGAGTGTTGGGCACTTCGTAAGTCTTGTGGAACCTTGAATAGTCCACTTTGTAATAGTGCTTCTCTTCAAAGAGTACAGGCTCATAGCGGTGGCCCCAGAGGATTTCATTGGCCAGATATGAGCTACGGCACTGTGTTGTCATGGCGGTGGCTTCCACCATGCCTTCCAGTATCACAACAATTTCAAAGTCTGCATTGTCAATGTCCTGTTTACTCAGATCGTATAAAGGACTATCTTCATCTATTTCATGGACTATGGTGATTGGGGACACCAGAAATATACGGTCAATTCCACTGTCAAAACCAACGTTGATATCTATTTGATCCAGGGGGATGTACTCCCCTTCAGAAGTAATTCTGGATTTGAGCAGCTGGGCTCTCACGTGAGCTTCCACCAAGTGGCTTTTCCGAAGATTGCCCACCCGCCACATCAAACACAGTTTGCCATCTCTCATGGCAATCACAGCATTGTGACTGAAGACAAGAGTCTCGTTTCTCTTCTTTGGCTTTGCCATCTTTGCCATGACTGCACCAATGATAAAGGCATCAATGATGCAGCCCACAATGGACTGGAACACCACCATAAAAACAGCAATCGGGCATTCGTCCGTGACACACCTGAAGCCATAACCTATGGTTGTCTGGGTCTCGATGGAGAAAAGGAAGGCCGCTGTGAAGCTGTTGACCTCCGAGACACAAGCTTTGCTCTCTTTAGATGCATCCAGATCCCCATGGAGCAGAGCTATCAACCAAAACACACAGCCAAAAAACAGCCACGAGAGAACGAAAGCCAGACAGAAGATAACCAGCATCCATCGCCAGCGAATGTCCACGCACGTAGTAAAGATGTCTGCAAGGTACCGTTGTCCCTTCTCACCCACATTGATGAACTGAACATTACAGTGGCCGTCTTTCTTCACAAAGCGGCTCCTGCACTGTTGTCGAGTGTGGACTTTACTCTTCCCATTCCCAAAGCCATTTGCAACCGCCATGGTGGCCAACTTCATCCCGTCTTCTTCTGAAGAGACAATGCTATAGCGGTTGGTCCGCACACTGCCCATCGCTTCTGCTGTGGACTCCAGTGCTTCTGCTTTGGAAAACAGTCTGAGTTTTTGCAAAACCCTTTGGAGAAACAGTTTTGAATGTTCAGTGAGGACACACACACAAAAAAAAATAAGGAGAGGTGGGGGGTCTCCAGGAGCCTTGAGCTTCTACCAAGGTCTGTCTACTGACATGCAGAGCTACCTTAGTAACTCAGCTGACATCCAGGGTTCGTGTCCTGCAAACAAACAGACAGACAGACAGAAGACATTATTCATTAGAAGAGATGTCATTATTGAAGGGTTCTACTCTCTAAGGCAGCATGTCTTCACAAGATACAGTCAAATATAGAGAAGTATGTGCTGCATTGAATAATAGGATTTTTCATTTCTTTGCCCCCCAAAAATATTTATATGATATAAATAAAGTCAATAAACATAGAAGACGTAGTTGCTTGGAACAGTCTTTCAACCAACATTTCAGGTCCTTTTTCCCTTTTCCAGCAAGCTAGGAGATTCTGTTTTACAGATACCCTCTCTTTTTCTCTCTCTTGCCTTCTGTACTTGCTAGGGTCCCAAGTTATCAAGCAGAAGAAAGACTTGTTAAGGCCAAAGTTTGTCGCAAGGCTTTGAGAACTCAAGACATGTCTAGAGAACATTTCATATAAATGCAGTACATTCACATTAATTTGAGTTGCAGGTGCATTATGGGAGACTATGGGAGCCCTTGATGACACGGTGGAAAGCAGAAGGCACAGACTAATTTGTTTAAATGATAAAACTGAGTACACAGCCCTTATAATGATCTGAAATCGGTCCCAATTTCTGGAGACTGTTTGGGCTTGCTGCATCACTTCACACGCTGCAAGCAGCCACTTTGCAGAAATGCCTGATAACATCTCTGTAGTGCAAGTGATTCTGACTTGAAGGCGTAGGTTTGCTCGCTCTGGGGGATAAAGAGTGAGTCTGTTGCCTAGCAATGAGTCCTGAAATTCTCCGGAGATGGGACTGCCATGTGTAATGACAGGCTAGGAAGTAAGTACCTTTGTGCCAAAGGACCAGGTCTTTAGCGAATTGAGATAAGGCAGGAACTCATTTCATGTGGGTCCAATTCTATGTTTTCCCAAACAGAGACAACTTTGTAGGAGCAGAGCATAATTGTCAGTTTACTTTCACTTCGAGCACTGCTGTTAGCTGTATGTTCCCATGGAGAAGGCACTCACCTTTACCTAATGTGAACAAATAGTAGTTTTTTAATTTTCTCCTCTTGCTTCATCCTAACCTAGGTAACAACTGTCTATTTAACTTCCCATCTTCACTCCAAAGAAAACTATTATTTTTCCTTGAGTGACAAACAGAAGTCTAAGAAAGTCAAGCGTGTTTCTTTCATCAAGTAGAAATTAAAAAAAGAAGATGGCATATAAAAACCAAAAGCAATCCCCCACTTGTCAAACAACCCAATCGATCTCCTGCAATAAAGGGGGTCAATGAAAAGCAGATGGTGAGGAGCAGAGATTTGCTGAAGCCCTGATAACGAGGTCTCCACTTTTTCTTTCTCCCCCCAAACCACATTAAGATTAAGTGGTTAACCGAACCAATTTCAGCCAAGCCAACTGCAAACAAATAAAGCAAGCGATGTATCTTGTTTTGGTACACCCCCTTAAAGAGAGGCAAGGTGCATTGTCTTTGAAACTGCCTCGTTACAGGCATTTCACTTCTCCCTCCTTATCCAGGTTATTATGCAAGAATGTGCCCCAACACATTTTTCCTGAGATTAGTCATCTGTGAAAATTGCAATGTGTGTTACATTTTGGCAGCTTTTGACACCTAAATGATGCCCGATTTGAAAGTGCCTTTGAATTACTTTATAAAAAGAAGTTACTGTGCCTTCCCAGTCTTCCACCTGCTTCAATGTTTTGTCTGCTTCTCTATGAAGTTTGTACTTGGACAAAAGAAACAAGTCTCCTATTCCTCAGGGTTCTAGGTCCTGGACATGGAAAGGATTTTTTTTAACAGTTGATTTCAAGATTATTGGGCTCATGTGAAATTGCCAAAGATTTCTACACAAAACCAGATAGGGATAATAATATAATAGCAGATGCAGGTGTACTTTCCAAAAAAGGGGGAGGGGAAAAGGCTCGCTTAAATAGTGCTTGTATCCTTGAGCTCTGGATGACTTCAGAATCTTATATTATAAGTTGACACCAAGAAATTCCCTTTTCATGATTCAAAACAAGCCTTCCATCTGAGTTACCATGAGGGACCATGAGTAGACAGATTCAAATTTCTTCTGACTTATTTCTGCACTCTTTCCAGATTAAAGCTTAACAACCATATGAAATCCAAAGACTGAATTACGACCTTCCAAAAATCTTGACCCCAGGACATCAGTTCGAATTCCGCAAAACACAACACCAGCTTCCTACGAATAGCTTTCTGCATTTAGAACTTGAAAACAGCCTGTATTGAACGACTATTATTGTCTTATTTCCACTGTTTATGACAGAATTTGTTCCACATGTAGAGTATCATTTAGAAATTTTACCCTTCTGCCTGGAAAGGGGAAAAAAGATTTTTTTTTTTTTTTGGCAAAACGGAAGCTTTTGTCACTTCGAACAGATATGCTCCAAAACAGATTTATGTGTGTATATGTGTGCACACACATTATGTGTATTCAGAGTTTTGGGAAACTGATTACAGAGCAAAACTCTGGAACTTGCCACAGTTTGCTAGAGTGATTGTCTTAATATTTCATTATGATGAATGCCCTTCTTACTGACCTACCCACATGCCCAACTGACTTTACGCAAGCAGAAAACTTCCTCGCCTGCTTTCCTCCCACTAAGAATCACCGATTCTTGAGTGTCTAGAGAGAAAACTTTGATTAGGAACAGGGCTTTCATGCCAGTTTATTGTAGACATATATTCAAAATGATTCTTTGAGAAACATTCAATCAAGAGTAATGAACACTAAGCGATTTGACTCCTTAAGGGGTACAACTCGGGAGAATCCATATTTGATTTGATGAACAATGTGTAAAGTCCCCTCTCAGCAAAAATATTTCAGGGCCTGATGTAAATTTAATACATACAAATAATCATTTTACCCAGGCTATAACCAATGAGGTAGAAAGTATTTCTGGGAAATTGAGAGGCTACATGTGGTGCTGTTCATGTTAAGACTATTTATAGGCTGAGCCAAAATTAAGCATAAGCAATGGAAAAAAATAGTTCAGCCATTTCAATCTTAGGTAGATGTTAAAGAGAGAGAGCACTACAGATAAATTCAAGGTCAAGGAGATAACACTGTATAAATGAGTGAATCTGAATCATTTTTCTCATATAGGAAATATTCCCAAGATGAGCTATAAGAAACTGGAAAAATAGAATTATGAAGAATAAATGTGTCCCGTAAATAATATGGTCGTGGTGTACAGTGGATAACAAAGTTTCTAACTAAGGACAGG
Source organism: Crocuta crocuta (assembly GCF_008692635.1). Lineage (NCBI taxonomy): Eukaryota > Metazoa > Chordata > Mammalia > Carnivora > Hyaenidae > Crocuta > Crocuta crocuta. Next base: position 7,377,212 of record NW_027532607.1, on the reverse strand, counting down.
AAATAAGGATAGGTAAAGAAAGTGTGCCGGGCTGAAAGAAAGGTCTGCTAATGAGTGTTTAGAGCAGTTATTCCCCAGCTGACGCCACATAGACCAGCCTGAGTGTGCTCAGGGCACATGTTGCTATGTGAGCACAACTGCTGGCAAAGCAGCCTCTTAGAAGCTCAGTAAACAGAAGGGAGGGGGAGGGGTAAGAGGGGAAGGGTAGAGGGATATGCATTTATCTGCGTGAGCACTCTACCATTTATATTCAGCAATGCACGTAGCATCACCCAGCATCTGCAAATGCTGAGAAACAGACATATTTGGGGAGATAAAACCTGCAACAGCTTATCAGTTCAGGTAAAAATGTGGCCCATCTTTCATGCTCTGGAAAAGTCATACAAGGACTCTACAGCTAACCAGAGATTCTACAACTGGAGCATCTAAAGATGGTAGAAATACTGTGTGTCCTTAAAAAAAAAAAAAAAAAAAAAAAGCCAAACTCACCAGCGTTTAGAACAAATATTCCTACGGATACACTACAAAAACAGTAAAGAAAGTGCCACCACAACATGAGAGGGAGGTGTTAAAGCAAAGTTACGTGACCTTGACTCCAACGATGACCCCTCCCACCATCCTTGAAGGAACATGTCTTACTCCTGAGCCTGGAGATTTTTCCAGATATTGGCACATATAAATAAACCACTCAGGGGTGGCGTGGAAGTGAGCAGGAAAAAGCTAACAAGTGTACAGGTATTATACAGCAGACGCAGGGCAGTGGTGTGAGGAAATCTGACAGCCTATTGATTATTAATGTGAAGAGAAAGTAAGTGGTAAAAGGCAGTTGCATTCTTTCATACCTAAAACACGTTTTCAGTGCCTTGTTTCCTAACAGGTAAATTCTGAGCTTATGAAAATACCCAGGATTCACAGCCGTATCCTAGTTACCATCCAACTGGCAGGCTTATCCAGACACAGACATTAAACTGCCCATTTCCTATCTCGATTTTTTTTTCAATTGTCATGACAAGTCTATGTTATGATGCAATCTTTTTGCAGAATCAAGTCATTCTGGCCACTGTGCTTTCCTGAAACCACACTGTCTTCAACTTAGGTATTAATACTATTATTACCAAGAATAATACGTTGCTTAGGAGAGAGTGACAAATGATGTGAAAGTTTTGCGGTCTTGGGGCTCAAATCCAACTCGGGCTCGCGCTCTCTTTCCCCAGCAAAGCAACTTTGAGACGCTCGCTCTGCTTGGAACTCCACGCTACACTTGAAGCAATGACAAAGGGGAAAAAAAAGACGCCAAGGAAGGATCAAGACTACTGCTGAGTCCCAAGTTTGCCAAGATTTGAGACCAGTGCTCTAGAAGCACTCCCCACCCCCCGCCTTTTTTTTTTTTTTTTTTTTTTTCCTTCCTTAGAGCAAGAATCGAACACAGGCTCCCTGGCCCATGTCTCCAAGCTCAGTATCTTGCTACAGCTGGTGCATTGGAAGTTATGAGCACAAACAGATGCTGCAGAGAAATCTGTTTCTATTGCTCAACTGTTCCAAGCATGTCTCAGTATTTTTAGCTCTGGGGATGTTCTGGTGCGCACACAAACTCTATAGGCATGATCTGGGACTCCGCAGCGTGGGTAAGCGCTACAGCAGCGTGACAGCTGGGCACCTCTGGGGCAGGCGGGGCAGGGCAGGGTCGGCGACGGCGGCCCGAGTCCGCTCCCCAGGACACACAGGCAGCGGGAGACAAGGAGGGAAGAAAACACACAGCGGCCCTTACCTGTTGCTGGCGCAGGAGCATGGGGACATGGAGTGGAAGTGGGGGGTACAGAGGCATGTAAGATCCAGTAGTTTGTAAAAGCGAGTGAGCCAAAGCAAACCAGAATCCCCAAGACCCAGCTTGCCGGCGCCGGGGAAGGCTGTGCGCTGGCCAGGGCTCTAGTGCGCTCTGCAATATCCTGGGCTCTTTTGAGACACCGGCCCGCCTGGCCCCGCCCCCCGGCCTCTGCCGGCCAATCGCAGCGCGCCTGGCCGCCCGGCCGGCCCCGGGAATCGCAGCAGGGAGGGGAGGATGCTACACCCGCGACCCGCCGCGCGGCCAGCGAGGAGAACCTGCCGCCGCTTCCTCCCCCTCCGCCCTGCGAGCGGGGTCGGGGAGTCCGGCCGCGGCCGGGGAGGAGGAAGTTGCGCCCCAGCTGGGACGGCAGCAGGTGGGCAGCTCCGCGGCCTGGCTCCTGCGGCTGCCTAATTGCAGCCCGGCCTGGGGACCGGCTTCCTCGGCCGTCTCCGGGCCCCACACTTCCCTTCTGCTCTCCTCGGCGGCGGCTCGCTGGGCTCCGCGAGGGGCTGCCAGGGCCGGGAGGAGCGTTTGCAGGCGGGGAGGATCGCGTTGCGCGGCGGCCCCGGCGCATCTCCCCGCCTCCCCCTCGCTCGCACCTACAGCCCCTCGTCCCCCGAATTCCCCGGCGGAGGAGCCGCGAATGCAGTGGGGCAAAGGGACCGGGACCGGCGCGCGGAGCCCGGCTGGATTTAGACGCGCACAACTTTTGCAACTGCAGAGCCGCTGGGCTCTTGTCTGCGCCCGGCTGTCCGTGAATTACTTACACAGCGCCTAGACTTCTCTGCAGGGTGAACGACTCGTTCCCTCTCGCACTGTCCGCCCTCAATCTCTTTCTCCGCCGCCGCCCGGCACGCTCTACTGATCTAAAATCAGAGCAATTAGAGTAATGAATTCTCTGGAACAGCAACTCCTACAGACACTCAGCTCTGCCCTCGCATCCGCGCCTCCCAGCCCTCACTCCCAGCAACCAGGCAAGAGCATGTAGACCCTTTAAAACCCTCTGTCAATTTCAGTGTTAACCGCGTCTGGATCCTGCAACTTGACAGATTAGTCCGTGTGTGCGCGTGTCTGTGTGTCGGTGTGTGTGTGTGTGTGTGTGTGTGTATCTCTGTGTGTCAATCGAGTAAGTACATATATCTCTGATTACTTAGGCGTCATAACGAAGCTTTGCTCTTAAAGGACACAGTATATTTAGGAGTCTTCCTTACACGGAGTTTGAAATTCCTGTGTGTGTGTGTAATGTTTATTTCCTCAAGCGACCCAATGCGTCTTTCGTGCAGTTGATTTAAACCTCTCAAGGCCTCCTAGAGTCGCCAAACTACTTCCACGGTCTGGCTGGTATTGGGGCGGCACAGACTGGTGGCTTTCTGAGCGGAGAGGAGGTGAAACTGACAATTCAAGGAAAGGGTCTGCGCCCACCTCCTAGCCTCATACCCTCACTTGGCCCCTAGGAGGTGCTGGTGAAATATGCTAGGTCTTGCAGATGCGTACTTAACCCTGCTTTAGCAAGGGTGCCGCATGTCCTGGCGCTGAGCGAGAGACTGAAATTAAGAGTGAGAAATAAGTTGTGCGTGCGGCGTATCTGCTCTGAGAGCCAAACGTATTGCTGTTCCATTCCGCTTGCTGAGGTTATACAGTCCTCCAAGCCCTGTAAACGCCTTGCCTTGTAAAACCGTGTATGCGAAATAATGCCTCACAAAGGTGGGGGGGGGGAGGTCTGTCTACCTTAATATTATTAAGTAATGTATTACTTTTAAACAGCTTGCATTAACTCTGCAAAATAGATGGATGTGTCGAAACCCAGTCTGCAGCCCAAAGCTAAAAACGTGGAGATAGACAGACTAACTGCATAGCCAAAGGAAAGACAAGGAGTGACATCTCACTGCCCACCACAATAAGCTGCTTCTGAAATTGTGTTTCTTCTAAGAAACAGTTGGGAGAGGTCCAGTTAACCCCTTAAAACATTAAGCCTAAAAGGAAAGAGGAAATCATTCATTTATGTATATGTCCTTTATTATGATTCAATCTGTGCATCTGTAGATAGCTAAGACTTTTCCAGCCCGTGTGAACTCAGAGAGATGACAGCATTTTTATGTCCAGGTAATGAGCTCTTTTGGCAAATCAGTCATCCAGAAAGGAGTGCCATTTTTCTGGCATGTGGATTGAAATTGTTTTATTTTAATATTCTACTATATCTGAAGAAACTGACTACAAACATAGGCCAAGAGAGTTTCATGTAATAGAAGAATCTTTAAAGAAATGAATGCGAAGTTATAAGATTATGGTTGGTTACATAAATTTTGTTATGGGAGGGGGCAAATAAATAGACGCACCTTCATCTTTCTCGTCAGCGTCACTCTTACCCACCACGGGCTGATATGCAGCAAGGCTTATTTCTTAAAGAAAAATTGATTATTGCAATACGCAGAGTCCCAGCCTGAATAGAAGTTTTACCTTTGTTATTTAGCTAAATAAGGATACCTTTGTTATTTAGCTAAATAAGGAAACAAGAAGGATTACGTTCTGTAAGTAAATGACACTTTGTAAATGCATGATAGCTTTGATTAACTCCACTGCTTCATGTTATAAAGGAAAAAAAAATAAATGTACATTTTAATGAATAAGTGACTTGTCACTATGTCCCTATTAGGAAAATTCTCGTGTTCCAAAGCTTTCAGGACTTTTGGGAATGATGCGTGATAGAGATTTCTCTAGTCACAATGTATCTTTTTTGGCTGAATCAGTCCTTATTTAGCAAAAATCCCCATTAGTTTTGGACACCAGTGCAGTTGGGTGTTGGGATCCATCTGTGGATTAAATTTTTCCAAGGAAATGACAGTTATGCCCTTACTGATTCCCTCCACAGTAACCACCTATAATATTAGAGCCAAATATTAGTCACAATCCAGATCTGCAGTCAGATTATGAACGGGTGTGTGACGCAGAAGGGAGTGTTCCACTAGGAACACAGATCTTTCCTTTGCACTTACATAAATATCTCTAGCAATCAGATATATTTTCAGACTTCTATTAACCAGATGTGCAGTCCAATTGTACGATGATGAGAAGTGAAAAACTCCTTTCATTTGCATCCACTACATTTTGAGAACCCCTTAGTAATCTTTGCGGAAATAACTGAGAGCAAGAAATAATAAATAAATGTCAGATGAACTTGCAGTGTAGACAGGATGAGTTTGCAATCTCCTGCAATGAGGGCAAGCCATTGGCAATGGTATTTTGTTAATGTTTACTTATTTATTTTGAAAATGAGAGAGAGTGCTTGCTGCGTGCGAGCTGGAGAGGGGCAGAGAGTCCCAAGCAGGTTCTGCGTTGTTAGCTTAGGACGCAATGTGGGGCTCAAAGTCACAAACAGTGAGATCATGAACAGAGCCAAGATCAAGAGTCAGATGATGGGGCACCTGGGCGGCTCGGTTGGTTAAGCGTCTGACTTCGGCTCAGGTCATGATCTAGCAATTCGTGAGTTCAAGTCCAGTGTCAGGCTCTGTGCTGACAGCTCAGAGCCTGGAGCCTGCTTCAGATTCTGCGTCTCCCTCTCTCTCTGTCCCTCCTCCGCTTGCGCTCTGTCTCTCAAAAATAAAAAACCTTAAAAAAAGGGTCAGATGCTTAACTGACTGAGCCACCCAGGTGCTCCTGGCAATCGTATTTTAAGGCACCAAATGTAACCTTACCTATGGGAAAACAGCTTTGGCAATTTCACTTACGGCTTACCATACTGATAAGAGTGGTAAATTTTCATTTGCGAGTGGTAAAAATTCATTTTAAATTCACTAACTGTATTTGTTGAGTACATGCTTTGTATTTTAACTATATGCTGAGTGATAGGGGAGACTTAAAAGCCCTGAGAGGAACAATTTCTTCCCTCTGGGAATTCACAGCCAGAGTCTCTCACTGAGAAGACAAGCAAGGCACCAGTGAAATCAAATGGCCCAATGACAGGAAAGGAAGCCTACAGTTGAAGTGATAAAATAGATCACGCAAGCAAAAAACGATGTTTGGAGAGTTTCTGAGGAGTCGAATCAACTAGAATTTATGGGGAAGTTCAGGATCGAAGACTTAATATGTGTGGTATATGTAGAGTTGTGTTAAGGATAGTAAGAGAATACAAGACGATAGGATTGTCTCTTCATTCAGTTTATGTCCTGAAACAGCTGTCAAGCCCCCAATCGGTCCGTAGACATGTAATCGCGTGTATAAATTATAAGCTGCTTCTAAGAATGCTTCATGTCTCTGCCTACACACACACTGATTCTTCTAAAGCAGGAGGATTTATTCCACAGGCTGTATTTGCCATTTGTTACCACTCTAACACTCAGTGATGATGTCTCCTTTTTCTGGCATCCCTGGGAGTGCAGTATATCGCATAATAGCTTTTCTAATCAATTGAAATTTGTTTGTGTTGGGAACTATTTTCTCCGATACACTGTATACATCTGATTGCTCCTGTAGCCCTCTGTAAATATTTCTAGTGTAGCATGTCATGCTATTCCAAATAGGTTTCCCTGTATTTTTCCACCTAAGAGCTTTTCAAAATCCACTGCCATGTCTTCTTTATCTTTATATCCTCATTGCCTTGCACAGGGCCAAGGAAATAAGTCAATTTCAGTAAATGTTAGTTGAATGATGGAATGAAAGTAACAGTATTTTTGAGTAAAGTAATGGCTTTTGAATAATGACTCGGTATCATTATAATCATTTTCACCTGCAACAGAGGGGGACCCCCAGGTTACAGTAAGAGCAACGTCTTCTACATTAAATGACTCTAGACTAAGCTTACTTAAGTCTTCTTCCTGTTTTTTCCCTCTTTTCCACCAAGGACAGTCCTCACTCCTCATTATTCTTTCTGTCAAATATATCAGGCTGTCATCATGCTCTATCTAATTTGTTGATTCTAATCTGCACAGTACTGAGAACTTATATAGACTGCGTTGCTTAGAAATATGTGCAAAGTGAAAACAAATATATTCTAAAGGGCTTAAAGTAGATATATATTTTTGACATAGTATGAGCAGATGCCAAATTTGGAGTTACCTTTTGGTCAGTTTCATTTTTGGGTAAAAAAGCTGTAGGATATGGATTCATGACATCTATTTCAGCCTCTCAAAGCATTTAAATGCTTTATTCCTGGTATTTACTGTGTAATAAATAGTTAAGGAAGACCTCTGGATAAGGGAGGTACCTTTGTGTCTGCAAATATGCACGTTTATACATATATGTACAACAAAACCATACAGTCATTTATTGAGAAATCATTTGAGTGCTTACTGTTTCCATTAATATGATCTTTATTTTCCATCAAATATGTTAAAACCAACAATACTAAATTGGAATTTTTTTTTTTAATTTTTTACATTTATTTACTTTTGAGAGAGAGCGAGCATATATGGGTGAGGGGCAGAGCCAGAGAGGGACACAGAATCTGAAGCAGGCTCCAGGCTCTGAGCTGTCAGGACAGAGCCTGACTTGGGGCTCGAACTCACCAGCTGTGAGATCATGACCTGAGTCAAAGTTGGACACTTAACTAACTGAGCCACCCAGGTGCCCCTGGAATTTTTTTTTTAATCACACTTCCAGAGCAGCTGAATTAATATTTAGTAAACTACTCTCTTCTGTCATGCTCTGGACGACCATGTATTTCGTGTGGGTGAGATAGTTATACTCTGAAAATATCATATTCATCTTCAGGCTACCTTACTCTTACTGATTACGATGACCACTGCATCTGTGTTGTCTGACATGTCAGCTCCCTTAAAAGTAATGAGCCTAAAGCCTTAGTTCATTATCTCTTAACACAGGCTTAGATCTCCTTAGATCTCCTTGGATCGGGGAGCCCTGCCATAAGATGCCTGGACCTTGGCTTTTTCCAGACTAACAACAACAAAAAACAACTTCAGACAACCATGATTAGTCACAACTGTAGACATTTAAAGAGTATGCCACAAGCTACAAAGAAAACACAAAACACAGTCTGAGTAATGTCAACAATACTGTAGTGTTACTTTTGAAGGAAAGGGTATATACCGGAATGTCTATGTTTGAGGATATGGGCTCTAACAGTTTGTGTGTGTGGTTTCTCAAGTGTATGTAGGTCTTTTTATTTTCATTGTCAGAGCAGTTATGGCAAATGTACAAGAGAAACACTGAAAATATAGAAGAATGCAGGAAAACACAGAAAATAAATCCATATTCTCACCATTGTAAATATTTTGGCATTATCTCCCCCTTTTTCCTATTTTCTATCTTTATATTTTTATAATTTTAAGATCAATTGTGTCATACTTTTTTATACATGAGTATCTTACTTTTTATACTTAAGTATTTGTCATGCAATTAAAATTCATTGGAAAGTATATATTTTAATGTTTACGTGTATTTCATGTCTGTAGTATGTATGAACCATACTTTAATGAGTCATCATCTATTCTTATACCTTTATATTAATTTTGGTTTATACTCGTATAATGATGCATTAACTGTTCTCGTAGATTGTTTATCTTCATCTCTTACTATTTGGTTAGGTTTCCAAATGTGGAATTACTAGGTCAAAGGGTATGATTTCTTGAAACATTTTTTTAATTGCAATTCTTTCAAGACAAATCCTGATACATTGAATTTCAAGGATATTCTAAATTATGTGACTTTGATGATGGTGACGGCATTACACGATGGCTAGAGTTTGGACTTTGGGTCACCCTGATATGTGTTTGCAGCATTGATCCAGCTAGCTGTAAAAGGCCATTATAAGGATTCAAAATAATACACATAAAGTGCTTGACGTATAATGAACACTTAGGCGATGGAATTTTTCATGCTACCTTTGCTGCTCCTGCTACTAATGATGAAAAGGTTAATAAATATAATAAATTAATTGTGGGGAGTAAGATGTTTTAAAGAGATATTTAGATGCAATAAGTCTTTCAATAACATGACAACCTGTTGCGGTGCCTGATTAAGTGTGAAAATCATAAATGAAGAGAGAAACATTTGAGGAGTTTAGGAACATTTTATAGCTATATTGGCATAGGGGCTGCTGTTAGAAGGAGACAAACAAAGTGGATTTTCTAGGTGATGGTCAGCATTTGAATAAAGTAGCGAATAAAGAGATATTGGTATTGAACATTAAATTCAGACCAGATTTTAGACCCTTCAAGACAAGCATGAAGAGGGACACTTTTATTCTTTAGATGGGGAGGGATCTGCCGATGACTGAACAGAAGACTAAGAGCTGTGAGCCGGACTGTGAGAACATCATTGGGACTGTCGTTTCTACATCCGTTGCCTTTGGCTGCATTCCTGCCATGTGATGTTTTCTTCTGGATTTCTCCTCATATGCTTTCCCAAATCCCAACTTGAATGTATAAGGAAATAGAGATAGAGAAATTTTGTTTCAAGGAAGTTCCTCATGTGAATGGAGGCTGTTGATACGGATTCTAAGTCTGCTGATTTCAAACCCAAGATTTCTTCCTCGCTTTCTGCAGAATATAACTTTTCATGGCATCCGTGCTCAGATGAATCTAGAAACCATAGAATAATAGGGCTGTAATTTTCACTGCCAATTACTAATTCCCCTCAAATTATTCCTACACTGACTATAGTACATGAAGTTTGGCATTTCAACTCCTCACACAAGACCGATTTCCAAATGTTTGGGCTCAATTTCTGTGTTTCATGTGGGAGACTGTATCTGAGGATATGATTGATCTTTTCCTCTTTCATTGACCAGTTCCTGTTCCTCCATTGATATTTAATTCCAGGTCCTTGGTAAATGTGTCTTTTAATATTCAAAGCCCTGTGTATAAGTTACAAATAAGCAACTTGTATTACAACAATACAAAAATAAAATGCTATACTTCACTCTTACCAATAACATTAATGACTAATGATAACAGGAAAAATAACTTTGATAGCACTACGTGGTTCCTAAAACAAAACCCAAGCTACCTTACTGCTCATTTTATAGGTGCTTACTTAGATATTTTAATGTACTAATTAGGATCAAATCCAAACTAGGATCAAAGCTATTCAGATTTGAGCTTCACCCGGTCCGTTCTAAATGTTAAAGAAATCCAAATGAATGATCACTGTAATCGAGCATTTCAGAAAATTGTTTCTATGGTTAGTAACAGAGAAACTCTGAATTTATTACACAGACTTAAATCCTGTCTCAGTATTGCAGCTTCTGGTCTTATCAGCAAAGAAAATCTCTTTTTAAAACTTGTATTTACGCTAAATCTATTCTGTTAAATGGTTTGTATGACTGAATCACCAAATTTTAGCAGGGCAGGAACTGCCACTAAAAATAATGCCTTCTAGTAAGCTCCGTCATCTTCCTGCATGTAAACTGAAATACGTGAAGACTCCCCAGTATACCTGTTAGGTCAACTTGGGGAAAGAAAATCATTTAAGAAAGCTAGCTTTCGAATTTACTGAGATCAAATCTCTTATGTATGTTAAACACATGCCATAATGCTTTCCACAAAGAAAAATCCTTGAAAAATATGATGTATTTCCCACTTGGGCAAAGGTTAAAAACCCAAAGCTATTGTTTGGAATGCCGATTATTTTTCTATAAAAATGTAGTGTCTCCTTAAGGAGTACTAGATTAAGAGAAAGAAGGAACGTATTTAATAAATTAGTGAGCACAAAGCCAATTCAAAGTATATAAACATGGAAACACATGCATACTCAGAGTTCTATGTCTTGAATTCATGGTGTCATAGCCAAGAACCTCACAAGAGGTTGAAGATGGCTGCATTTTGATTTGCAGTACTTCGTTCTGACAAAAGAGCTGGAATCAGCATTGAGATTCCATTTCTGAGTAACTTGCTTTCATGAACCCGACTTTATGGTGTTTAGGAGTTCGGTTATATTTTGCAATTTGTAATTTTTAAAAAAAGTTATCTACTCACCCATTGCACACATATTTCTTATGCATTAAAATACGAAACATTCAAAGCAGATAGTGGTGACTTGCTCAGTATTTTCCAAAAAAAGAATAATCTATAGAGCTCTGAGGCTAAACAGCTTCAATCTTTTTTACACAATGCTAGCTAAGGACACATAACAGAGGCAGTTAGTTCATTCCTTTGGAGCGGCGGCCGATGAAAGTCCTATTTGTATGTCCTGGCAGAACCTGTCTGAACATCTACTTGGTCAAAGCATCATTTAGCACAAAAGACTGTCATCAATGCTATATCCATAGTATCAAAATCCAGGCAGGATAGTGGAAATGTATGCGAGTCTCCTTAATCCTGGGCTCTCAGTGACTCGGCGCTCTTCCCTAAGCGAATTAAGCACAGAAATGAATTCATTCCTCTCTATGTTCTATCTTCTTTCCTCATACATTGTTTGCCTTGGTTCCTTTTTCCTCTCCATGGTCCATATATTATTTCAAATCCTAC